>NC_090286.1:7145000-7750625 GCF_037392515.1 Haliotis asinina | reverse complement strand
TAGGACAAAAGAAGGTTTGATTTGGGAACGGCATGTGCCAGTTGATGGGTGATGTAGGAGGACAAAAGAAGGGTTGATTTGGGAACGGCATGTGCCAGTTGATGGGTGATGTAGGAAGACAAAAGAAGGGTTGATTTGGGAACGGCATGTGCCAGTTGATGGGTGATGTAGTAGGGACAAAAGAAGGGTTGATTTGGGAACGGCATGTGCCAGTTGATGGGTGATGTAGGAAGACAAAAGAAGGGTTGATTTGGGAACGGCATGTGCCAGTTGATGGGTGATGTAGGAAGACAAAAGAAAGGTTGATTTGGGAACGGCATGTGCCAGTTGATGGGTGATGTAGGAGGACAAAAGAAGGTTTGATTTGGGAACGGCTTGTGCCAGTTGATGGGTGATGTAGGAGGACAAAAGAAGGGTTGATTTGGGAACGGCATGTGCCAGTTGATGGGTGATGTAGGAAGACAAAAGAAAGGTTGATTTGGGAACGGCATGTGCCAGTTGATGGGTGATGAAGGACAGACAAGGATTGGATGGTGCTGGGTTGGGTGGGATAGGAAGCGGGATGAGAGATCAGATGTCAGCTTGACAAAGGGTTGGTTTGGGTGATGTGAGGGTAGCCCAGGAAGCGGATGGAAAGATCAGTTACTAACTGGGCAAATACTGGGGTTTAGGATGAACTAGGATAGTAGAATCATACATGCGTAAGTCCCAGGTTCCAACTAGGAGAGGATGGTTGACCACAGAGATAAAGACACATAGGATAGATTTGACGTAGTGTGGTGAAACACTTAAGAGGATGGACGAACGTGATATTTCGGGTAAGGACGTCGATAGTGAGTTAAGAGGGGCAAAGACTTCGACATGAGGGAATACGAGTTCCGACATAGTGATTGAATCCCATGCTTTGTCAGTATACCCTCCCGGCTTATTGAAACTATTTCTGCCGTTTGCCTCGAAGGCGGAGATAACCTTTGCGTTAATGAGAATCTCCTTTCAAAAAGTTACACTTTATCCTTCGCTATAAGTATCCTAGTCTGACCTAAATATCGCCAAGAACTACACGTCATTCGGTGACTTGAATATGCCTCACAGAATATAGTGTCCTCTAGCTTCTCAAGTTTCACACCCGCCAAACGACATTTTATGCACAGAGGATTGGGTATAGTTTTAAACCTTTTGTATTCCAGCAAATATCAGAGTGGGGGACACCTGAAATGGACTTCACACATGATACCCATGTAGGGAGTCGAACACGGGTTTTCACTTTACGGGAATGCCTTAACCACTAGGCTACCCTATCGCCCCTATATGCCCAGGCAGTCAATGGTCACATTATGTACAGTGGCTGAAGTCAAACGACTCTCAGTTGCCGTAGTATGCACAGAGGAAGTTACAATTCAAGCCAGTTAGTGACCTCAGTGGGCACAGAGGAAGACGCTACGTGCCAGTCAGTAACCTGTAATTGCACAGGGGAAGAAACTACATGGTCTCAGCATGAAGCCAAGCGACTCTCAGTTACCACAGAGGTACAGAGGAGAAAGCTGCACGCAAACTAGTGACCTCTAAATGCAAATAGACAGAAGATACACACAAGCCAATGACCTCAGTGGACACAGAGGAAGAACATGAAACGCCAGTCTATGACCTTTAAATGCATAGAGGAAGACGCCTACTCGCAAACCCATGACCTTCAATGCACACATTAAGAAGCACACGTCAGCTTGTGACTCTCTATATGCATAAGGGAAGACGCTACACGCCAGCCAGTGACCTCTAAATGCAAAGAGGAAGAACCTACATGCCAGACAGTGACCTCTTAATGAATATAGGAAGAACTACATGCCAGCCAACGACCTGCAGATGCACACAGGAAGAAACTACCCGACAGTCAATGACCTTAAGCTAAACGACTGTCACTTGCCGCGGACACGCTTATCTTCATGACATGTTGATAAAAGTTTCGACAGCTGGGTTGAATCTGCTGAACTAGCACCTTGTTTAATGTTTTCACAAAAAATCGGACATATCACAAATCGTCTGACATATTACAAATAATTATAAGGCAAGAATGCCAAAGAATTGTCTCGACTGTCAACCGAAAACGCATCATTGGGCGCAGGAGTTAAGCCCATTTCGGGTGCGCAGTGCTATTGCTGGAATATTACTAAAAGCTGGGTAAAGCTAATTCACTCCCCCACTCACTGGGCACTATGAAGTGATCCCTGAAATCAACGATGTGTTTGGTGAAAGGGTAGGCCATGATGTTCCAGGGTTTCGGAGTCAGATTCCGTCCTCGTTCCTTTTGATCTTCAAATGGCGCAAACCCTGGAAGTTGTTCATTTTCCGTATCTCAACCCCATACCCAGCTTGGCTGGAACTTGAAAAGATTTTATTTGATTCCCGTTCCTATATATAGGTAAGACAAAACTTTGCAAAAAAGTTTGATGTTTTTTTATTCAGCCTCGCCATGTAGAGGAATCACAGAACACTGCACAAAGTTTGTTTTTCTTTTTTCACATCGTAAAAGCTTTTACAGGAGACAGGGCTAATGAAAACGGCAAAAAGAAGAAGCGGTTGTGTCATGATCTGACCCCACATGATTCATTGTAGGGAACTAAACCAAATGTCGAGGTTGATAAAAACGGTCAACGGGGGATTGTCTTCTCTTCGGCTGTCGCTAGAAATACGGCCAACACAGAAAAAATATCTGTTTCCACGCTTTGGAAAGAACATGGAATTAACGCTCATTCTTAAATGTTCGTGTTTGGAGTGAATGCTTAATAAAAATGTACAGGAGTCGATTAAATTCTTTTTTCGAGAGTATGGATGGATCCAAATGTGGATGGCTTTGAATTAAATTGGATTGATCTGCATTGAATCGGATTGCTGTGTGCTGTTCGGGTAAATGAATGAGCGTGGTGTAACACTATTTTGACAAGAGCGTCGGTTGGACATGGGGAAAACCCCGAAATAATTCAGGTTCCTGGTGAAACCCACAGACACGAACATATTACTTACAACTTTAAAACAATCATAGGGGATTTTACATATGAACCCATTACTAATAGTCTTCCGTGCGGCTCTGTAGGTAGTTTTGAAAAGCTTTTTGACTCTGTGAAACGAGAGGAACGAAATTTGGTATTTTCACAGTATGGTTTAAAAGTTTTTACTGACTTAATTTTGTACTGGTTTTAGTGGAGCAAAATGTAAATAAAATAGAAACCACACACGTACCCACGCACGCACGCATGCACGCACTTTTGACGTAAACCATCAGGAGGAGCCATTCCAGCTTTAACAATATAACATTGTGACAACCTTGTGACAATACTGGACTCCCATTTACGTTGTCAAAGCCACATGACAGTATTGGACTCCCATTTACGTTGTGACAACCATGTGACAATATGTTGTGATACGTCTTTTTATTATTAACGTTGTCAATAAGAATGGACGTTACTTAACTGCAAATTCCGTATATTTATGGAGTAGAAACCACAAAGAGTAACTAAAGGTAAATAATGCATTGCGATCATGTTTTCTAGGGAAATTACGAATAATTCGATGCGCGCCCCTGTTCGTAAGATTTTCGGGAAAGAGTTTATGCCACATCAAAACAACTTTGTGTACTAGTCGATACTAACAACGTTCCCAATCAACAACCTACCCACAACCTTGTGTCATGACGTTCCCAATCTACAACCTTCCCACAACCTTGTGTCATGACGTTCCCAATCTACAACCTTCCCACAACCTTGTGTCATGACGTTCCCAATCTACAACCTTCCCACAACCTTGTGTCATGACGTTCCCAATCTACAACCTTCCCACAACGTTGTGTCATGACGTTCCCAATCTACAACCTTCCCACAACGTTGGGCCATGACGTTCCCAATCTACAACCTTCCCACAACCTTGTGTCATGACGTTCCCAATCTACAACCTTCCCACAACCTTGTGTCATGACGTTCCCAATCTACAACCTTCCCACAACCTTGTGCCATGACGTTCCCAATCTACAACCTTCCCACAACATTGTGTCATGACGTTCCCAATATACAATCTTCCCACAACCTTGTGTCATGACGTTCCCAATATACAACCTTCCCACAACGTTGTGTCATGACGTTCCCAATATACAACCTTCCCACAACGTTGGGCCATGACGTTCCCAATCTACAACCTTCCCACAACCTTGTGCCATGACGTTCCCAATCTACAGCCTTCCCACAACGTTGTGTCATGACGTTCCCAATCTACAATCTTCCCACAACCTTGTGCCATGACGTTCCCAATCTACAACCTTCCCACAACCTTGTGTCATGACGTTCCCAATCTACAATCTTCCCACAACCTTGTGTCATGACGTTCCCAATCTACAACCTTCCCACAACGTTGTGTCATGACGTTCCCAATCTACAACCTTCCCACAACGTTGTGCCATGACGTTCCCAATCTACAACCTTCCCACAACCTTGTGTCATGACGTTCCCAATCTACAACCTTCTCACAACGTGGTGTTATGGCGTTACCAATCTTGCCAAAGTCATGAAAATGTTGTGTGTTAGCTGTGATAAGATTACGCCCTTTAATCTTCCGGTAACTTTCGTGTATAATACATTCGCATAGATTTTATCCTCAAGACAGAGTTAGAACTTTCTTGCTGCAGTTCGGACCTTCAAGCACTAGACGCATAACACATGTGCACTTATGAAACACATATACCTTTAAGGTATGGGGAAACAACGGTCTATCCATCATCTCATCTCGTCGTTGTTGATGTCTCCATGCGGTGTTTTGATGCCAGTCAAGGCTTCATTCCTGGGGCTATCGTGAAGAACTCTACTTTCCTTACCCCCCGGAGACCCTCAATCTTTCCTAAACCGATTGGAAAACCTAGCTGTGTCTAGACTCCGCTTTGGCATCTTGTGTATTGAGTAGCTGGTATAAACTATCAGTAGATATTGAGATCTATTTATTTGTACGTTTCTTGTTAGAAGGGATGTAATCCCGAATCCCGGGGATCAGGAAGTACATGTGGTTATTGCATGAGTTATTAGCGGAATACACACCGGTCTTCGACATTCCGACACATTTGATATGATCAATAATGGAAATGGGAATTACTGTCCGATAACTGTTGATTTTCCATGCCTGTGTGTACGTATATTGATAATTTGAGTGACAGTAAGCATATAGATTGACATCTAATCCGAATGGACGCTCTGCTTCACGTAATTCTGTCTGAAAGGACGTCTTTAGAAGGTACTTTGCTGTTGATGCGGATCGTGTTTCAAGAGGCTGTGAGAGTGTACATCTGGATGCAGCAGGATATTTGATTGTGCTTTGTAGATAATAGGTGACTTGTATTGAGCCGTCCCCCAAGACGACGGGGTCATCCTCCCTTCATCACACTCATCGTCTGATTAGCAGATGTGTTAGCGCCTCTGCCACTGTTGTACATACGAAGCTGTTGATGATGTGGAAGACAGCGGAATTAGACCCAAAGAGTTCGTCACACTTTGATCATTATGGATTCGACGCGTTTTCTCGCGGTAACAGACGAGAAGACCAACGCGATAGGGTCACGTGATCAGGCATAAATGCGTCGTCTATAATTCTGTCTCCTATTTTCGTTGTGGTCTCAGGGGAGCACGTTTGGTGGGAGTTGTGAAAAATAGAACCTTCGAAAACCTTCGGGAATGATGGTCGTGTAGCCTTGGTCATGTGTTTTCACATCAAACTGAATTGTGTTTCACAAGGTTTGGGTTACATGTCAGCGAAAGGTTTCAAATGAACTTTGAAATCTGAAACTTTCGCATTTTCCTCGAAGTGCATTCGTCTGAAGCGCTATAACTCTGTCCTTTTGACAGAGATCTTGGGTTCGAATCCCAGTCCTTCCCGTGTATGTCTGCAATATATCCGCCACGAGTTTTCTTCGCACTTCAAGCAGACTCTCAGTGATGTCACTGGAATACTCTAGAAACAGTCACTTTAACACTTATCAGTTTCTTAGTGCCCCAAGCCTACCTTTTGCCATTTTTCCACTCGTCATGGCAAAGTGATACCTTTTAATAAAGGAAGTCACAGATTCAGAAATACATCACAAGGCTCATTGGGGTTCCGTTTTTATTTAAATATAGACTTGTTTCTTTAAAGATTACATTGTATTATGCTATTGCTTTATGACAATTGATTTTTTTCTTTTAAATAACGTTTTATTTTTGACCAAATGGTGTACCCGTGAAAATCCAGGTTTGAACCCATGCTTGTCGTAAATGGCGATTAACGGGATCGAGTGGTTAGGCTAGCTGACTTGGTTGACATATGTCATCGTATCCCTGTGATGTAGATCGATGCTCATTCTGATAATCACTGAATTGTCTGGTCCAAACTCATTATTTACAGACGGTCGCCACATAACTGAACCAGTGCGGCGTTAAAGAGCATGCAAACAAATTCAATGAAGTACATTGGTTGAAGTATGAACAGACAAAGTTAGTGTATTCTGGTACGTGCCCAGAGTTCATTCATCTTAAAAATTGCGAGCGCTTCAGAACATAATTACCTCCATCGGTACTGCCTTCGACTTAGCAAACAGTTTCTTTCACTTGTTGGATGAATTGTTTTTCCCATGGTTCCAGGGGTTACATATCGTATTTAAAGATGATATGTGACAAGTGGGACATGATGTAAACATATCTCAGATTCTTCTCTGACTGATGACGTGAATCTAAGGAAAGTGACGTCATGAGGTCAGAGATGTTGACGCAGATACCTATGACGTGTAAATTCGCTTGACAAGTTCGACCTTTGGCGTCTCGTTCGGCGAAACTAAACCGATGCAGGTATGTATGGCACTGACAATCTACAAACACAATCAGAATGAATCGATAAACATAGGTGTCTGTCACACCTAAGGGACACAACCCTGCATAACAACTTGTGGTGCCTCAGATAACTGACCCCTTCAGATGTTCCACCATTACTAAATAAACTCCTCATTCGTTTGCACCGAGGTGAAACTTTACATCTATCTGACCTGTCTTCATGGTGCTGTGGATACTGCGTTCCCGGACACCCATAGGTCGGTGGTTCGATCCTCTGGTCATGTAAAACTAAATAACGGAAAACGACGGTACGTATTTTTGCCCTGCCTTGCGCTCAGCATGAAAGCGTAAACCCAAGACTTGTCGCCTTCTCTGAGATGAGTTCTCATGTTAGACTGGTATTTCAGGGGTGTAGCCAAAGACAAGCATCCGCATAAACATGAACATGTACAACCCAGTACAAATATAACTGAAAGGGCTCTCATTTCATTTCCCAGACGTTAAACTAAACTTTTAAAAAAATGGAAAAGCAGTTTCATATTCATTTAACATGTACGTCCTGTACCGAGTTATAGACAAATAAAATTTGCACCCTTCTCCGAAAGTTGATTTCGTGTATTTTGAGTGAAAGGATTCTTTAAATAGCTTTATTAGGACCCTAACAGCACATGCAAGATAAATATAAATATGCTGTCCCAGTTATCATAATTCCGAGCTTATAATTAACTGCTTTACACTTATAAAGATTCAACAGCGCTCGATTTTCATGCATGGTTTATGTTTGAATTGGGGGTTTGCTAATGTTAGTGGAATATGGGCGTTTAAATGGCCCTGCACGTGTACATAGTCGTTACGCCTTGAACATTTGTGGCCTCGTTTTCCCCCGAGGAAGCAGACTTAAAGCTAAATTAGTTTTCTTCACAATCTAGCGGTTTTTCACAAACATTAAGCCTGCCCCTAAGGTCTGAGTTACATGTATATATATTATCGTCGCCTTAACCATTCGGAATGCGAGGTGTCCTCATTGACGAGGTTTGCTAAATCTACACAAGCTTTTGAAGGTGAGGACTAGTTCAACGAAGAGATTTTATCACTAAAATCGTGTAACTCTCATTCATTGACATAGGCTCATGACACATGAAGCGCTCGAATTGGGCCCATGGGTTCAAATTGGTTCCATTTCTTGGAGAAACGAACCTGGGTTTGGGCGGGACAACTAAACAGTCTATCTACGTGGCTACCCTACCCTACCTGTGTCGGAAGACACGGCTTAATGCGCCTGGCTGAACCGGTCTGGTTAGAACTGGCCCTAACAACCTAGGAATATCGTTGGAGGCGATCCCGTGGAGCGAAAGGCGAAGCTTACTGACCTGATGTGGTCAGAACTCGTCCCAGTAACCCCGGAACATCGTGATCCCGTGGATTGGATGGACAACTTTGCTCACTTACTTGATTGTGTATCAGTTCACTCGCCGTAGATCACCTTGACGCACTGATTTAGGTCGACTGCGGCATAAAACAAATGGTTTAGTTTCTGCCAAGTTTATATACATCAAAGCGACTCATGCCATTAACCATCCGAACTGAAGGGTGTCCAGACTGAAACAATACAGATAAACCAGAATTCAATAGCATTGTAATTTTGATACACGTGCACACTTATATCCCAAAGGCAATTTTTGACTCTCCTCCGGTGATGCTGCTGGGTCGTTGCTGAAAACGGTATAAAACAGCACTCGTTCAATATGTGAACCAGCTAAGTCCCACCATTTACCCCATGACCCCAAACTGTCCCTCGCGGGTGTAAAACACCAGGAGTCGCGATCCGGCTGGAATATTGAAAACGGCGTAAAACACAACTCACTCAATCATTTACCAGAGCTAAATCCAATCACTTCCCAAATAATTCCAAACTGAGTAAACCGTCCAGTGCCGTAATCCTTCTGGAATATTGCGGCACAAAACACAACTCACTCAATCATTTGTCAGACCAAAATCCCACCATTTAAGACAATGATTTCAAAGTCCCTTTAATAAAAAGTCGGAATCAGTAATCCTTCAGGACATTGCGGAGTAAAACACAAGTCACTCAGTCGTTTGCCAGACCTAAATCTCATCATTTACCACAATGAGTGCAACCTTCCCTTTAGTAAAAAGTCAGATTCCCTAATTCTCTGGAATATTTGCTGAAAACGGCGTAAAACAGAACTCACTCAGTCATTTGCCAGAGCTAAATCCCATCATTTCCCCCAACGCTTCCAGCCTCCCCATCACGGAGTTGAAAAAGTCCCCCGCCTCATCTAGTTGGGGTGATTTATGTTCGTAATGACTGAAGCTGTATCCCTCTAACAGTCAAACGCCACACATACCTCGATCGTGCTGTTCCACTTACTACGAACTAAATATAACGTAGTGGGATTTTATAGGGATAGTCCTTTAATTCCGTGCACAGATTGAATTCGTAAAATCGTGACGCCGAGTTTGTGAAAACACTTTCTGTGGCAAGTCCTGAAATAAACATCACGCAATAACCATCCATGAAACAGAACCAATCTAAATATGTCAACGTTAACAATAATAAACCTAACTACCATCTATTTTATTCATAAAACTAAATTATCAAAAATGCTTTCTACATCCCATGAAATCCCTTTAGTGCTTTCAATTTATTTCGAAATTTGGTTTGACTCACCCCTCTTATGGAAATTGGAAGTTTATTTCTCATGCCAAGACAAAGCGTTAGTGATGTTGAGGTTGTAGGTCCACACGTATACCTGAACTAGCTTCAGCGCTACCAGTAGCAATGGAATTTAGCATTTTCTCGTTCTGTTAAAGTGTGCGCCATGCTGAGAAACACTCTAAAACCATGAATAAAACATATCAAAGAAAAGGTCTTGTACCCGGGGAACTTGAAACGGTGTAGTGTTCTTACAAATACTCTGAGTCATTGCCACTATTTAAGATAAAACGGAAAAGATTAACATTTTTCTGTCTCGTTCTCTCAGAACAGGATGTCTATAAGAGTGCCGTAACACTTAATACCGGCGTTGATCAAACAGATATTCATACTAACGCATGCATTGCCCCGTCGCTGTGAGGAGAACGCCACTCCAATGTTTGAAATACCGACTATCCAGCCGGGTCGTCCTTAACGCTAAGAGAAAGTGCCCCCCAGAACGTTGCGTTCTACTTGACGAAGTCGTTGCGTGGACGGCGTATTTACCTGGTGTCGTAGCCATGAGGGGACAAGTAATCCTACCTGCACGAATTGCTGGCAGTTCTAATTGATCTAAATTGATCACATGACATCGGATATCCATCAGCCGTGTGTAAACAGTGTCCTCCGTGGGACAGATGGTATACAAACACAGCGTTGTTTTACGTTACGTTAACGTCAGCATTGCAGAAACCATCGTGTTTGTATACGGTTCCGACAGCCTATTGAATGAACAGGCATTCACCTGAACACGTCATGAGGTCGACAACAGATGTCGGTTTCGAAACCAACCCAAATTAATACACGTACAGCAATGTTTCGTCAGTGCAGTGTTCAACATTTGATAGGAAAATGCCATTTGTATTAAAGGACAATACAGGTTAAAATGTTTACATTAGGATGTTTTAGCTAGGCAATTGAGAAGATAAGTTTATCATGCCAGAATGTTTTTTTGAGGAGCAAGCTGCTATGGTATGTGTGTTGCGTGTTTATCGCGATTAATATCGCTTTACTAACTTAAACATGTCATTCTCATAGGCCATAGGGGTGAATCAATTTGAAATAGACATTGTTCCTTGTAAGTAGACTGAGTGAATATTGTTTCATGTGAATGTTAGTATTTTGGCAATGTCATTTGAGCAATATCAGAATTCATCTGATGAAGGACGAGGAATTAGCTCTTAAACGCCGTGTAAAGAATAAACAAGAAGTTCTTATCCATATAACGTGTCATGTATTCATGTTCGTCCAACATCTAAATACCTTTCAAAACTTAATATAATGTCGGTCTGTTCTCCGGGAATAGGGTTTTATGTCTGTTTAGGAATATCTCAGCAATAACACAGAGGAATACCAGCAAATTTTACGACAGGCTACACAAGCAACAAAACTGTAAGTAACATCTTCAATGGACTCCCACGACACGCAGGGAGTACTAATAATATTCTATGATCCTGACAAACCGCTGACTGATGTCATGAGCAACAAGTCAGATCAAGGATTTCGTTGGGCACTGACAGTCAGGCCCATTTTTAGTCCTGATCATAATTTTTATTTGTTTTTTTACAAAGAGCATGGGTTCCATGGAGGTGTTTTGAGATGACCTCAATGGTTTGATGTAGAATCGCCAGGTTTGTATCTAGATGCTTCGAGGGCTGATTCAGAAGCTATCAGATTTGATGAATCTCCTAGTCTTGATCCGGAACATCCTAAAGTTGATCCAGATTCCCGTAGGCTTGACCATGAATCTGCTGGGCCTGACCTAGAAGCTTCTAGGCTTGACCCGGAATCTCCTAAGGGTGCTTCGGAATCCCTTAGACTTGACCATGAATCTCGTAGGCCTCACCTAGAATCTTCTAGGCTTGACTAGGTTTGATTCAGAATCTTCTGGTTTGAGCACGAATCTCCCTCATTTGATGCAGTCTCCTGGGTGTGGTGAAGTTTCTCCTAGGACTGATGCAGTTTCTCCTATAGATTAGATGCATTTTTTTCTAAGTTTGAACCCACATCTATGTTGAATATTCCAGCGAAATCGAACTCGCGTTATCATCCAAAACATGATAACAAACCTGAGACGATCGTTCCGGCTGTGAATTCATATTAGTTATCGAACCACTAACTTTCCCCGTTTTGCTTTTAAGTTAAAACGTCAGTTTTAGCCATGTGCGCGATTTACTTTAACGCTTGACTGGTTTATTCTATATGTTGCATAATTGACTTGAGTAGTTCATCACACACGTGAAGGTTCAACGGTCAAAATAACAATCAGGCAGAAAATCTCACCGTCACAGGACTGAGCACGACAATTAGCAGACATAGTCTGCAACATTAGTTCCAGTGTTCCTGTTTGATGTTCAGAGGAGATTGGAACGTTCAGATGAACATCGCTTGGGGATCGTGCTAAAGAGACTGGGTTCCTCCATGTTACGGCCGAACTGGTTTCATGGCTAGGTGACGATACAGCTTGATTAGGCCTAAAGATAATGGATTGAGTTTACTGAAGTAGGAAAGAGCAGTTGTTGTAATTCTGTGAATCATTCCCTTTGTTTCTGTCTGGTGCTTAGGAAGTAGCCTTTCGACATATTGCGGGGAATCATTCACAGATTTAGCACGCTTAAATGCCCGTCCCTCGAGTAAAGAGAGTGTTAAAAGTTCTGTTTAATACAACACAAGGACAAAGCCTGAACAAGCGTAACGCCATCTTATTGTCGTGCCAGCAGATTATGCTAATTATCTCCCTTGACGAAGCACGTGACATGTTCACGAGAAGTGCATTCGTTAATGGAGGCATTCGATCAGGCGTGTAGAATGTCCGTGGATTGAGTGAGTGAGTGAGTGTTAGGTTTCACACCACTAGTAAAACCAATGGATTTAACAAATCATATCAGTGTGAGGCTCAAACCCATGAGTTCAACAAACGCCAGCTTTACCGGATTTCCCCAGTCCCATTGCAACAGGATGGCGCCAATGAAAAAAAAAACTCCCTTAAAAACAATGTTATAATTAAGTAGCGTTAATCAGAAATGTATACGGCATTCTGTCTACGGCTAATGAGCCAGTGTTCAAGTACTCGGTGCCATTTAATTCTATTCATTTGGAAAATTACTTCCGCAATCGCATTTTATCGAGAAAATCGCCACGGACCATTAAAAACTCAGTTGTTAATAGCAATGTTAAAAGGTCGTATAAGGACAGTATTGAAAACTACCGAGCAAATAGACCCACTCTGTGTAGTGAATGATATACGTCTCGCTGTTTACCCAATGATCAGCTGTTAGGCAAACATGGTATTTACTTAAATGGCTTGGGAATATACCTTACACAACCAACTGCGCTTCTCGCTGAAGCATCCATACACGGGTTGAACGGAGTACACATGTAAGAGCTGTCTGGAAATAAGACAGAGGAGCCCCGGATATTTTTGAGCGCAGACTATCAGATTGAATATATTTCTGCCATAAGCCGAACATTTAAAAGCTTCTTTGTAATTCGAAAACATCAGTGCTTAAGAGGATGTTTTGAAGTTTTCATCGCCATCTTGGCAGATCTTCAAATAACATTCGACCCAGGGGGTTAATTCGTTTGTAGAATCAATATTTGTTTGTTTTTAATATATTTATTAATGTTTTTAGGCTATGGGAAAGTGGAACTTTATGTTTCCCAGCGTAAAAGTGGTGTCCTGTACAATGTTGTGTATTCGTTTCACCTCATTCTTTAGTTCAAAATCAGATACCTTTCGAAAAAAATATTCTTAAGGTTAATTTATAGTTACGAGGTCGGGTCTGTGGTCGAGTGGATAGAGCGTCACTCTAATGAACTTAAGACAGACGGTTCTGGTCCTGGTCGTGCCATACCAATGATGTTAAAAGATGTTTATTTTTGGTACCCAGTCTGACGCTGTTAATTTATGGGTTAATACAATGACAACTTGGCTTGTCGTCAGAATAGCCGTGTTAGTGAGTGAGTGAGTCTCTACGCCGACTTTAACAATGTTTCAACAATATCACGGCGCGGGAGTGGGTGAACACGGTACCCATGGGAATCGAACCCGAATCTTCTCAGCGATTAGCGAACCCTTTAACCACTCGGCTACCCTAAGGTCCTGGTAACCATATTATTCTGCAGCATGGTAGCTCGAAGGCTAGCACATTGAAACCGACATTACTCCACAACAGTTATCTTCGAAAGCGAGTGACTGAGTGAGTGAGTTTAGTTTTACGCCGCTCAGCAATATTCCAACCTTATGACGGCGGTCTGTAAATTATCGAGTCTGGGCCAGACAATCCAGTGATCAACAACATGAGCATCGATCTGCGCAATTGGGAACCGATGACATGTGTCAGCCAAGACAGCGAGTCTGACCACCCGATCCCGTTTGTCTTACGACAAGCATAGTCGCCTTTTATAGTATCATCGAAAGCGCAGTGGGCGCAACCCTGTACAGTGAAGTGGAGATATAACACCCGTCGTAACGAGATGATACAAAGGTGAGTGAGTGTGATTTTACGCCGCTTTTAGCAATCTCCCAGCAATATCGTACCCATGTGGGGAATCGAACCCGTCTTCGGTGTGACAAGCGCACTCTTTATTCATTAGGCTACCCCATCGTTCCTTTCACGGCGTCCTTATCATCAGGGTATCTACACTCATAACATTCTTTGCAAACATACCCGAGTTTCAGTCCGCATACCATCACTCACACCCACCTTCATACCACACCGAGTAACTACAACGGAATGGATACCAACTCCTTTCTTCAGTTGGATAATCATTATCCATATTATTCGTGAGAAACAAATATTGAAGTTGTTATCCATAACCTTTGTCATGAGATGAGGACAGTCTGATCTGTCGTTTGTTTCACGGCCCCCAAACCTGACTCCCATAAAGACTAAAAGATGCTATAACTCTAAATGAAGTAAGTTCATTTACTGGGATTGGTTCATTTAAATGGTGTCGTTTGTTGTAAAATATTAGACGACTAGGCGTTAGCTTACTCACACAGGTGCTTTACATCTCTGATGAAATATGTTGAGCATTTATATACTAACAGTTAAAGGACCATAATCAGAGCAGCTTTGGATTCAAACCAGTAGTCAGCAGATCCTGTAAGCTAAAGAATCACAAATCCTTCAACCACGTTGATTTTGAAAAAAAGGTTTCATTTCCTCAGTTCCGAACACACTAGCCGGAATTAAACTCTACAACCATTACAATTCCAGGTCGACCAGGCCACTGTAGTTGTGATCGCGGATCGCTATTATACTCCACAGTCTAGAATCTGAACACAATGGAGCGTACAACATAAAATAAACGTTGATGCCGGTCACTTTTTAGAACGTTCAATACCTCGATGTGAGCTGCCTCATCGCTTGACATACGGCACCTGCTGTTGCACAGCATTACATAGCTGGTCATCGATTACGTTTTATCGGCGTACAAGATGTACGGCCAAGTCCGTCAACATCAGTATAACGCCCCAGGGATTACCAGGGACGTTTCATCTACATATTACAGGCTCATTTTATGTCGTATACAATATTTTTTCATGTAGTATGCGAAATTGATGATAAGACCCCAGTATGGACGTAAAGGAATTGCTTTGTTCTAGAAGAACATCACAAATTATGTACACAATGATCCGTTAATCTGGACCCGGCTAATATGGCACCCTTCTCAGTCCGGACCCCTTAGAATTGATCTTTAATAACCAATGCCAGTCTTAAGAGGCGACTAACGGGATCGAGTGGTCAGGCTGGTTGACTTAGTTGATATTGTATCCCCATCGCGTTGATCGATGCTCATGCTTTTGTTGATCACCTGATTGTCTGGTCGAATATTTACTGACCGCCGTCATAGAACTGAGTACGACGTAAGCCTATTCTCACTCAGTACTGTATCCGGATTGGTAATTCCAATATTTAACGGTCCCATTTTGGATCATTAGGCATTGATGTTCCTACTGCACAAAAACAGCCGTACAGTCTTTACCTCGTTAATCAAGATCCTCAACTTTCCGGACAATTACTGTTATGAACGTTTACATAAATTGTCCAATACGTTAAACGGGTTTTGAAACACTGAGCGCTATCGCCGTGTTTAAGAAGGATAAACAGGTTTTGAGCTCTGTGTGTTTCCATTTATGTTACGAATATCGATTAATTTTGTATCTAAACATGACAGTATCTGGCGACTGTTATAAATATTTTATGCTCATGGTATTTGATCTTTACACACTAAGTAAATAATATTTTTACCGCATGACGTTATTCTGAATAATATTTAAAAGTGATTTTTAAAACTCCTTAGGAATCTTCGTATCATATGGTGCCAAATGTTTTGGCTACCATGTTTGTCTACATAATCACCCATTCATCGGAAAAGTCCAATCTAAACTTATTGGCACCGTTCGTCAATAGTTCATTCAGGAAGAGACATTAAATCGATATACGGAGATTAAAAGTAGTTTCTATGTGGTAACCTTATTTGCATATTTATCGGCTCGTGATACCAAGTTTGTGGGACTAGTTTATCAACTCGATAACGCTGTCCATTATATGGTATAATAGCATTTCCGAAGGGGTTTACATTGACCTGGAGGTGCCAATGTCTTGTTTGATTATTGTAATTCATTCAAATAGTTAAAATTGCAAACCACATAACTGAATCATATAATATAAACATATAAAAGCAACCGTGAGTCATATTTTATACATATTTTATTGCGAGATATACTTTATACATCCACTGTACATAATTTCGTCCATGATTTTACAAAACTGATCCTGTATCTTACAGCTGATTATAAACTCTGTGTACATAATTTGTACGTACAGCATCAAATCACGTGTGTGTATACACTGCCAGGTTCGAACCAAGAAAGCACAACCGACAGACAAGGGCCACAGAGCCAAACACCTACACAAGAGTTGTCTGCCCCTGAACTGGATGACCTTCACCAAAGGGTGGGAATCCAGGTAGAGCACGACATAAAGCCTTACGATAATTGTGTGACCCGATAAAAACAGATTGGTTGAATAATTTTGAACGTGGCAGAAATAGACCGGTTCGTAACTGTTTCTGTGTATTCTTTTCAAAGAATTTAACAATATTTCTAATTATCAAAAGGTTCTTATGAAAAGTGTAAGTAATATGAACAAGATGCTTTCATAATGATGGCCTTAAAATAACACAGAATCGCATAAAAATATCTAAATTTCATTATTGTGATTATTTCATTATTGTATTGTTTTCATCTAGCAAATCATACACGTTGCTCAAAATACACAGTAAATCATATAAAGAGCCGATTTCATTGCAAACAAGTTAATTACTAAATCACTTATTAAGACGTCATATAAACATGTGGTCAATATAAACAATAACCAAAATGACAAAATCGATGAATATCCACAAAAAAACATGGCCACAATGGAGATTAATGCAATTTGCTTTGGTTAAGCACGAAACCCTGTGCCCTTATATTAGACATGATATCGAAGGTATAAAATGAATTATCTGACCAAGGTCAGGCCCCGTTGTTCAAGGTGAAGGTCGGCGGACGCACGGACGCACGGACACACGATTTATAGCTGATGAAATGGGGAAGGCACGTACACAGTGTTGTTATCGCCCGGGAGTGGAGCCGATATGAATCCAGTCAGGATCCATGTGGAGCCCGGGTGAAACATACGCAACTCGGACGATTGTAGGAAGTGTCTAATCACTGCTCTACTCCATAATAGGCTCTGTCGCGGAGTGATATACAAGAAAATAGCGCCGCGGCGCAGGAAACAAATGATTGTATGATCGTATGTTAATCCTAATTTGGCTGAGTGTATACATAGCAAAATAGTTGATATCCATTCATTCAAAACACCGTATCTCGTTAGTCATTCGTATACATAGCAAGTGTTTGTAGTATTCATTACTGCGAATACTCTTTTGAAAAAAATACATGTAACTATAACAAATAAATATTCAACCATTAACAACGTCCTTGGAAACACACACACCGCGGGAACAGTGGTGATATCCAGATCTATACACTATCTCTCTGCAGGACAAACACGAAACAGTCTCGATATCATATGATCTCAACTCGCATATCATATGATCTCAGCTCGCACATAGCCGTCATAATGAAACTGTCATCTTATAATGACGTCATGATAAAGATGATGGTGGTGATGATTTTGATGATGGTGATGATGATGATGAAAGAGCACTTGGATCGTCTGGGAATATGACCGTTTCTCTCAGAATAGAATGCAGTTTTTTTTGTAGCAGCATACTAAAACAAATCCTCTGCGTGGACAAACAGCTTTAACGAAGAAATATTCAACACCAACTTGCCATTTGTGAAAACAGTTTCCTTGAACCGAATGCGCGTGCTGGGTGAATGAGAAGCGGAAACACGTGACGTCATTTACACCCGGCGCATGCGCACCAAGATTGGCTCGGTAGTCCCCTGGGCTAGTTATTGTCTGGGTAATATCATGATACAGTTCTGCACAAAGGTCCTCTTAAACATAATAATAGCCAATATGGCGATCGCCCAACACAGCAACTTTCATTCTCGTAGAAATACTCATCTGTACTTCAGTACTGAAAACCACGTCAGTACTATGACGTTATATAAGACGTTATGACGTTAGCCATAATGAAGGTTTGCTCATTGAAATCCAATGCAGACTTCTTTCTCACACACATCATAAAGCATTTTGGTAGTTGCTTCTGACTGCACTTGTGTCTATGTTGTCGTGATTCCAACAGGACAGAGTTTGTACCCTTTCACAAAAGCACGCCTCGATCCATGGTAGGTCGCGCATCGTTTGAGCAGCGTCCTGATGTGAAATCACTCCTTTCGTTGTGGGATTGCCAGTGCCCGGTTCTGTAAACTCTTTATGACATGAATAAAAAAAGGATAATATCACATATCTGTTCGCTCGATAGGAATGTTGAAACAGACAACGATCACCCAGCCAGAACCCCGCTTAGGAGCCTTGGAGGGCCTCTTGAGCACAATGTCATGATGTCATGATATCATGGTACTTGACAGTCATGTCACCTTAGCGATGACAGCAGTGTCACTAACACACATAGCAGAGCTATACAGCGAGAACAGGTCCGCCTGTTGGCTGTGTTTATGATAGTAATGTCTTTCGTATCCACCTTAGGAATTGTATTATGGTTATTGCCACTATATCCTCTGTTGTCCCGACCCCCCCTCACGTCATTGGTGTGGCCTTCTCCCTCTGCCCTGGTGTGCGGGTTCGTACTTGGTTGGGGTTGGACCCGGCGGTCGGTAGTTTTACAGGCTTCTGAAAATTGATAAGATCAAGTATTAGAAAAGCAGATTACCCACATTGATTGGCATGTAGTCTCTTCAAATCTATCACTCAATGTGGATTGGCAGGTCAAAATGTCTGGAAAGCATATATCGTTCATCACACTATCAACTCTTGGTTTGACTGTCCCTGAAACTGAGGTACGTTTTTAGGACTTTGGTGTAGTTCTTGACGTAACATTGAATTCATTCAATATCATCAATGAAAACATGTGTCAGATGCTGTTGTCACGTGAAAACACGTGCATGACCACATCATCCAGTAGATAGAGTGAATGTTGTTTTACGCCGCTGTTAGCACTATTCCAGCAATATCACAGCGGGGGGACACAAGAACCCATCTGGGGAATCAAACCCGGGATTTCGGCGTAACGAACGGACGTTTTAAGCAGTAGAGTACTCAACCGACCCATCTAGTAGATAACATGAATGGACAAAAAAAAACGAGTGGCTGGCATCACGAACACAAGATACCCACGAGCGAAAGGAATTTAAAAGATTACTTTTTCTAAAACATTCTTTTAAACAGCTACATTGTCAGAACACCTTATATAAAACTTATAAGCATATAAACTGCAAATGCTACGCACAAACGGAGATAGAAGTGTACGATCACGAGCACACCCTGCATAGAATATCTTAATGGCTTAGACTTTCATTCTAACGATACACGAGACATGCCCTCAAGCACTGTTAATGCAAATTAATTGAAATATAAATTGATCCCTGTGCTTTCTGAATTTAAGTATCCTTGGAGTCCTGTTTCAAGGGAGATTTCAAACTTCAGCTGTGAGCTAAAATGAGAAATTACTTGTAATGCAAACCAACTGCCGGTCCTAACTGGGAACAGGTCGAATTGCAAACAAAACCCCACGGAACCACGTGACTGCCCCCAGCGCGTGCTGGTGTCTAAATTTAGATTACATAAGTTGAATTTGTCAAATCTGATGACTCAGGTACAGAGAGTAGAATAGAAATCGATAATAGCGGGTCACGATGACCTTTTGGGAGTATTAACGATAGCGCATGTTTTGGGGATTTCAAATTGACTGCGTGTTTATATCAACGCGTTAAGATGAATTAAACATATCAGAGCAATATCTGTCTGTTATCACGGTCAAACAAGAAAGGCAATTGATTTTTAGAATTCACCCAAATACCTATGCTTCGGACGTCATTTACTGTCTGGTTCATGGGTATTCGTTAGATAATCTTGGGTTTGCTTGGTGGCTGTTTAGTTTAGTTTTACGCCGTACTTTAGTTTTACGCCGTACTCAGGAATATTCCAGCTATATGGCGGCGATCTGTAAATAATCGAATCATGACCAGACAATCCAGTGATCAACAGCATGAGCACCGATCAATGCAGATGGGATATGATGACATCACAATATCACGTTTATATGACGGCGGTCAGTAAATATTCGAGTCTGACTCAGTGATCAATATCATAAGCATCGATCTGCACAATTGGGAAACGACGACATGTGGCAACCAAGTCAGCGAGCCTGACCACCCGATCCTGTTTGTCGCCTCTTACGACAAGCATGCGTTGCTGAAGACCAATTCTAACGCGTTAGGTATTTCTGGGGATGGCATGACAGGTTTGAGGTAAGTATTCTTCAAATGTCCATCGGATTTTGGATCATTTATATCAAGGTTACAGCGAAACACTGCTCAGTCGAACTTTGATGTGTCGAATTTATGTTTGTCTCGAAGGTCTAGGAAATCTAGAGGTGCTTCTTTTAGAGCTTTTGCATTGATAAAGGGTTGGGTGGAAGGGAAAATAATTTGGTTCAGGAGCTGTGTAAGGTTGTGCTGAACTTCTGATAAATCGAAGCACATACGCGTCAACTTCGACAATTTACTTTTTGACTGACTGTCTGTGTGAAAGGTATTTCTAGGATTTATACGAACCAAAAGTATTCCTTTAGTATTCCGGAATTGTTGTCCAAAACTATAAGCGATATATACAAATTTTGTTTGTGGATTGGACTAAATGTATATTTGGGAAGGCTTCCATGGGAATGCCTGGGACGATATGACAAGTGTATTCGGAACAGGCATTCCACGTATGCTTTTCAGATACTTCTTGGCCATTAAGACTGCATTTCATGGAAATCTCAAGAAGATATTCCGGTATATTTGGAAAAGCAATGCACGAATAGTTTGAGAAACTATTCAGGGTGTCACTTAAAGACATTCTGGAAGGTATTTGAAAGTATTTGGGAAATGAATACAAGAATTTTAGGAAAGATATTTACGGTATTACTTTGAAGGTAGTGAGGAAGATATTTCAATGTATTTGGAAAGGTACAGAAGGGCACTCTGGAAAGATATTCACGGTATTAATTTAAATTTAGTCAGAAAGATCATTCAATATATTTGGGATGAGTATGTTCAAGTTCATTTTTAAGGACATATCGGAAGGTTTACATTGGAGATGATGACGTCACTGTTATAAACTGACAATACTATAATTTACCTCGAGATACCTGCATGATAACGCCGTTGTTATAAGGTGACAATACTACAACGTACGTCGAGATACCTGTATGATGACGCCATTGTTATAAGGTGACAATACTACAACTTACGTCGAGATGGCTGTATGATGACGCCAATCGGCTTCTTCATCATCCGAAGATTCCCTCCTCCACACTCCTCCTCTGCAACCAGCTCGAAGCCGTCTATGCTCTCCTTGTACACCTGCAGACAAAACGTGAACACCTGTACCACACTTGTTTGTCTAAGGAAGACTACGTTCAACGGTGCAGCCACAGTAAAACAAACATCTTCACAGTTGATCGTGATGTGTGATTCTAAATGAAATCGTCCAATTTTACAGATGACTATGAAGTAGGAAGGTCTTGCCTTTTCCAAACAAAACTTAATGGAAAGTTAAGCAAAAGTTAGTGTGGTTGTTTAACGCCGCGCTCAGCAATATCACAGCTGTATGTCTGTAAATATTCGAATCTGACTTAGAGATCGACATCACGAGCATCGTTCTACACAATTGGGAAACGATGACATATGGCAACCAAGTCAGCGACCACCCGATACCTCTTACGGTGAGCATGGGCTACAGAAAACCAAATCTAACCCGGATAGTCACTGGAAAAAGAGCGAGACAGGACTATATTTCCAACTACAAGAACTAATCTAATTTGACCAGACCCCAGATATATGAAACATGTCACCACATCTTTGTACAACCTTGATCTAACTAATGCACTTATCATCATAGTACTTAGTACTGCTTATGTTCAACCCAATGACAAAACATTTCTTGAATGTACTCTCAATATGCCTTGTGGAAAGTATGAACTATACCTAAAGAATGATCTGAACTGAAAACATGAAAGAGTTGAAATAAAAACAACAACCTTAATCTCATGTATGCACAAGAACGTGCCAATTTTGTCAACAATTTCGTAATGTTTTGTAAAAGATCCTGAATAAGACAGACACAATTGGGAACAGCGTTTGATGTTTTCAAGTCTTGGGAACAGACGAGTTATTTTTCAAAAGTACCCTATAATACATCCTCTTATCGATTATAAGGAATAGGGTTCCTTATCGTGAAGGCGGTGATGGACATTTCCCGCACTGCAGTACCATTCACCATCGTACAGATGCTTTGCTTCACTGTCACCTCTTGTTCGCAGACATTGCCTAACCATACATCCATATGTCATCATACCGAAAGTGCGTGTTTATCTGTGTTAGGCTATAAGTACTTACTAATTGACAGTCTTTTTCAAGTTATCATTCTCGATGACATTTGCTTATAATTAAAGAATTTCACAGTAATAAATTCAGCGGTGTAACAGAACGGATTACATGTGTATATGTGAATATTTAGTTTATTGTCTTTATCAATCAACCTCTACGTTATAAATCAAGCAATCAAAGTTTAAATTGGTGTTTTTTCTTGAATAATCTACAAAAAAACAACCAAGTTATCGTACCTCCGTTTTCAGGAAGATGAACAAATGTTGGCTGTTTCTACTATCTAATCCGATGTTTAGAATTCTACCCTTCATGTTCGTTTTTTATAGACTTTTTAAAAGTACAAGCGCGTTGATCATGATGCCAAATGGAGTTAATCTGTCACTATTTCAATTCATTTGAGAACATGCCTTAATGGGCATCGTCTATGTGTATTTTATAGCGGTATGCATGTTGCTGAGTTATCTCCCTTACCTCCTTGGCACATCGGGTGGACCTGTGTTGGAATTGGAAAAGGGGTTTAATTTTATCAGAATGTGAAATATTACAACAGACAATGATGTAAAAGGTGGAGCCAAAGACGTACCAGACAGTCGGACACCTTCTGGACAGTGTCGCCCGGCTTGCTTGTTATAATATACTGGGCACCTGTCGGATGTTCGGTCCAGTTCTGGTTGCACTGGAAGAGCTCCACTGGAATAACAGAACAAAATATGATAACAATGATGCTGTCAATGATAATGTTTATGATAATGATACTATCAAGTACGAAACACTGATACACCAGCAGCATCAACTTCTACTACCACTACTGCTACTGCTACTACTACTACTACTACTACTACTACTACTATTTTTGTTACTTAACGCCGCACTAAACGACTATATCCACCACTATTACTACAACTACTGCTGCTGATGCTTCTACTACTACTACTACTGCTGCTGCTGATGCTACTACTACTACTGCTACTACTACTACTACTACGACTACTGCTACTATGACTACTACTACTAATAATAATAACAGGGAAAAGGATATATGTTTGTATTAGACCATATGGTATTTTAACAGGTTCAAAGGATATTGTGAAAAGGAACTTCAAGTATGCCTAAAGATATATCAGGTTCTACATGTAATCGCATTTCTGTCTCCAAGGTGATAGTATACAATCTTTAAGTTTTCCCTTAGTAACGTAAGACACGATCATAAATGTATAATTGAGAGATGCTTTATAAACACATGCAAAATGCACATTCGTCACGCAAACTATCGTGTGAAAAGTGATTTCACTTCCACAAAAAATGATTCTATGAAAATATTTATACAGCTTCTACTCCATTGATTGTGACAGTCACACGGATAAAAAATACCTCAACACATAGAAATAAATTCCAATTGAATTCCATAGCGGCACAATGAAAATTTAAGCAAAAACATTTGAATTTTGATTGATCTCGGTTTCAGATCCTCCCCAAAATACTTGAAATTGCGTTGAGAGTTTTCTTACGTTGATTGCTAAATAGCCTGTTATATTGGCAACACGGCTTGTCGACCAATTGCGAACATAACAGTACATGACAGTTAATCTCGAGGAAATTAGCCTTACTCCAAAAAATAGTTCTTGTTAACTGAAACAGGACGAAAAGATCCCAGTGTGGAGAATTCAGCGCTGAATATGTCAAGTTAATTAATTCCTTGGGAATTTGCAAAACTCTTTCATGGAAATGTTTCATGCTAAGCGAATTGTTTACAAATAAAGTAGTGTTTCTGACAAATTGTTTCCATTGCACTATTGCATCACTGCCAAAGCTCCCGTGTATGGAATGACATTGGACATTTCTTTACTCGATCCTGACTTAATAACCTTTCAAAAACTATTTGGAAAAAAAACACCCGAACCAACCGTGATTCCGTTCATCATAAAACAAGACCGTTTTGAACGTAAAAAAGCTAAAATCAATTACATCTAACTGACGATGAAAACTACTAATCGTAGTTTATGAAACACTCTATTTGTTTTTCTGTAAAACACAGTAAAATCGTGCCTTTGCACTAATGTTAATTATATCCATTGAGGCTTAAACATGAAAGAAGGGTAGTTGTTTTCAACTTAATCTAATTCCAACAGATGCCTTTAATAAAACAAATCACTGTTTTGCACTAACGTACCCTACCACAGAGCCCAGATTGTCTAGGATGGTATCTTCATTACCTCAATGCACAACCATAACAGTTTACTAGCTGAAATAATGGGTATATGATTGCTACATTTCAAGATTTATGTACGCACAAAGAAAGTCCAACTTCTGGTTCCAATGCATCACGTTTACATGGCAAGCCCATGACCGTGAGGTGTTTGCATTGGAAGGGCCTTGTCTTCAAAACAGTTTCTGTTTCTCGTTTTTTACACACGAGTAATTTACAAATAACGCATGATTTGTTTCAGAAAAGACATGAAAAACTATTATGAATGTTTAAAAAAGGTTCACTCAAATTACTGGTGCCTGGTTCGCCTTTTCTTTAAAGAGTTAATAAGTGAAGATTTTGATGTTTACAACTTTTGAGTTACATGTTCTCTCAACGAAGTTGTCAAAGATTGTGATAATATTCAAGACTTGAAAAGGATTCGAGAGGAAAACTTTTAAAATGTTCTAAACTAGTTTCGCCATAACGAGTATTGCTATGTTTTAAAGGTGAGCAATTGACCTGCCGCTGCATGTGTTTCTGACCTGTGTCAGTGGTGGGTTAGGATAGTGAAAACACCAGCTGCCATCAATATTAATTAATTCACAAACATATGTTAATAATATAGTCGGATAATGGACTTATATTCTGTACATGGAAAGCTTCTTTGTGTCTATCTGTTGAAGCAATGATAAAAAAAATCCATTTTTTCAAGCATGGTCAGTTAATGGTCAGTTCATATGTTATCGTGATATTTATCAACTCACCTGTGTGGTGACCAGATGGACAGGAAGCCTTAATGGCCATTATCGTTGAGTCCGAGCACCCTATCTCGATCTCTCCTCGACAGTCGGACATCTTATCCACATACGAATAACTGCCAGGAAGAGGACATGGCACAACTCGCGATTCCATGGCTGTGGAGTTTAAGAACATTTGGTTACACATATATCACTCGACACATAGTGAATTATATTGATAGCTGACGTAGTTCTTGGGGGCCTGAAATGTGGTATCGAATGTGGTACAGATACACCAAGAGTTAGCATTGCTTCTCGTCTCCCAGGAACTAGCTCTGCCAGGATCCTGTAGGGGTTGTCGACAACGAAGGTTGATACCAAGAACAGTACCTCAAGATTGGTACGGTGGATAACCACCTTTGTTAACATATGGACGTTTTCCAAACCTATGGTTGATAATAAGAACATCAGTTCACGTGGTCAGAGTATGATGATTAACTGGTTTTACAGAACACAGATGAGAGTTTTCAAAACCTGTGCGAGGCAATTGATTTGTGTCATCGGGCTAGGGTGATAAATCTGCCAGCATTTAATGTTTTTCAGACCAGTGCTTGATAACAAGAACATCAGTTCACATTGTCGGACAATGACGATAAACCCTTGCCAGCGCACGGTATAGGCTTTGTCACACCAAAGGCTGGTAGCGAATGTCCTAGTTCACGTCCTTCCAACAGCTTCCCGTAACCTCAATCATGGACATTGTACTTTTTCTCCATGTCTGTTACGGACTTAGTTACGGCCTGGAATCTTTCCTTACACCACAACGAGCACACAGGGAGACGGCCTCGCGCTGTTTCCATTATTTGAGTATGTTGAAAGCATGTTTTGCAAACTCGTATTCCAAATGAAATGGGCCTAATGATTAGAAACAGATTTGTTCCACCGTCGTTTCAGAGCTGATGGAATATCGTTCTTGAGTGCTGACCTAAATGTGGAGGTGCCCACCGTTCCCTGTGCTCAGCCATGTTGTAACGTAACGGCTTGATGACTTATTACTGTTTGAAACAATTACTTTAGCTCGCCACTTCAACATCTAGCTCCGCGTTTCAATCAAGGAAGTGCGCACACGGTGTCCCGCTATAAAGACAGTCTCTACTTCAGTCTCGCGGCCTACCTTTAATCACTAGCTGATCAATATTTGATAGAATGATTACATCAGGGCGAGATCCCGACTTGTTTTACAGTGGGGAAGACTTACGCTATCGCAGAGTGAAATCTGAAAAACGTTGAAGGGATTAGCGCAAACGGGCACGCATCGCACGTGCGAAGGAACAATTGTTCTTCGCAATGGCGCTCGGGAGGACGAGATGCTGTATTGATCTGCTTGTACAAAGCTAGATTTTGCCTCTGGAACCACACAAGTTAGAGAAAAACCGTTTCCTTTTTGAACACACATGTCAAATTCATCAAGGGGGCAGCTGAAAGACGCTTTTGTTTCGACCTGCCTTTGCAGTCTGCGTGGCTTCTCTCGGCAACATGGCGGCTAGTTCCGGTGTCCAGGCAAAGACTAAGGACTCATGAAAGGCACGTTTTGAGATAAGTGATACTGATATAAATGAACCAGGAAACCCCCTGATAACCCTATTGTCGATATTTAAAACACGTGCTGTAATGTCAGAACAGACTTAATCTGACATAACAGTGGTTTAATTGTAGCCAACATCGACATGAACGTCACGGAGTAACATCTAAGAAACGAGCTGTGTATTGAATGGTAATCAAGGCTGGATGGTCGAAGGATATCGCCGGCAGCAACTGGGGCGATCTGTCAGCGGAGTCGGAAACTTCTCGACGACTACGATAGGGCATGCATGTCTCAGATGCATCTCACACACACTGGTTTGTCAGATGCAAGGATCTCGGATGTTTCAGGTTACGATTCTGTATTGCTCACAACGGCAAGGGTTAAGTGTCTGTCACAAAACGGTTTTCTACACGTACATGCTGCATGCATCTATCACAAGTCTAAATCATAGTTGTCATGTGCTGTGACGTTTTTGTCATCGCAAACGTGCGCTCCTCACGTAAAGGGCTCACTTCATATTATTTTGAAGAAATAATATCACAACACCGTTGTTTCGATGTTCAAGACACGTAAATAATTCGAGTTATCAAAGATTCGACGCAACCGCTAAATGACTTGAAGAATACGCAGGAGCCAAGCTTTTACTTCGAGACACCCGTACGTTCGACACGTCAAGATTCGACAAAGAGAGTTCAACTAATTTGCAATCAAATCCGTGCAACTATTACTATAGAATTTTACAGACATGACACTTGTGCAACCAGAAGCTTACATGCAATACTGTACAGGGTTTTGCCTTATCTAGCACAGGGTATTTATAACACAAAAGCACACGTCTATCACAGAATGGTACCACCGAATTCCATACTTACGAAGTATCACATATTTATGGACGTTGTCGAAGCTCCACTCGTTACATGCTCGATCCTGGTCATTCACGGGCGTACCTAAAACGGAATATTATCAATGTGAGTATTTTTGTTATATTCAGTTAACAATACCATCTTAAGAATGCACACAAGATATCTTCCAATCACATCGTTTCTTGACTTAGCGAAGAAAGACAACAATTAAACAAACGGTACTGCAGTTGGTCGACTTGGAATTCAGTAATAAACAGAACACTGATAGGATTTCATTTGACGTCACGTCAGCGTTTCACAGCGTCTAATACGACAGTTAGAGTATTCCTCTACGTAGCAAGAGGCTCTCACCCCCGAACCGCCATACATTATCAAGAAATACTTATCTCCAAAAAGTTTTGGAAACTTTCCTCGGCAGTTTAAACATTGTAAATTGATCTGTGTTCAGAATGAACGTATACGCTTTCCGGCACTAGTGGAAACATCTCAGACGCTGGCAGACGACTGACGTAATGTAATTGACCACTCACCAAGCATCAGTTCCACCACTGCCGGTCCCCTCTTCTTCAACCTCAAACACTGGTACCTGGATACGCTGAAACGGGAGAAAAACACCAGACATTAGGAGATTGAAAATCAAATGGCCCCAAACTCGTAGTGCCTGCAATGGGCACCACTGAACTACACCGAAGCCCTAAGGAAAGGAAAGGATACACAGTCGGTGAGGTTTTTATTGGTATTGATTTTTACAAAATCCTTAAGTAAATGTTATTGAAACTGCAAGCTACGGAACACCTTCTGGCTATGTGCCAAGCTCCATTTGTAACGCAGAGTCTTCTGAAGTGTCCTTTGGTTGACGGAGATATCCAAACGATAGGTACATTCATACTGAAATGTCTTGGATTAAAGAACCGAGAAATGTGGTAACCTTATAAACAGGAAGGATGCCCTCAATAAGGGGGAATATATTATAATAAGGAAGACTTTGGCATGACGAGGAGCGTTACAGGATGATAAGGGGATCTTTAGGATCATATATAGGATGGTAAGGGGAGTACAGGATGACAAGGAGAAATATAGGATCATATACACGGAGTACAGGATGATGAGGAAAACTCTACGATGATAGGTAGGATTATGGGACAATGAGGATAACCATGGTCTGATAAGAAACACTATCGGATTATTAGGCGTATAGCATGATAAGGAGTATAACATGATAAGGAGTATAACATGATGAGGAGTATAGCATGATAAGGAGTATAACATGATAAGGAGTATAACATGATAAGGAGAATAGCATGATAAGGAGTATAACATGATAAGGAGAATAGCATGATAAGGAGTATAACATGATAAGGAGTATAACATGATAAGGAGTATAACATGATAAGGAGGACCATGCCACGATAAATAGGTTTTGGGATATTAAGAAGAACCACAGGATGGTGAGAGGACTATACGAGGATAAGTAGGATTATAGGATGATAAGGAGAACCACAGGATGACATTATAAAGAGGAGTACAGGATCAGTACAGGATAAAGGATGATGAGGATAGAACAGGATGATAAAGGTGAGCATTGGGTGATGAGGAGTATGAGATGAAAATGAGGGTTATGATACGGAGAACTGCAATATGATAAGGAAGAGTACAGTATGATTAGGAGTTATGGGATTATAAGGAAGGGGATAGTATAATAGGGAGGAGAATATGATGGCAAAGTGAAGTATAGGATGATAAGGAGAAGACAAGGATTACTATATGGTGATAAAGTGAGGTATATGATGATAAGGAGGGATACAGGATGATAACACTGTTGTAACAACTACGTAATGATACCCCCTCCAAGTACTCATATGTGATGATCACAACGATACGTCTGACAGGGACCAGACAACGAAGCTTTCAAGTTAGTATCGATGCAGTCAGTGTTGGAACATGTGCAGTTAAACTGTCCGCTTTACACTTTGAGGTGCATATAATCTGGTAGTCTGGATTTCAACGTGCCTAAAAACACCTGTTAATTTGTTTGGTATATTTAAATAAAATCGACACGCACCTTTTCCATATTCATAAGAAATCCCTGCTTAATTCAGAGTCGATTTTACTATCCAGTCTGTATCATGGAGCTTTTGCGCGGGATTCTATCTACTGATGAACACAAGCAAAGTAGTGGGTGTAGCGTAAAGAATGTGACCTGTGTACGTAAGCTGTGACTTCCTAACGGAAGCATAGATCAGAGGATGTCAATTGCGTATGGAGGTGAATAAGTGTATCTTACTGAATTTGAGAAACATACGTAGGTGAAAATTGGGCATCGCTCACAGTGTCCATAACGTTGTTGGTTAACATACGTTGGTAGTGGAAGGGATGTATGTAAGCAAGTAAGGGAAAAGAACCTACATCGCAGTTACGTGGCGTGGATAAAGAAGAAGTGAGTTCAAATTGAATTTCACTTTATGTCAGTCATATCGTGCCTAAATCAAGTTATAGAATAATGACATCTATAGTCCGTAAAAGGACAGCAACACTACTAGATTATCACAATATCACAGATATGAATGTAAAACTTGTAAATAAATTTATAAACACATTTAATAAACACATTTAACTATAGGGGACAACAAGATATAATCAAGGCCCAAGTTAAACAAAATCAGTTAAAACTTGTTAAGTTCGTTTATACAGATTCAATCATAAATTCGTGGTAGTATATCTCAAACGGTATGAAACAATGAGGTTCCTTATCACAGGATCGTCTGATCCCTCATACAACATGTATAATCTGCCATGACGCTACAAACACCAACATCGGACTACCAATACATTGTGTATACAGTGTTGGTAAGACAGGGTGGGAGATAAAGTTGTTTGTTGTAGTTACAGTCCTCATTCCCTCGTTTCATAGATGTTACATCCGCGATCGCTTCTGGTCTCTTGAAGCCGAATTCGGCTCAAACTGAAGACTCCAAGGGAACGAAGGAATAATTCCTCGTCACTTTGTCACCAACATCCATGCCCAATTCACTTTAAGACTCTGGGACACTTGCAGAGTTCTTTCCATTCGTAACCCGTCTGGTCTTGAAGATGAGTGGTGTGAAAACATGTAAATAATTTAACCCACTCGGGTCAGCAACGCTTGCCAGCACTATAAAGTAAATTAAGTACTTTTTTGTCAGAGCGACATTTAAGACGCTGCTAGCCAAGACGCCTTGCCCAACCCCATGTTGACGGCCGTCTCCTTGAAGATGGCAATGGCCACGTTTCACAACTAAATATTTAACCATTGTGATGCAAGTGGATGAAACAGGTCAAAGCCAAGACACATTTGTTGACTGGGCCAGCTATTCTAACTTGTATCAATACCATGCCGGCACGGCCGTCTCGTATTGACTGGCAACAACCGAAGCAATTGGTCTCCCTCACCCTCCCCAATTGAAACCCAACAGCATCTACAGAAGGCAAGAGGTGCAAGCATCGGGTGCTTGGAGCCAGGATTAGTCAAGGAAAATATTAGTGGTGACTTTATTCAAAGGAAGGATCAATTATAGAATTGTCCTCACAGACAATTAGGGTTTGCTATTCTAAGTAACTATGACGAATGTTCCACGAAGGGCAGCAGGTGTGGTATAACCAGGAAAGAATTACAGGAAGAGGAACCGGTGCTTTATAAAGACATCCGCTGCTGGTACTTGCATAGATGAAAGAGTTCCTGACATTTAACCTTTTGTTCGAGATCCAATGTCTCTTGTTTGGATTAATATTGTTTCATTGTAGTCTGACAGAGCATCGACTCAGATACATTGCACTTACACACAAAGATAAAACAAAGCATCCTGTCACTAAAGGATCTAAGAAACGACAGTGAAAGCAAGTGTCATCATCTAGCGTATGAAAACATTCTTCTATAGGTTTGATCTGATTCTCTTGTGGATTTAACGGAGGATTTGTTCTTTATCAAAACCAAATATCGCTTTGACATTTAGGTGAATTGTTCAAAGATCAAATAAAATGTAAGCTAGTTGGCTTGCAATTGGCAATAATGAATATGGTGAATCTAACGAAAATCGGTGAGTAGGCTGGATTGACGCTTTGAGTGATCACCAGCAAGAGAAGCTGGTCTGCGTGAGTGAGTCAAGTTTTCCGCCGCATTTAGCAATATTCCAGCAACATCTCGGGGGACACCAGGAATGGGCTTCGCACATTGTACCCATGTGGGGAATCGAACCCGGGTCTTCGGCGTGGCGAGCAAACGCTTTAGCCACAAGGCTATACCACAGTCCCATCAACGCTTTGGGCATTATTTCAGTTATATACTGAACAGCAAAAGAAACGAATAAATGAAATCTCATAAAGAAATCTCATGTTCAACTCTGCTATTTATAAACTTGGCAAAAACCCCCCTAAACAAAACAGAGTTACGTTTCATTTGCTGTTCCGTATATATGGTGGCTAACAATAGGACATAAGCCAGAAAGGATGCAGGTCTCAGATTGTTGACAAACTTTGTTTATTCCACGAAAACAGGTGTAGTGGCTGACAAGGACACATAACAGTGTCGAACCTGGACTCGGAAGCACCACAACATGTTTCCGGTTAGCGTAGGGGACGCAACTAAGCCATCTTATTATAATTGACCTTAAGACACAATTATGGATATAGTAGAGAATGGGTGCAATTTTACGCCACTTTCAGCAAAAGCTAACAAACTAATATTGTCGACCCAACATAAACAGCTTTATTTTACGCCGGGAAAGGAACACGCGCATTCGTCGAGCAGAACGAACACCGTTACCACTGTGCTACCCATTGCTAATGATTACCGTGAAACAAACGTACTGTTTCTATAAAAAACAACAGCTGTTCAAATTTCTGGGTCTATTATCGGAAACAAATAAATGTAGCTTAGTCATTCTGAGAAAATATTATTTTGTCCATGGAACCAAACTGTACTTCCTGTAAGAGCAAAACCGTAAATTTTCTTATTCAAAAAAAATATTGATAGGTACACGATGTTTGTGTTGAGAGGGGAGTGAAATAAGACCACATACCATGAGTCGTTTGTAGTGTAGGTAATAAAATCCTTGCTGTAGGTCTGACTAGGCCACGTTGCCGTGTTGTCGCTGATGTCGGGTATTTCCTCCACGACCCCCATGCACCTCACGGACACAAGCGCCGAATTGTCACCTCTCCTTGTACCGACTCTAAAGATGCGGAACTGCTCAATATCTTCGTCCAGCACAAACCGGAATTTACCGGCAATATCCCGCCATTCTCGGGACCCAGACAGAAACTCGCTATAAGAGCAGGAGGGTGGTGTCCATTTAACAGCACCTAGAGAAGAATGGATGAGTTCAGAAGTCAGTATAAGAAATTCATGGCTGTGGGTGTACTTTGGTAGCACAACACATTTCTGAAAGAAATTACACGCACATATTCTACTCAAAAGAAACTAAAGACAACCCGATTCTTTAATAATCATCCTTTTGTCATGATAATGTTATTGGGCATTCACTATGACATATCGACTTTATGGATATGAGAGAATGGGACTGTCCTTGAAATCCTTTGAGTGGCACATTATTATTATTATTATTTAATTATTTTTCTTTTAGTTCGGTGATATACGAAGAAACATGTGGGACCAAACAAATCAATGTCTGAATGCTTTTTAGATACTTAACGTTTTCAGAAAAAGTGCAGGTTTTACCTCGTTCCTGAATTGTAAACGTTCGGTGTCTAACACAAGACAAAAGATGGTGATTTACCAAGATAAATATCCTTTGTGCATTCTCTCTGGAGATTTAGATGTACACGCCATGCATCAATGTTTATACAGACCTTGACAACGTATACAAGCTGCGTCTAATAAATGTTTTTTTTCCGAAGTTTGTATATACTGTATGTTGGGTGATAGAAGTCATTGCTTCTCTTCCTTGGCAATTGTGTTTGGGTATGTCCGCGTGCGTGTGTGGGGTGGGGTGCAGTGGAGGGGGGTACATACGTGACAGAGACATGGTCAGATAGCCAGTCCTTGGGCTTTGAATGCCCTGACATGTGGGGTCGGCCGACATCGCCATTTGACCCTGTGACCCATAGAAACTGTACATCTGTAACACACACACAAAAAAAACACTGACAGTAAATTTTAGTATTTCTTTAAAGCCAGCCTTAAAACAAGCACAATTGTTTTAGATATATATAACCAACTATGTAAAAATAGAATTTTGGATTTTTTTCATACATATATAGATTTAAACATCTTTTTAATACCTTTTTTTGCTGAATTATTCCGGCAAGCATTCATTCATCCCAATTATTCATGACTCTGTAATATTGAACCCGGGTATTTTCTCAACGCTCGAGGCAGCCGTAAGGAAATGTGGATATACATGGTATTCTCGGTCACCATGACAACAAAGACAACATCTTTTTCGGAGGCAATGAAGACAAGAAATCCTGCAACAGAGAGGGGGGTCGCGCCCGGAATTCCTGCTACAAGTATGATACGGCTCATATACGCTACAGCTCCTTCTAGAAAACCTCCAATAGGAATTTCAAGATATGTTTTTCGTGAAAGCATGAGTTTGATGACGTTAAGAGCCGGAGTTGTTATCCCACGTAGAGGTCTGGAGAGGCTGGGTGACCCCAGCATCATTTGTTATTAGATCCGCATCTCTATAAACCAAGCTTCGGTTCTACAACAAACTCGGATCCGTCGACTGGAGGAAGAATATACATAGGAAAAAATCTACATAGGATATGAATACAATTCAGTTGGCGGGAAATCTCTTCAGGACAACTTCTCAAAGCCAGGCGGAACAAATCGATGAGCTCGACAGTACGAGGTCGGTGGTCGAGCAACGCGGAATTAAGGAGAGCGGTTTTTTCGTCCCCAATCAACAACGGGCACAGCCGTGGAACACGTCTTATTTTCTGAATGAACGAGTAACAGTGACTGGTAAAAGTAATACAGTAACGACTCAAGACCATGCTGAACTCTTTCCCTCCGCACAGAGCGATTCTGAGAACGGCAAGTGGTGCTAATTGAAAGGGAAATTGGATGAAGGCATTACACAACTATCAAAGACCTTCTAACTGGATGAGTCGGGATGGCTCCCAGAGGGAATGGCGGCTGCTCGTGGCCAGATCCCACCACCAGGCAAAGTGAACTTTACATATGGAATGTAAATCTCTTATACGATTAGGCACCGCCACAAAGTAATGGAATGTTTCTTAAAACTCCTGAGATTAAACCTCAGAACGATGTCTGCACCAGGAACGAATGGAGGCAGGAGAACCAGGGTGTCGTCTGCTCGGTGTGAGCAGCCGACATGAATGATGCCGAGCACGTGCTGCGCGGGAGAAGATCGCCGCACCAATTACACAAAGTATTTCTAATTTGTGGAGAGGTATGCTTCGGAAGAATACTTACAAAGCAACGGTACATCTGTGTCTGTTCTGTTAAACCAGAACCTGTAAACATTCCATACAGAAAGAAATCGCCGTTGAACCATGTCGCGAGGCACTGGAACTGCATGTCTGAAATACCAAGCGTATTCATCTCATCATTTGGAAACCGCTTTACAACAAATCTTAATTTCTTAAATAGATACATTACAAGACAAACACGTCACATTCGGTGAAGAATTCGGGTTAGAATTGGTCTACAGCAACCTACTGCGGTCGCAAGAGGCGACTTGGGTGGTCAGTGACTTGAGTGATACATGTTCTAACTGCACTGATCGATGATCCCGATGCCCATCACCGGTCTTTCTGGTTCAGAAACTTGATTATTTAATTATCACGTTCATATATCTTGAATTTTGCTGAGCGGCTTTTAACAACAAAACACAAATATACTCCGTGACAATAAGATATACAATTAACAACACGGGTGAAATTTATCATATATATTACTCAGTCATGGTACATCCCCTATCCAGACATCTGGACTTGTTGGTTTAGTAAAATGACACAATTGTACTTTCCTATTTTACAATAAATACATAGCTTATTCAAAACGTGACAATATTGACTGAAACAAAAAATATCTTCCAGGATTATATTATAAAAGTAACGAATTCGATTCATTTTCTTTTATTCAATAATGAAACAACATATTCATTTCAGACATTTAGTCTATTGTGAGTCATTCCATAAACTATCCTCCTTTATAAACGATTATTGGAATTTTGACAGTACAAAGCCGGGGTAATGCAAAGCGAAAGTAACAATTGCCTCGGCATTGGGCATCTGTGATGTATTGAGCTGGCATTTGGAGATTCTATTACCTGAAAGTACACAGAGAGCTTATTGTAACAGTGAAGCCACATGCTGCCACGTCACCTAACCAGGCGCTGTTATCACTCGGTAACATATTGCAGTGTGTTAAAGAGAACTCGACTGTTGGCAGCAGAATGTGAGTTATTCTGCGCTCTCGTAAATGTAATAGTCTCTGTTCCCAAAAAACATATTTTGTAATAAGACCTTGTTGAAAGGTGGTATTTTATTCATCCATCGGAAGACATATTTTTATGCGTTTGTTATCACATGCGTATTTAAAATTTAATATCTATACTTAATATTGTGGAAACATGAGACATGTTTGTGTGAGATGGTTGTTAAAACGCTTTTGGTGTTTTTTTTTCACAAGAGTAATTTGTCAGCGTAATCTTAATGAAAGAATAGAACTTAATTATAACATTCGTAGATCTCTCAGGTTCGACGACCTGATCAGCGGATCCTGACTAGATTAACGGACACAACTTTGTATATGACAATGCTAGGATGCAGTTTCTCTGAACCGTACTATTCCCAGCCCTTTCTGCACGGCTAAAGCCCTAAATAGAACAAGTTTAGACGTCCTTACTTTCTGAACCTCCCATCTCACAAGGCTACTTTTCGGTTACAAAAAGGACATTGTTTCTGTCACAATTATAAATTCTCAGTGATTAAGTGCTAGTCAAATCAATACCTTTAAGTCGGTACATGATTCGCAGTCGTATCCTTGCCCACAGAAGGTAATAATTTCATTATTTAATTACCGGCTAAAGTTTCCTTGAAGGTCACGTGCATTCAATAAATAATTGTTTACATGGCCCTTAGTAACCTTCATGCATAAATTACCTTCGCCTAAATGGCAAGAGTTACCTTTGAAGAATATCATTTTATAAATTTCAAAGTGTTTGGTGGAGTTTCTAGATGATATGTGTGAATTCTGAGTTACCTCCCCTGTTTATGCCAACAGACACGAATCCATTTTGTCAATATGTACAACGTGGTAGCGAATGTGTATTCTCAGCATTGGCTGGGTTGCATCAAAGCGGTGTATAGCCGGTATTTATGCATGGTTAAGCTAGATTGGCGCAACTACCCCCTGAAAGCAGACTATAAGACTACGATTAAGCGCCGCTAGCCCCGCGTGATCATTATTAGGTATGCTGGCGGCGATAAATGTCGCCCATACATTCTATTCTGTTCCCACGCCAATGGCATTGTGTCCATTAAAGTTTACTAAGAAGCCATTGATGAGGAAATGCATTTTATCTCAGTTTCTCTTGCGAGTTTCATCCAGTACAACAATTCCTCCCAGCGGGGTGTCGTGGTGCTTTAAATAAAATGGCCCCGTCGCATCGGCCGCGAAAGGTCAACGTGATTAGACTGAAGTGTGATCATGTGTGTGTACTACACTTCTAAAACCACTGCTTTAACTGTATGTTCACGTAATAGGGCCTATTGTTCGGTCTGGCTGATAAGCTTTCACGTACCTTGATCGCGTGTTTCCGGGGTATGCTGGCACCGCTTGTACTTGAAGATGAACTTTGAACTATCCGCGCATTCTTGGATTTCCGAAGATGGGCTGTCACAGTCCCGGTTGGTTTGGTTGTTGTAGGAGAATGAGTAGGGACCCTGAAAGGGGCAGGGCACAGGGACACTCGGAACTGAAATACAAGGAATCACATTTTCTAAAAGGTCATCATTTTGGTTAGATTTTTGCCGGATCTTCAAGGAACACAGGAACAATTTTGACATGTGAGCGAGTGAAGTGTAACGCCTCATTGAACTATATTCCAGTCACATCACGGTGTCTCATTAGAAAAAAAAAACACTTTGGTGAAACGGGATGTGGTTCTGTAAAATCAAACATTATACTCGTGGCGAACTGAGATTCGAAACAATGTATGGTTTCTGGCATGCCCAAGGGACGCAACTCTACAAAGCAAACTGCGACACTCCAGACGAATGGCTCTTGAAACAGGGAGAGTAGTTTTTCCTTCAAAACGTATATACAGACTAAGCGTACACAATGATTGTTTCTGAAATATACATGACACTCTTGAGTACAATATGAACCCCTTTGCCCACATTTGACTTTACCACACACTGCCATTGTCATAAAATTGAATTAAAAAAGCTTTTATAAACATTTTTTTTCCTTTTAGATACTGCCGTATTTCATGGGACATACATCTGTCTCCATACGCAATATATTGTAATGTACACTGTCTAGGAAATTGGACGACAAAGCACTCAGATAATTTCAGTTATTCATATACAACCTACATTTGATCAGGTAGGTAGAAATGCACATAAACGAGATATTAAGTCATATAATATATAATATGGACGTCCCCTTCGTCTGTTGAATAAATCACCATAAAACGTTCCATTTATGTAAGGTAATTTGTGCTTGGGTGATGTACAAGTAAATAGCTTTTCTTCAAAATAGGTCTTGATGCTACTACAATCATGCCTGTTTAGAACATAAGCTAGACTCGGAGCAGCTGGGACCACGGAAACACTGTCTGGAGTTCCAGATGGCCGGGACATTTGTCCTGCTTGCACTGAACCGTCGTTGCGAGGAGTCCTGGCCGGCGAATCTCCCTTCATACAGTGTCTCGAGTGCAAGTGTGGTGTAACTGATGTTGCCAAATCTTGAACCACGCCTTCAAATGCTGTGAGGATTCCGTGGATGAAAAACTGAATTAATAGGTTGAAACCTTCTTTCTACTTCGTCTCATCGGGAGACATTCCCGTGAATTGCAAGTGGTCGCTTATCAAAGAACACCCTGGCTCCTTCGTCTGAGTATCAGCGTTCCTCTTCGTCTATCAGAATACATTCCGCCCCTTCTACTTCTTCTAAGGTGAGGTCAAGAGCCAGAGTCACGTCTGACGGCACTGGTGTAACACAACTACCACGAGTCGTGTTCTCAGCCGAATCTACATGATCCTGTGGTACAATACATGAGAATCTGGCTGTCTGCTTCTCGTCATAATGTAAATAGCGAGATAATGGAGAGCCGAGCGGTATCACGCGAGGCCGTATTTATATAGGCTCGCGGACCTCGAGATGATATAGACGCAACAGTGCTTAGACCATAAAGGTAATCTGCAGCTTGTTTTCAAACACATGAGAAAGGAGCTGGCTCTCAGATGAATTCCTGCGTATATATTTCCCCAGCGCGTGAAACTCGACTTCTTCCACTCGACCTTTGGGAAGGGGAGATAATATAAACAAACGTCTTGCCCTATTACACGTGTCAGCTTATATTGACCCCACTCCCTACCTTATACATGCCCTTTTCCCCTACGAGTACCTCACCTTTTACAATGGTGTGGAGAATATCGTCCCCTGTGATTCTGTCGCAGACGTTGGCTAGATTTTCGTCCCTGGTACAATAACCTGCAACATCAACAGCAAACATTAAACACTTAGGCCGGCATAATTCGTGCGTGGATGGGGTTCGGGTTGGTTCGAACAAACCATGCTTGTAACATGCTGTACATAATCAGGTGGTCTGCCCTGAGACTGGGAATGTTTGGGACCAACGGGGGATGTCACAATATAAAGCACGTGTTTGCGTGTCCAAGGCATAATTTGAACACGTTTCGACGCGCTGATTTAGACTGCGGCATTGAATAACATTCACTCACTCAACATGCCACTTTTCATAGAAGAACCGTTATCCAGGTGATACTTTAGCCACGTGATATTGCACTAGAAGCAATGAATTATGTTGCCATGAACGACTAGAAAATCCATAAGACCATTGAGCAGGGTTTGGTTTGTCGAGGTTCCGTATTAACGAGATCCCGATGAATGAGGCTGTATTCTACACTACCGTTTCTTTGAGTATATCAACAAAACACATTAATATCGAACACGGTGCAATGCAGATGAGGCACTCATCCAGGGTGACAATACAAGAACATTGAGTGAGTGAGTGAGTGAGTGATTGAGTGAGAATGATTTTATGCCACTTTTAGCATATTGTAGCAATTTCAAGGGACACAGGAAAATTGCCACATGGTGTATCTATGCTGGGACTCGAACCAGGCTTTCGGCATGACGATTTAATGCTTTCCCGACAACGTTGCTCTACTGAACACAATACGAAGAACACACGTTTGCAAACCCATACACCCATGCGCATACCTGTATGCTAACAAAATGGGTGCAAGTATGCTAGAGAACAGCTCCAATACACGAACAAAACAGTCATCAGTGCACTAACAGAACGGGTACCGGTATACCGAAAAAGGTAGGCAGAAACACAGGGATATGTTCCTTGATTAATGCGTCGTTTTGAATCCAGCACGTCAGTCATATAGTTTTCAGGAAAATCTAGTAAATCCATATTTGACAACGACACTCTAATCTGGACCTGAATCCATAGTATATCCAGGTGTGTTTGTTGATTCATAAAAGGAATCAGTGTTCTTTAGACTACCTTCCCACATCTCTTTAAAACAATGTCCCGGAGCAACATTTCATAGTCTGTGCAAACTAATCAGAATGAATACTTAATGTAACTGCTACACTGCTCAAATGTCTTGATTAAAAATTGAACAGAAAAAATCAATAGTTCTAAATGTATGTTACTATACCGCGAAAGTATGTCAAGTGTAGTGAGGTACGGTTATGACGAACTCAAAGGAAGAGTTCATTGTAGTTCAACATAACCGAAGTTCGATGTATACGTTTCGAGTAAAACGTACATCAAGTGGCAGGGTACAAAATAAAAAGAAAATGAAACAGTTCGTCATATCCATGGGCTAGTTATGCAGTTCGTTATAACCATGGTACGTTGTAAATGACCAGGACTAAAGAAGACAAAAATATAGGCGCGTTCGTTATGACAGTATATCTCAGGTCATACAGCGTCCAAAATACAAGCAATGCATGAAATATATGGAATATATCTTTAAATTTCTGACAAGATGAATTATATTAAAAAAACCCTCTGCAATGCGATGATTCCACGTAGAGGAAGAAGTGTCAAGTATTTTCAACCAAAACACAAGTAAACCGGCAACAAACGTTTCATTTCATCAAGCTAAACGCCAGCCTTCAACAACTCCACACACTGCGGGTGTGACGAGTCATGAGAAAGCGGTGTTAGTACGGAGGCTTGTCGTATGAAGTCAAATAGATTACCGACGGTCGCTGTGGGAGAGAGATCCCTCCATGGGTAGACAATTGATGTGCTTATTGCATCTCCGGTGTCGCTGTATCTACAGTTCTTGTCATGACCACAAGCGGTGGATTGTTTGTCGGGCCCCCCTAATGTGATTGTTGGCCCCACAGGCAAAGATTTCTCGCTTTACATCCATCACTTTACATAGGATGAAGAAACTTCACAGATTTCGGCCCTTTCATGTGAGAGACGCCATTAAATAATTATCATACGCCGATGCGTGTCATGCAGGTTTTCTATCAACGACTGAAAAAGATCAATGCTAAAGAATTATCGCTGTAAATTTCTTTACGATTGAAATTCAATTTCCATAGAAGTTTTTTCCAGTGGAGTGCACGTGTCAATGGTCTGTGTTTGATGGTATTTACCATACGTGTTCAGTATCAGACAACCGCCGTATAATAGGTGCGATTCTCTACCAGAAAGGTTCGGAATATGCATTATTGAAATTTATGCCTGCCATGGAAAGCGGGGTACGAGTGGGGATGTGAGTTTGTGTTGAAACTCCCAATCAGCAAGATAAACGCCCGGTGGTTCTCCAGGGCGATTGATCTCCAACCGGGAAACGAAGGTTTCTGATGAGGGACCTGCCATGTAACTGGCAGCGTACAAGTAGCACACATGAACGTATGTGTTGTGTTGCTGTAATACTGCTGGCTACATGTCACTATGATATATATACAATATGGCTGACAACATACCACTAGTACACATCTGTATTGTACTGCTGGCTACATGTCACTATGATATATATACAATATGGCTGACAACATACCACTGGTATACATCTGTATTGTACTGCTGGCTACATGTCACTATGATATATATACAACATGGCTGACAACATACCACTGGTATACATCTGTATTGTACTGCTGGCTACATGTCACTATGATATATATACAATATGGCTGACAACATACCACTGGTATACATCTGTATTGTACTGCTGGCTACATGTCACTATGATATATATACAACATGGCTGACAACATAGCACTACTGTACATCTGTGTTGTACTGCTGGCTACATGTCACTATGATATATATACAACATGGCTGACAACATAGCACTAATGTACATCTGTGTTGTACTGCTGGCTACATGTCACTATGATATATATAACACATGGCTGACAACATAGCACTAATATACATCTGTATTGTACTGCTGGCTACATGTCACTATGATATATATGCAATATGACTGACAACATACCACTGGTATACATCTGTATTGTACTGCTGGCTACATGTCACTATGATATATATGCAATAATGCTGACAACATGCAACTGTTATATATCTGTAACACAGATGACTACATGCCTTGGTAATATATCTGTAATATTGCTATGTACCTGCCACTGAGATATATCTGTAACTTTGCTGCCTATAAGTCACTACGATATATCTGTAATTTTGCTGACTATGTGCCACTGAGACATATCTGTAATACTGCTATCTACCTGCCAATGAAATATATCTGTAACATTGCTTACAACATGTCACTGTAATATATATGTAACATTGCTGATTACATGCCTTTGTAATATATCTGTAATATTGATATCTACATGCCACTGAGATATATCTGTTAGACTGCTATCTAAATGCCCCTGAGATATATATGTAATATCGCTGACTTCATGCCACTATCATATATCTGAAATATTGCTTACTATGTACCGGATTCTAGTCCTGTGCATCAGAGATTATAGGCATCGGGTCCCCATAGACACATCAATACCAAGACATTACCATATACGAGCATTTTCACATACATAAATTATTTATGCTCTGTGAAAAGAAATATGCCTGACCTATTAGCATCATTGCAATCGCATGTTGATGAGGGGCAGTAGGCATGATCACCACTCGTGTGAAATGACTCTGCAAGCAACAGACTCGTTATGGGGTCATTCAATACAATATAGCATTATAATCCTTCAACGCAATGTGCCAATATAATCCTTCTTGTAAAAACGGAATGTATAAAATGTGCATGAAATAACCAAAGCATCAGAACTACACCGTCCCTTGTGATGGAGCCCCCTAGTATCGTGTTCGCCATCAGAATCAAAGTCGAGCGCTTAAGAGCCTGCGACAAAACGATGGAGCTCATTCGCTGGCTCACGTAAATAATTGATCTCAGATTCCTTTTGCTTTGTCATTTAGATATAACTGATGAGAGTCTCTTGTGTTTAAAGAATATTTATTACCAAGAAAAGTGGGTATCAAAATACGCGAATACAGAATGATTCTGTCGGAGACAGAGAATACGACTCGACAATAGCGGGGAGCATATTAGAGCAGAGGGTTTATTTTCATGTTTCTCATTGTCTGCTAGCCCGCATGTTTACTAAAGCACTAAATAAGGGGGAATTTTGTTTTCCCTAAAGATTCAAATTTGAAATCCGATCGGGCTTGAAAAAACTCTAATTTAGCTGCTAAAAATCGAGAGTTACACTGCTTTGATAAAAAAATGATGATGAATTGTCTGAAGAAATACTTGCATGGAAGGTGGGTATTCAGTGGATAGAAATTGTTTGAGATTATTTCATGTGCGTTTGTCTTTCTCTCTCTCTTTCACTCTCTCTCTCTCTTTCTCTTTCTCTCGTATATTAAGTTGTAGAATAATGATATGTATGTATGTATGTATGTATGTATGTATGTGTGTGTGTGTGTGTGTGTGTGTGTGTGTGTCTATTCGTGTGTGTTTGTGTGTTTAGGTGAAACAAGACTTTGCACAAAGATGATTTATCACCGATGTCTCAACATAACAATCATAATTTATTAAAGTTTAATAACTAAGGTCATTTGAAAGTTTAGGTTTGCGTAGTAAAATGTTATTCTAAAACCGAAACATGCCGCACAGTGCCACTGCTGTAAAATCCTATCATATACACAACAGGGGGGTCAAATCAATCACCAACAACTATATACATTAATAAATAATAACAATAGCTCACGTACTGTGCATTCTCACCCCAGCAGGGCCCATATTGAGAAGATGTATTCCTTTACTATCACATGAGACACTTAAGCTACCTTCTCCATCAACAAAATTGTTGGAATGAATCATTCAAGACGCTTTAACATTTCCTACCGAAATATGAAACACTTTAAATATTTTTATCATATCAACTATTCATTACATCAAACCGTTAACATTTGCTGTGAATATTGTATGACATATCTACATGGCTGTGCACAGTATCGCTGTTTAGTCTCAAAAGACTCTGCGATTGCTATCAATAATACATTGCACTGTATAGGACTCAGGGAATTGTTTCAGGGAGACACATATGGTTACATAGGGTAACCGTTAGTATTCCTACGCAATTTATCTAAATCGCCATGCATATTCATGCCAAGGCCCCATAGCATCTATTCATACAAGCGTTCTTGCACACTGACGTAATATCGCGTTACAATTTTCATCTCGTTATTTTGTGTTTATTGTTTTAAAAATCAATTCCAGTTTCTATATTTCTATAAGAAAAATGTATATTTAATAGTCAATGCAATGGAATATGCATTTACTTACAGAATTTGAACATGAAAAATAAATATTACGTCATCTATTGAACTCAGTCTATTAAATATGAGCTGCAGTTGTATAATAATAAAACATTAGTTACACAACATTTTATTTTATTTACATTCGCCAGTCAGAGCTTTTAACGATCATATATCAATGCCCCAAACATCAAGAAAATGAATCAAATCAATAAAGATCTATACTGGTTAATTTTTCATGTATATTTAAGAATAATGCAGAGAAAACAAACACAAGTTGCTGTATTGGATATATTATTCATCAAACCAAAATCATGGACCACGGACACAAGTATTAACATAACTAAATCTCCTTTGATGTTCGTACTTCAATAAGTGTGTCTAATCTCGCGCCGATCTCATTCTTTGTGTAACGAAATTCTGCGCTAAGCGTGTATGTACTAATGGCAATGGTAAAACAAAAACAGTCAATTATTCAACCATCGCTTCACACTCCATCTCAATACATAAAGACATTTTAACACAAGCCATGAAAATTTAAACTTAATGTGTGAAGGTCGGTTCTCTCTCGGCTCTCATGAACTCGTCCCCCTGTTAAGAAAGATCAGCCATAGAAAGTCTCAGACGGAAACGCCGTTTACCTGTTTATAGCTCGTTATTGACTTATTACTTCGGTATGTAAGATGGCCTTAGCAATAAAGGCGAGAAGTGGACCTGACATTGTCTAGCCACCTCTCACAGTCTCTTATGGCATTTGCATCAAGAAAACACATAGATGCATAATGGATGTAGTCCGTATAATGACGTTACGCCGTGCCGCGTCACAGGATGTAATCCTCTTATACGGACGGGTTACCCATCCGCTTGTAAATGCATTACTGTCTTTGTTTCATGGGATTACAAATCCGACTTGCGAAGTGCTTACTATTTCTACCATATTTGTCTTCTTTTTAAAAAGCACATCATATATAATACATTGTCATATTTAACACATGATATATAATACATATAATACATCTGAAATATGATATTTGCAAAAACTTTGAAATATCATTATGTTTGAATGAAAGTCTTAACATCGAATTTAAAAAAAAAAATTTCCTCCTATTGCGTTTTTTAATTCAATATATATTTAAATATTGACCTAAATATGCTTTTTTGCTTCCTGATCCCTGCCTCGGTATATGATAGGGGCTGATTATTGTCTAGTCGAGATTTTTTTGTTCATATTTTATATTAATGTTTTTCCTACTGCCTTGACAATGTCAATGAAGTTGAAAAAGGTTTATCGCCATCATCATCACATTCGTCATCGTCATCATTCTCACACAATTGTCGTCGTCATCATCATCATCATCATCATCATCATCATCATTATCGTCGTCATCACCTTCACTGTTATTACATATAGATCAAAATAAGCAGAGGAAGCAAAGAGGGATTGGATTTCTATAATTCTAACTATTATTACGAATATGAATGTTTCGAAATATAATAGCCTACTTCAGTTAACCAAATGGTGAGTATAATCTTGTTTGGTGATATCAGTAATGTTACTGTTATCATAAATGATGAATATTTGAACGAACGACGCACCGTGACGAATGATAACGGGTTTCCCTCATGACAGTACTGGGAATTACACTCGGTGAAATTACGGGATTTGTTGTGATAATATATGTGCATACTAGTATATTGCTGCAACCTTCTTTCACAAAGTGTGTGCTGAAAAAACTATATTAGCAGGGTCGATGGATCAAGCTGCCTGTAAGACGCGAGAATGTTAACAGCCATGACCACCGGGTACCCATTTATAGCTGCGTGAACTTAGGTAATTTTAAGTTACTTGAATTTGGCGAGACCACAGATAACACATATTCTTCACGGAGCGAGAGAGAGAGAGAGAGAGAGAGAGAGAGAGAGAGAGAGAGAGAGAGAGAGAGAGAGAGAGAGAGAGAGAGAGAGAGAGAGAGAGAGAGAGAGAGAGAGAGAGAGAGCACATACGTACAAGACCACACCATCCTATGGGTGGAACTGTATTGGTACAAAGCTGATGACATCATTGTTAATACCACTTGTTTACGGGCTTGATTGCCTGTCAATAGTTTGCAAATTTCAAACACTTGCTGAAACATTCATCAGCCTATACCGACTATGTACGCAAGCAGTTTGAATTATTCAGGACAAGATCTTGCAATCTTTCTGGGTTTCCAAAGCCTTTATAATGCCACCGACCAATTGCCAGCCATTGTATTATGGCAAAGTGGCACAGACTGCGATATATCACCTATAAAGATATGCTACGAGACTCATGGCCACAGGAGTAGACGATTTGGGTGTTCGTCTTCTACATCTTTTCTAATAAATCTTGCAGAGATTTCATCCATTTGTGCTCAATTCTCACGGTTCCTGGTCTTCGTCACACAGTTTTATCAACTCTATAACAGCAACAGTTTTCATCTTCGTGTTTAGAAACACCAGCCTGTCTCACAGTGCTTGAACCACAATATTTCCCCTCCAAACAGGAGTTTTTGTTCCTAACCCAATGTGGAGAGAGAGAGAGAGAGAGAGAGAGAGAGAGGGCGAGAGAGAGAGAGTGGGATATATATATATATATATACATATATATCACCATCTCGTGGGTGGGACTGTAATGGTACAAAGCTGATGACATGACAAGTAAGTGTGGAGAGAAAGAAAGAAAGAAAGAAAGAAAGAGAGAGTGAGATAATGAGACCACAGATAACACATTCTTCACGTCAATGTTATGTGTGTGTGTGTCTGTGAGAGAGAGAGACAGAAAAGAGAGTAGTGAGAGAGACAAAGAGATAAAGAGAGTGAGAGAGCGAAAGAAAGAAAGAGAGTGTAGTGAGAGAGAGTGTGCTGTGAGTTTAAACTGTCTGTATGACAGTCTCTGAAGCACATTATATTTTTGCTGCCTGACCATCCCTGCACTTCTAAAGCTCTAAGTTTAACAAGTCTAGATTTCCGAAGGTTCTCTGGCCTCCTTTGGACACATGGTAACACACACACACACACACACACACACACACACACACACACACACACACACACACACACACACACACACACACACACACACACACACACACACACACACACACACACACACACACACACACACACACACACACACACACACACACACACACACACACACACACACACTCACGCACACACACTCGCACGCACGCACGCACACACACACACACACACATATATATATATATTTATTTATTTTCAAAGACCAAGTGTTTATAAATTCGTCAAACATGGTATAATAAGGCCATAAAGGCCATGACGAAAGTTTAGCATTAATACAATTCAGTGTACACAAAAGAAACCACGTCCCTATTAGGATCTGTGATCTGTAACAGTTCCCCTCCCCTCCCCTCCCCGTAACTGATACAAGAACTGGGGACCAGCCCCCACTTTGAAATTTCTTATTCCTTCGGGGCTGAAACCAACATAAAATCCCTCATTATCTCGAGATTGGACCGTAAATCGTTTATAATGACAGATTCGCACACACGATAACGTATATATATAATTGAGGCCCCTCGATCCCGCTATAATGACTCCTCATGATGTAAGACGGAACGCCCCCTGGCGGCACCCAACATATGTGGCACCGGAAGTGTCTGTATAGATGTCTCACAAGATCTGACAGATAAGGAACAAACTCCGGATTAGATTTCCAGAATCCCTGACGCAAACCGGTATAATATTTTTTCTTAAATGTTAAATGTCTTACTATCCTGTACATATTTAGTCCGTAGCTTCTGGCACGGGAATTGCCCTGAAAACAGAATAGGTCCCTAGCTGTAAAAACAAACCAAGGCCGAATAACACGTGGGTTGCGGATTGGATGTCGCTCTGGCAACTTCTGGGTACCACAAACGTCCCCTTACCTTTACAGTAAAACAAGCAACATATGGGGTGGATAGATTAAAAACAACTATAGTCATTAAACAAATGTCAAGCTCGGTATTTTTAAAATATCATATTTCCTATAAATATCTCAAACCCATTATTACCAAAAACAAAATAACAACGGAGGTGGTATTAGACAAATCTCAGTCAGGGAATGACAGGTTTTGGACGAGGGGGCCAGGTGCTATTCATGAGACTAATGGTGTTCTTTATCTTGTCATCATTGATCTCGAAGTCATTACATCGTAACTACCTTCTGTCGAGGGGCGTGTCCCGCCTGAAATGACTTCGTCAGTCGAAAATCAACTGTCGTTAGGCAACCTCGTTCCTCCGGCGTTGCTCTTGGTGCAAATAGACCACTATATGTAGTTCTAATTGAGGCCAAAGTTCAAATTTCAGTTATATTTATTCCCTTTATGGTGCGAACCCGTTTGTACTCTGCCTTTTGAAACCTTGTAACAAAGTCTTTTACAGTTCAATACTAGAGAGCAAGGGTTGGGAGGCTGGCACAGCGGCACACATTCAAAAGGATGCTGCTATTTCTTTAAAGTCACCAGACAAGCCTGGCGTGATATGAGGTAAAGACCGCGACAGCCCTTCTCCGTTGTATTATGCTTGCCTAACCAAGCTAAGCCAGCCTCAGTCAATGCAGTGACTTTCCAGGACTCTCTTCCAGAATCGAATCAAATTTACTCCGTCTGAAGAAAAACGACTTTTGGAAAAAAGCTTAATTCGATCGATTTTGTCGATGAGCGTTGAAGTAATAATTTCAAGATGTTAACCGCGCCTGTGGTAAGCGGTATACCAGCGCCCTAGCTTAGCCTAGCGTCGTTTAATGCACCTGGCTACCGTCAACCTTACGACATAAAAGTCGCCATATTCCCTACTCCGAGCACTGCCATTAAGACAGAAACTGTGAACCTCACCTTAATTCGCCGCAGATAAAATCAAAGTGACTCATAGCTAACCCAAACAATAAGATCCAATAAACACGGATATCTTATATACCGTATGTCGTACGTTGATATACCTTATTAATTAATAGGTTGGTGTATTAATAAATTTAATTTTTTTAACCGTGTTGCAATATGTTGAAATTAATTTCAAAGTAACCCTGATATGATATGACAGAGATGTATTTTATCGAAAACAAATTTGGTTTATAATGTTGTACAACAAGTACGCATTCTTTGGGTTAATCATTAGCAGCGAGCTGATGAAAATGCAGATGTGAATAATTAAGCTCTGAGCATTGAGTCAACCCCTCATATGGAGATTCGAATAGGTTAAGTTAATGATTAATAAATGCCACGTCGTTTGAGGATCTGTTGGAAAGTTCAGCAACGATCTATAATGGCCCAGTTAACATCTATGTTCCAATATACTCACGATGATGTTGTTACCATCGAGTACCGTGAGACTGGTGATGTTACATCATTGCGCCGCATAACGTATTTCAACTATTGATTAGACGGTTTGGACTGTTTTTGTTTCTTCGTGTTGCAATCTAAATTCGACTGAATATATGTTTTGACTGTAAACACGTTATACGTTCGCTCCTGTTACTTATGCTACCAAGATGAGGACATGTATCGTATATTTTAACATTATGTTTTGACCAGGAAACATCTTTGTGAACGATACAAGTGAATGTAAAGTTAACCAATACATTGTATTCACACGGCCAAAAGTATGTGAGAATAGTTTTAAGGCGCCTTTAGCAATATTCCAGCAATATCACGGCTGGGGACATCAGAAATGGGTTTTACACATTGTACCTTTATAGGGAATCGACCCCGGGTCTTCAGTGTGACGAGCGGACGCTTTAACCACCGGTCTACCCTATCACGCCTGCACGGCCAAAAGAAATCATACACCCATGTTTAATTATGGGTAAAAATGAGACAAGCAAGATACCGTTATTCGATGGGGATCTTTTTCACTTTTTAAGCTATCCTGTGACCCCAATTTCCAATTTATTGACCCCTGATTTTAGGCCAGAAACGATTATGAAAACAATTGTAACTTTTGCTCAAATCCATTTGTCGAGTGTATATTTTATTCCGCCACCCATCTTAGACTAGTTATGAAAATACATTAAAGAGGGATGTTCATATCCAACTTTAGCCAGTTTGCTGTTATGACCCCAACACAGTTTTCGGCTTAAGAACATTATAAGTCTGGCCTGTTTAATATGGAAATAGAATTCTCGATAAATGTGAAAAATATGATTCGATTTCATGCGGATAATAAGTCGGTACCTGTGATATCTGTACTGTTTTGATTTTGATACCTTTAAGTAAATACATTTCTTGTTGCAACATGTCAACTTGTCCTTCAAAGAACGTAATCATTGAGATTGATTGTAAATTGTATGTCACTTACACAAACACGCACGCACGTAAGCACGCACGTAAGCACACACACACACATACACACACACACACACACACACAGAGAGAGAGAGAGAGAGAGACACACACACACACACACACACACACACACGCACGTTCTCGGTAAGCGTGACAGGGAACTCATGTCTTCGACGCCCTCACAGCGTCGTCATTACGACATCGACAACCTGTCTCTACTTCGCTTCATATACTCCCCGTATTGATACATAAACTACATAGCAGGGCTCGTATGTCAAAACTTAATCATCACTGTGTGATAGAAGAGAAAACCTCAGCCATATGAGAATTATGAGGTTGTAAAATATGACCACGGGAGCTGTGTACAGGGAGTTGATGCATCGTAACAATTCATTATAGGTTTGCCACGTGAATATCGTTCTTGTTACGACCTGCTAAAGTTAAAAAGCCTCGAGCACAATGTTTCGCAAGGGCGTAAAAGATGAGTTTCACTAAAACACATTTTCCCTAAATGTCTTAGAACCGATGAGGGATGATCGAAGGGTGCATAGGTGGAAGAATACAAAACAAAACAAAAAAACCAACTCACTTTCTTTAAACTGTAGAAGGTTGTCATGTTGGGGTGTGAATGCGAGGCAGACAAAACACTCCTTGGATCTGAAAAAGAGAAACACTTTCGTTTAAACATATCCGTCTCGATGGGCATAAACTGTCAAAACGTGACTAATTAATAACATTGCGCGCAATTTCCTTTACACACAGATAAATGCAATGTTCCAATCCTTGTCTGAAACCTGAGACAAGTGTATGGATGGCAGATTCTTATTTCTTGTAAGACACAACGTTTCTGGGCTATTTGGCTCTTCTTCAGGAAAATACCTCGTTATTAAGGTTGTCAACAAGCAAGACGCAAAGTCATGAAGATTTTCAGAGATGTGAACATAAATAATACACTGGAACTGCAGGAGACCCTAGTTTTAGTGTTTTATCTACCAGTTATGAGCAAACTGCCTCCTCTAATTTGTACGACATAAAGCAGCGCTCGGAATGAGAGCTTCATGACCATCTCTAGGTGTTCTACAGCAACACAAGTGAATGAGTTTTTGTTTCAAGGGGCACGCGATTATCAATGTAGGAGGAAATCGGTGACATTTACCATTTGGTGCCACTGTCGTGGTGCTGGCAAAGATGTTTAATCAAGCCACGATCCAGAAACAAGTAAGGGGAACAACTCTGTCCGGGTTCGATTCACCACGTTGAAACTATGTGAAACCCATTCCTCGTGTCGGGATCATCTGGGATATTGCTGGGAGCGGCATAAAACTCTTATTCTTCAACAAATTTGACGAATGTGGACCAAAATGCATCCTGTGACGTCACTGCGCCCGCCCATCATGCCATGCTTGCAATATGACCCCTGTGTCATGTCTAAATGTTCACCTTTACAACATGTTTATCAAAATGTTTTCCTCAGTGTTATTCTAATGCGGATGAAAGAAAGATACTAAACGATACATTTGTCACCCTTACAAAGAACGGTGTGACGAACTGCGTGACGAAAGGTGGGCGACATCCATGCACGTTAATTATATGCGCCATCTTTGTAAAGTGGCACAGTTGGATTTACAGCGATCAACGTAAAGTTACTTCTCTACATAGCTCTGCGGAAATCTGAGATTTTGACACCAAAAATAGTTGTGGAGTATATTTATTCCAGCGGTTATACACATCAGATTCTAGCCAAGCTACAACAAACAGACAAGATGACTGAATGAGGTTACAAATGAATAAACAAATTATACATTTTAGGATTTCAAAGAAATACATTTTTTTGCGTCAGATATGAATTTCCAGACATTAAAACATCGCATTTCATGCTATTGGAGAATAAATCAAATAATGAAACCACTTATGACGTGTTTTTATGATGGAGTGCTGTTTAACATTCACTCTTTCTGTGTATGGAGCCATGCTTTCTACTCCAGAACCGTAGGAAAACATCGCAAGTCAAACCACATTTGAAGTAGCGGAAATACGGGCTTCCTTTTAACCGCAATGCACCCTGGGTCACCAAGTGTGAATGCTCGTATGTCATGGCATTATAGATCAGCTCATGTATCTACTGAAAGGGTTAACGCACAACTTACTCTATATATTTGTCGATCTGAACTTCCCTATTACGATATGTCTAATTGTTTCAAAATATGCCACATCAAATGCTATACAGCATTTATTGGACTACACATCAAACCATTCGAGAGGTCATAAAGGTGATGAATGGACTCCATTTTCAATCTTGACTTTCAACGTTTCATTTTTAAAAGACCTAAAAAAACAAACCTATTAAAAGAAGTCCATTGGCAATTTCCTTGCCAAACATCGTTTTTTCCAGCTGATCATATATCAAGTGGAAATATCGTGAGATGCTCTCGCTGGCCGCCATGTTTGATCAAATAGAAGGCTGTACGAGAATATTGACGTTTAAATTTGCAGGGTTAAAAACAGGAGAATGCAATGTCTTTCTTTGCCAATGTTACACGCCTACAAATATCTTCAAAGGGGACAATAAGATCAATATGTTTAGTTAAGATAATGCATCCTTCTATTGTGGGCCTGTGTGACAGCGAGTTAAGACAAGATGAACAGAGAAATAAACACCTCAGATTTGGATGAAAACTGCACGTCAGGCTTGACGCTTTCATTGCTTTAAACTTTCATGAACACACGTAACCGTCGAAATAGATTTATTGTTTGGAATTTAACTCAAATAGAATCAAACTTTCTGTTTAGAAATTTTTAAAAAATGTTAAGACCTCTTTTTTACTTCGACAGCTGTAACGTCTGGCAACCCTTTTTCGAAAATAATGAGAAAAAATATAATCACACAAATATCAAGGTAATTTAGTCCAAATTTGATGAAATGTTAAATTTCCGAATCTATTTTTTATCAGTTGTTAAATGAATGAAAGCGATCTCAGCACGCACATATTTTAATGAGGAAAATCAGACTAAGTGCATCTGAATTTAATCTCTGCATATTTGCCGATTAATGCAAATGGCATATTTCATGTTACGGTAACAAGTTGTCCGAAAGGCCATGATAGTATTGACGATAAGCCATGCATTTCCAGAAATTCTTAGTCGAAGGAGGGCTCAATTAGCTTGGACAAGTGTGACCAAATCCTATCCGTTTCTTCCATTGTCCAGCGAAGGAATGAGGCTAATGGTGGCTAATGTTTTACTAATTGTCTGGTGGTTTGGCTACTTATCACCTTCCTCCCTAGAGACAAAGATGCATTCTTCGCGGGCACCGTGGACAAACTCCCTGTCCGCCATACGATCAGTCTCAATTATTCAGCAAATACTTACAGGGGTGGCTTTTCCGTTCGATTTAGACCGTGGACTCGCTAAACAACATAATGGATGATATAAATTATGCATGGCAAAATACACTGGTCTGTAATTGGAGGATCCTCAGAGGCCACGCACGCCGGAGGTCCTGGAACCACGGTGGGAAGACGGTTTGTTTGCTAGTGGATACAAGGACCATTAGGTCATTAAGACCAGGGTTGTGGGTACTGGTGGTGAATCCTCACACCCGTGCTGTGTTCTGAGTAGAAGGGTTAAAACATTCTCTGATGTGAAAAGGGTTATGGGGTTTGGGGTTTGGGGATTGACGTTGTTACATAGTCTGGAGGTGTGTGGCCTTCTGTATAAAGGGAAGGTCAAGAATATGTTAAAGTTAAGCAACATTGGTCACAGAGTGTCTTTTGACCGTTGATCGTGTTTACACCTTGAGTATAGGTTTGCTGACAGCCCTGGCCCACAATGTCGAACACATGACAGTGTTCAAACCTGCATCTATTCACCAAGCAGCGAATGGGTACCGGGTGGGATAGGAGGCCTGTTAACCTTCTAGCGCCCCACGGGCACCTTGGATTATGCAGACTAGCACTGTTCCTTATGTTGTTTCGCTTAGACCATGTCCGTATAGAATTTAGCACTACATTAGAGGCGCTACTAATATCGTGCTCTTAATCCTCAAGTCCAAACAGTGGTCATTCTCAGTATGCCGACAGCTTGTATTCTCTACGTCATGTGTCCAGTCAGACCATTGCAAATACATCCTTTCTCAAAATGATGCTAACCACCGCAGTTTGACCGTATCGCATTGCTTTTAGACAGAATGGAACTTAACCACCTGTAGGAAATGGTTAATAGCAATGCACCGAGGTCTATTGTTTACGGTGAACCGATAGATCCCATGTGTTGATTCGAGACCTCAAGGATGGAAACCCGCCTGCACAGGAAATATGGGACGCATTATTGAAAGCATTACAACGAGTTAGTGTGCACAGCAGAAATCACATTTGGTTAACGTGACTTCTTCTCACACTTCCTGGAGATTATGTCAGCATACGTTCTCCAATGCATACATATGTGTTTCAGATAACAATTCAGCCAAGTCCTTCACGTCTGCCCTGCTTTTCAGTTACAGTGTGTGAGTGAGTTTAGTTTTACTCAGCAATGTTCCAGCAACATGGCGAAGGTCTGTAAATGGTCGTGTCTGGACTAGGCACTGGACAGTGTCCAGCAGCACGAGCATCGATTTATGCAATTACGATAAAATGACATGTGTCATCCAAGTCAGCGAGCTTAACCTCCAGATCCCGTTAGTCGCATCTTGCAACAGGGATGGTTTGCTGAAGGTCAGTTCCCACTCCGATCTTCAGGGATTCTTTTCAGTTACAATCTTTTCAATTTCAAAATTTAGGTCTTTGTTAAATAAACAATTTACTGTGTGTCCTTGATAATTCCGGATATTTTGCCAATACGGATATTTAGTAATCTGGATATCTGTTAATGTGAAAAATCTATCTAGGGGAACAGTCTCTTTCGGATTATTCAGGTCTCATTGTGGACAATGTGACATAATGTTCAATTTTGTTTCAAAATTAAAACAAACAAAAACATACAAGGGATGTGAAGATAATTGAAATGAACAGAAAGCGTCAAGACCAATTAAGTAAAAACACGATAATGCAGCCCTTGAACAAACACCAGAAGCGTGTTGTTTCCATTCCAAGGTCAAAGTGACCATCAACAATGGAAAATCAAATATAGCGTGCGGTTCCTCAGAATAAACCCTGTAAACAGACCAATCAATAGAACGACGCAATCATGTAATGTACAAACATTTAACAAACACCAACATTGAATAAACAGAAATAATGAGAGCCCAGGGCTCTAGGAACATTGTGCAGTGTGCTGTGACATCACAACCGAACAATCAGTAACAACCGTACGTCCGTCAGACAATCTTGTTCAACCCTGCCTGCAAATAGCACAGAGCGAAAGTGTTGACAGCGGTTCCCATTACTGGAATTATCACCTCTTTCGATATCAATATTACATCTCGGAGGTAAACAGAACTGTTGTATTTGATCCGTTAATGAGGAAGGTGGTTGACAAGAGAGTCACGCTCGGTATGATAACAAAGTCAGCGATAATTTCTATCCTTGTATTGACTCTGCCGTGTTTAGGAAAGATAGTGCAGATAACTTATTATTATGAATATAGTTATTAACAAGCGAAATGTAGGTCGCTTTGAGCACGCCACTTAAATGATTTTTGACGCGCTGGAGTAAAAAGGTATCGATTGATAAGATATCATAGGAATATCACTGGAATATTGTGGGAATATCATTGGAATGTCATTGGAACATCATCCGATTAGCATTAAACATACCTCTGATGTTAACTCTCGTAATCATTACAAACTCGTTATCAGGAATTAATAAAAGACGCTTTGATTTTAACCAGTTTTATCTCCTATCCTCTCAATTCTTTCATGATTTCGTCCAGATTTCGATCACTGTTTTGTATGTCGATAACGATGGACTTGAAAACGAAAGCCTGTGATCCTCAATGCAGCGACCCTATCCGTACGTCTCAGATTTGGGCTATAAACACAAGTATATACCAGGCTTGCATGCTGTTGGTTCGTTTTGTTTGAACCAGAACGAACTGGCTCGTTCTCTGTCCTTGGTTGTCAGTATGGGGCAACGCAGTGGATATTGATTATATAAACGACATTAGAAAATCATTAAAACAAAAGCGATATTTTTTGCAAATAGCAAATTTATGGCCCAGATTCGTCTTAATATGATGCTAATGTGGCATATCGGCGACCAAATATTATCATGCTGGGAGAAATGTGATAATGAAAGAACGGATGGGGAATTTACTGTTATTTCTATTGTGTGCTCAAGATGAACTGACACTGGGAATCTGAGATATTTTTCTCTTAAGAAGAAACACGACCTCGTTAGAGGACAGAACAACATAAAGGCCCCATTGAAGAGAGGCTAATGCAAAACGTCATATTAGTAGACTGAAAAACTGATACCATTTGTTCATATCAGTGAGTGAGTGAGTTTAGTTTTACGCCGCACTCAGCAATATTACAGCTATATGGCGGCGGTCTGTAAATAATCGAGTCTGGACCAGACAATCCAGTGATCAACAACATGAGCATCGATCTGCGCAATTGGGAACCGATGACACGAGTCAACCAAGTCAGCGAGCCTGACCACCCGATCCCGTTAGTCGCCTCTTACGACAAGCTGAGTCGCCTTTTATGGCAAGCATGGGTTGCTGAAGGCCTATTCTACCCCGGTACCTTCACGGGTCCATTAAAGCTGAACCATATCAATTACCAGGAATGTTGTAGATATTATAGACTAGAAGCTCTATAATACTGGAGACTGAAGCCTCAAGGCCGAAGGCAAACATTAACGTTGAATTATGTTTTATGCCGGGTCAGTTAATTTGGATGGAAAGTCAAGTGATTCTGATTCTGATGCCTTTAAAAGCGAATGCCTTTAAAACCTGGAGTTTGGATTGTGTGCAACAGATCCTGGAACGTGAAAGGGAAGCAACTCGATTGTATTCGCTGAGACTGGTCATCCGTACTGCCGGGACCAAGTGCCCTCTCATTCCATCATGGTATGAGCGAGTAACAGAAATGGCTCCAAGCTGCTTTGAACACTATTACTGTTCAGTATATATTCCAGAACAAGACACCATGGTTTGCCAGCCTTAAGTAGAAAGAAAACCCGAAGCAATAAATCGTCAAAAAGGGAGGAAAACCAGAAGTAATAAACCCCTTACACCTCATCCATCTTGTTCAAACAACTGAAACATAAGCTGATAAACTTAGAAATTGAATCAGGTTCGAACCCGCCACCATAGGTTTCTAACATCCCTAAGGGCCGCAACTCTGAAAACCCACGTGCGGCCTTTCAATGGTTTAGTCGTTCAGCGGTCAGCAAATACGACATGGGAGGCTATGAGATACATACGTATAGTACAATCACAACACTACACGTTGTTATTATTAGTTTAATTATTCATCCAAGCACCTGGATGACTCACACTTGATGGCATATGATGACAGAGGACATTTTGTTCGATATCTGTTCTGACTGGATGCTGATGACTCTGCCATCTTGGTGATGCGATACGGAGGAATTATCTTTAAATAGCATTATACACTGGGATGAGTAAGTACAGGGGAATGAGGGTGTGGTGTGGTGTGGTGTGGTGTGGTGTGGTGTGAGGTTGGTATTTACTTTTGTGGTGTTTAGTGGCGTTTTGAGGTGTGGTGTTTTGTTTTGTTTATTGGTGTGATGTGTTGTGTTCAGTCGTGCGGTGAGTTTTTTTTGTGTGGCTATATTTATTTAGTTATTCGTTGTGTGTTGTGTTTAGTTGCGTTTTGTGGTGTGGTGTGGTGTGGTGTTTTGCTTATTGGCATGTGTTGTGTTCAGTAGTGTGGTGGGTTTATTTGGTGGGTTGTGTTTATTAGTGATTCGTTGTGTTTAGAGGTGGGTGGTGTTTATTGGTGTGGAGTTTAGTGATGTGTTGAGTTTAGTAGAGTGGTGTTTTGAGCTGTTATGTGATTAGTAGGGTAGCGTTTACTGATGTGATGTTTACTTACTGATATGGTGTTTATTGGTGTGTTGAGTTGAGTAGTGTTGTGTTTAATGGTGCTGTGGTATTGTCGTTTTTTGGTATTTATTGGTGTGTTGTGTTTAGTGGCGTGATGTTCATTAGTGTGCTTTCAAGAGATGAGGTGCTGACAGGTGTGGTGACTAATGAAGAGGTTAAATGTATGTGGTATGGTGTGGTAACAGTGACGATAATGCTATTGGTGATGGTGGTGGTGTGTGCGCGTACGTGCGTGTGTATGTGTGAGATTCCTCTAAATACCATACCGCTAATACGAACTGAAAACAATGCCTGTCTCTGAACCATTTAATAACAGAATATGGTAGCTGTGAATGTACTTTGCCGAGGTGATAAATGTAAGCACCAAGTTGACCTTGACCTCAACCCCATGACCTTAACTTATCTTGTGATTAATGGAAACCGTCATCCCTTAGTTCTCGTCAAGCCGACTAGAAGATACAGAGAAAGCAATTTATAACACAAAAAACAAAAGAATTCAGCCAATTCCACGTCCATTGCATGCTGGTTCGTTCACAGATCTGCTTTGGGGGAGACCATTGTGCATATCTGGCAGGATTCTTGGAATCAAGTCTCTCTCTATGCAGCCTGACAACAATTATAAATCTTTGTGTCGGAATTCACTACAAGATTGTAGTAGCCATGCAGAAAATAGAGATTGTATGATGAAGGGTGTTCCGTGCACCCTCCACAATAAAACATCTTCCTGTTATTGTGAGAAGGGAAGATCCTTTGTGCCGAGGCGCCGAAACTCAGACGACAGAGGCCTCCGTCAGCCAGCGCCGAATGCCAGGCCCCAGGTGCATAATTAACGTTAAATTACCAATCTTTAATTTTAAGACGGGCATGTGCGTCCTTGCAAGGAGCTACATCGTAGGGGTCGTATCAAAATCCCAAATATGATTTTTTTATCGATTTTCATAGCAATATTTTCCATAATATCATTTTTTTTAAATGTCACTTTTATTGCGTTTTTGATTAATCCCATTAATTTTCTTACTGTGTGTGAATATTGTGGTTATGAAGTTTTGACATTCCCCCTCTTGGTGAGTAGAGGAATGGCCGGGGCTCGTGTCAATGTTATCAGTGTTAAGTCATTACAGGAGCACACACACTCAAAGTCCATTACAGTGTATTAGCAGTCGGTGCCAACGATACGGGTGCTAACCAACGCACTTTGGAAAGGGGTAATGAGTAAAAGCGCTTGGGACTATTTAATCCCGCTGGCGAGGAACACCACACTTGACTGAGAGGGATTTAATTAAACACATTTTTCAGAGATAAAATTAATTGCAATTTTTCAACGCCTTGTAATGAAGACCTGATGAAGGTTGGCACTGGCTAACCCGTTGAAACCCAAACATGACAAATCTTGCACGCTTCCGGGAAAATACCATTCCGCTGGTTGAAATATGTTGAAGGGTCTTTGAATGCATTGAATAGAACACTATCACATGTCCTCTTAATCTAGATGACCTTATTAAGATTAGAACACGGAATTGGGAGGCAAGGACACCATGACACGTCTCCGCTTTTATGACGCCAGACGGTCTCACGCAGAACCACAATGGGAAGTGTCTTGTTACGTCCTTAGATGTCCTTTTCTTGACCCTTTCTAAAAGGGACAGCCAAGCCTTCATGAAATCATTTAGGCTAACGCTTAGCCTCTGAATATATATAATTTTGATAGAAACCCCTCAAAACCCATGTAAAGTGAAAAGGAGCCCCAGGGAGACCAGAGATTCAGATCCTGAGGAAATCTAGACTGGCTTCATTTAAGGGTGTGACGTTGCAGAGATGGCTTGACAGAAAGGAAAATAATATGGTTCAGGGACTGTGAGACAGACTAGAAAACCTTAAGCACATCAGTATTTCGGTCCTCTATACATTCAAATCCTGGTAATGTAAACTACAATGTCGTCATATCGGGGATGTCATATACTCTTAGACCCTCGATAAAGTGGACAATCCAGCCTTCACGAAAGCATCAAACATTTCGGTACCATTTAACACTGGAATTTTGGTCATCGTACTATGTAAACTAGAACCTCTTCAGATTGGCCTGTTCGTTCTGGCATCTAGTAAAATGTACCCTTGTTAAACTGCCCGTTTGGTGTTGCTTCCATACACTAATTACATAAAGGTAAAACAAGAACATATAATTCTGAATCAGCTTGAGCCCACATCTAAAGAGCCATTGAAAGGAACTCCAGTCTTTACTTGACAAAGTATTCTGTATTTCCATGAGTTGTTCCAGACGCTCAAGATTTCATAACGGTAAATGTGTTTCTGCGTTCCATTTCATGCTTGAAAGATTCCCATAACGGTAAAAGCATGACATGACGCAAGAATATAGTACTTACTTATCCAGAAGTAGATATTTAGTGCCCACATTATTGACGCAATGGCCTCGTTGCGATATGCTGTGTTTGGTAATCTGGAGCTTGCCTTGAGCCACGCCACTCTGGTACCAAGTGCCGCGCCACTCTACCGGGAAAGTGCAATGGTAGGCTGAAACAGACAACGTAAGTGTGAGATATACTGATAGTTAAATCTACGTCTGTCACTTAGTTACAGACATCTACAAAGATCTTCAAACCCGGGATTTTCTCTTTCTTTGATTTTCAAGATAATGTTATGATTACAAACATGAAATCCTAAGCAGCAGCATGGGCCAGTGAGGTATAGACAGAAATATCATACCACATGTAGCTAATTTTGAGAAAGAACCAGAAATGAGAGTTTTTTACTTTTTGCCAAACAGAGGTGGATCATCGAAACTTCGACGTTTCATATCTTGTAACTCGCTTCATCGTTGGAATGTAGAAAATGAGTTATATTTCGTTAAATTTGTAGTAGCATAGATATCATTGGTGCTTTAATTATTTAAAATAAATAGTTTAATCAGTTCATATTTCCTAAGCAGCACGATTAAAATTCTGAAGTAGAAAAAAGCTTAACGCCGATAAAGATTAAATCTACAAATGTTAAATCATTTCTCATGTTAAAATGAAACCCAATACTAGATATACATCAACGTCTTTTAAATGGATTGAAAACATGACTCTTTTCTATGACTGAAATCAGAATCAAATCTTTCGTGCATGTAGAATGGTGTTTAAACGGTATCGAATACTCTTTCCTTTACTTTACTAATTCCTCAAGACGGCTGGCATCCCAAGCGGAAATCTCATATAAGTTAAACGCAACATGTCTATCAATATCTTAACTTTCGATAAATTCTCCTTTCTGAAAATCAAATAACGTTATGGAAAAGTTAAAATGGCGACGGAATGGGTGGTGCTTAGTGCTATGCTATGGGATCGTGACTTCGAGGGATCACAACCTGAGGTCTTATATAGGCTAAACGCAATGTAGCTATCAATCACTGTAGTTGAATAGACACTGATCCTGGCCAGTGTTTCCTTGCGTGCGTGTAACCACTACAAGAAGCATCCTTGGCAACGCTATTCCACAATCAAAATATTATCTTATCTGAATTAAATTTGCAAGACTGATAAATTACAGCGCGCCCGGGAGTGTGTGGAACATGGGAGATAAGATGTGATGAATGGGGAGGTCCTGTGTAGAACATGTATGTAATCCTGTTGGACTAATCTGGCAGCATTTTGAGCGGTAATTACATACAGACTTGGCGGTGACGTTAATCTACAGCTGCAATGGACATCGAGGCCGCCGGAGCGAGCCTGTGCTATCTGTTTTAAGGACAACGTCAGTGTCCGTATCGAACATCGCCCTGATTGTCAGCCTGGATGTAAGTGCTTGTGATTAAATCAGAAAGCCATTTCCTGTGGTGTAGGTTTCAGTTGAATCTGGGGGTCCGTGTTTACAAAGCTGTCGATAGCTGAAAATTTCGTGTATGTCAATAATACTCTGTTAAGATATTTTCCCACGAACATGTCGAATTTACAGACGTATCAGGATAAATGAATCGTATTCATTGCTCTGTCAAAGCTAATCAAAACGACCATGAAATATTTTGCCCATTTTACATTAATCGCGTTACACACAATGAGCAAACGAGTGTCTGGCCCTCTGCCTATTCGGGGCTCGGCGACGAGCTGTTCAGATGAACACTACCATCGACCGAAGATTAATGCCAAGCCTCATCTGTTTGCCCTTCCTCATATTTCAGATTGTCATTTATCAGATTCACAACAACCACGGTGGTAGACGACAGTAAAGAGTCTCTGTGTCTACTGGACAATGGTAACAAGTTGATAGTGACATCGGATACTGATCATACAAGGGACTTAATCCACGGAAGAGGTGAACCAGACTAGAATCACGTCCAGGACATGTCACACCGACAGCACGTGAGTCATCAAAAATCGTATCAATGCTCAGATTCTCATCAAATAATATTCGAGGCCGCCGGTAACCTAGAACAGATATAGTTATTATTGCATTCGCCATCTCAGAGATTTGGCTTAATTAACTTCAGCATAATTCACTTTAATCCCGCCAGTGTGTTGGCTATTATTTGGGTTCTCCGCGCTTCGCGGGTGTTTTTGTTATCAGAAGAAATTCGCTAAAAGCCAAGCAATTATTTTTAACCATGGCGGTCAAAATTTGCTAATAAATATATCGCTTAATGAGAGACATTTTTGACAAAACCATTAATATTTTCGTCTTTGTGCGAGAGTTAATGAAAATCTTGGCAAGTTCAAACTCTCGGCTGGCCATAATCGACTTTGGGTTGCTAAATTTGCCTGAAATTAATCACTCAAGAATATGGCCATTGTCCCCAACTTGGTCGTGTGTGTGATAGGACGTTCCCGAAAAGAGGTCGTCGCAATCCACAAACACGCGTTGCATCATGGTAGAAAACAACATGCAAACTCCGCACACTGCACTGTTGTGAAATTATGCACAACGTATTATCATCGAAGAAGACATGAAGCTATTTCCTAAAGCTGATTCAGACAGCTACAAGGCATTTATTATGGAAATGAAACTCATGCGGGAAACCGATAATCGTGGTATGGACTTGATGATTAGAGAAAATGTCTTGGTATTTCAATTCATCAAAACGTAATCTGGTAGAAATGACGTTATTCCCAACGCCCGATCCCTCCCCTTCCTGTTTCAAAGACGTCATCCGACCATGCAACCAGATCCATAAACTTACGTCAATAGTTATATTGTTATAAGCTCGACATCAATATTGCTTCTTCAAAACGAATTTGCTTGTCTTTTTGACAAATCATTTAGAAAACAATAGCGAATTTGTGAGTTCCGTTTTACGCCGCAAGATTCAAGCAGGATCACGCCGGGAGTCCAGAAATGTGCTTCACACATTGTACCCATGTAGGGAATCGTATCCTGGCCTTTGGCGTGACCAGAGATCGCTTCAACCACCAGGACCTAGATTTTCGAAGCTCTCCTAATGTTTAGATGGTCGTAAGTGCCATGCAGTAACTTTCTAAGAAAGTTTCCATAATCTTAGTTCTGGACACTCCGCCACCCTACAACACAATACCTGGCACGACACAAACAGGCACACATTCCAGTGAGCTTTCTAATACTGAAGTCTAATACTGACGGTCATAATCCCACATGGCAGTAAGGATACTCGTATTTCCTGCTTTAAGTATTTTTTTTCAGCAACACCAGGCAACACCCAAAAAATAAATGTGTGTTACTTTTGCGCCAAATAAGCCTCCATCGTCACGATATTCCAGTATTCATGTTAAGCTCTTAGAGTGTTCATATAAATATTTGATGCCCCAGTCGATGGAATTTAGCTCATCCAATTTGCTCTATCACGTGATGTTCTCAAGAAAGCATGTTCACGAAAAGCGTGCAAAATAACAGCCAGACAAAATAAAACAAAATCCTGAACAAAATAAAGATCCCGCCTACTCATAAATGGCATATTGCATCAGCTGGCTAACAAAAACATAACAGGTACATGTTATAAATCAATAACGATCTGTAACATCCGGCTCAAATGTCAAGGCCAAATCACCGCGCAACATGGCCGCCCCACGTTTTCATTTTGTGTGTGTACCTCGATCCTCGTCGAGGTTGACGTGAAGTGCTGTACCTTCCAGTGAGGTCATATGGTACAATTTCCCGTCAAGCCATAAGGAAGTAATTAACACAGACCACTGACTGCACATTTCTTCCTACCATATCATATACTTGACATTTACAAATACCAACTGGGTCGTATTCGATTGTCTTATAATTAGGGCGATTACACAGTAGAATTTTTCCAGCAAGATAGCCTGGACCTATGTAAGATTAGGCATTACTATCCGTAGATCGGTGAGCACCTGATGTTGTTCTCAACTCCCTGGGGAGTGTGCAGCCGCAGCTGTCTAATGTTAACAGTCAGATTACTATTTCAACCTACCGGGAACATATTTCTGACATGGTTCGCAATCCAAGTTCTCTAAGACATATGAACTCTAACTTCATCTGATTTGTTGCCTGTAATACTCGCGAGTGCCAAATACAACAAAACCTCGTCAATCCGAATCCTGTTAATATGGAAACCTCTTTAGCGAGCACCTCTTGCAAAACCCACAAAAATCGTATATGATGTATTTGTCAATCAAAGCAAATTTAAAGAATTACTCATGTCCGGATTAATCAGGTTACACTGTATATGGGTTAATGACTTATGGTGAGAATGGTACTGGTTACAAGGGCACAAAGGCCAAGATTATGAACCGATCGGCCTTCCATGGAAAGCTTTCAGTTGTGTTTGCAATGGGCTGACTTCACACTTACAAAGGTTGAAAGGTGTCTCACGGCATTGAGGGCGTAGATTTAAAGGGTATATAGAACCGGCGTCCCCGCAGACACAAACTTCAACTACACTACGAACGCTTTCAGTCTCTGTGTACGGTTCCCTGATATGCCGTCGGTAACGAGTATCTAGCACACTATGCAATAATTGAAAGATATTTATCTCGGAGTCATTAAATGACGATATCATCGAATCCGTGGTTGTAGATGAGATGGGTCGACTCAGCACAGTTTGAGAAGCTATTACACGCACTGTGGAGTAAACAGAACTCGATGGCGTATTTCATCACCGAATTACCACTGTGAAGGTCCCCCTTCTCTTTCAATACGCAAAGCCAACATGACTGACAAGCTGACAGTTAATACACCATTTATCTCATGCATCCCTACATCAAGCAGCTCTTCGCCTCTGAGCAAACACGGACATCGCTTACAGTTGCCAGTGAAAGTCAACAAATAACGCCTTACCTAAGCAAATACATTAGAATTGGAGCGTGGATCAAGCATCAGATAAAAAATAGTACGTCAAAAGGGATATATCCGGATGAGTAACTTTTGAAGGTAGTGATGAGACCTCCGCTCTCGGGCCGTCGTTTGAGTGGCACTGGTGTCATGAGGCTGTCGATGATGATGGCGGGAGGGATAGACACTGCGTCCCAACTGGTATATTGGCAATTCGCAGCCCAGCCACCGCAGCGCCGAATCTGTCTCCCATGATGATACTCATTGCCCCGGGCAACCCGCTGCGCCTTCAGCAGCAACAGCGCTAACACTTGTTGCGAGACCTTCGTCTAACTGGATGGTACAGATTGAATTGAATCAAAATGTCCAGTCACTGATTTGATAAGAAGGGCATCTTTATTAAGCTTGTACTAATTGTATGGTGTAACCAGTTGTCCGTGTCACGCATCTCCTTCCCTTCGGATCTCCCGGCATGCCAATGGGCGCTAGTTGCGTGCAGCCCTTCTGAGCATCAAAGCAGCCCTCAATCAGGCGTCGTTCCAATTCACTTTGGTAATTGTGGAACTTCCTCAAATGGCTTCCCAGGTATGTGAACGCACTGGAAACGAGCTCCAAATGTTTCTGTCGGTTTGTGCTCAAGATGAGATGCGTTCTGTGGCTGCGGTAATTAATGCCTCTGAATGAGCTGCCCCACATCAACGCATAACTATAAACACTGCGAGAAGACGTACAACTCGGATACTGCTATTTGATAATTAATTATCCCGAGTTCATTTCCGATAAACGACAGAATCAACGAGTGCACGGATCTCACATCATCAAGAGAAAATTGATGAAATTCGTGAACCTCTTTGAAGTGCCACAATACAAAGTCAGCACACATATGTGTTAAAAATATTAATTAGATACAATTAGCATCCCAACAGGAGGTGACAAAAGGTTTAAATACAACACCACTCATGCTGTTATCTGAATTGATTATGACGTCATTTAATTACGCTATGACGTCATTTCCTAACAAGGATCCTGCAGCAAGTAAGGCCGTAAATGAGAGCTGTACAAATTAGGGAACTGATGAATCTGTTTCTTATGGTGTTTAAATGAAGCACCAGATTTTAATTATCTTGAGAAGCAGGGAACATGGTGATTAGGTTAGAGAGCTCCCGTGAAGCCGCGTCTGTGCATGTTTTGTTCCATCAAGGGTTCTTATCGTCTACCAACTGGCGACAACTAGCGGGCAGCTTGTTAACAAATCTGCACTTCCAACCCAGGGGTTCAAACCCAGAGACTTCATTATTGGTCTCATACCCAATGCACCGAGTGTTTGAAGCAGTAAGATGCCATTTCGTTAAACAATTAAATTTAGGCGAACGGTGTCTATTGTTGCTGCGTTTAATGGGTTCGACAGACTGCCCCGCGGGTTTGGTGAAACCTTGAAGAGATCAGAAAATGTAATTAAAAATCAGAAAAGCATGTCATGAACAGTCTGGGATGTTTCTGGGTGAGTGTCCCGGGGGTACAGCGCCATGACACATCGGGGACGGTGGGCTGTCCCGCCCTTATCAGTGGAACCTGTACTGCAGGCAGCGTCGATGCGCACTATGGTGTTGACAGGGACGTCACAAAGTTGTCACAACACCGTTACGACATCATGGACGTGACAGGGGGTTCCAACTGCAGTTGACGGGACGGCAGCGACGGAAGGCCGTCACACTCCATGACGCTCCTGTTGTCTGTAACATCCGTTTGCTAGTCGCACCGACCATTAATATCAAGATTGGTTCTGACAGGACGTCAGAAACATCCACAGTTATGTTTAGTCATGCATGAAAGCGAGGTGTCGTCAGTCATTGCCATTCGCTAACTTGACGTTGAGAATGTTTCTTATTCATAACTCTGTAGGAACACCAATTATGTGCGAATGTGTTTCAGATAGAAACGGATACGCTTGAGGTTGGAGAGGAGACTCTTGCAGGGGAAGAGTAGGCTGGAAGAAGGATATGTTCTGGGTTGGAGAGTAGAATCTGTCAGCGGTTTAGGAGGTTAGGAACAGATATGTTTCATTCATGGTTAGGATAGTTCAGTAGTCTGTCTCAACACCCCTGAACCATGTTCGATATCATCCTGCTCTACCTGTAATACGGATAAACACAAATATATCAATTTTCTACCATTCAGGTCCTATAATTTCCCCCCATTCAAGTTATATATCTCCACTTCACTGGGGCGCCTTTCTAAGTGAAAATGGTCTTAGAGTAAAGAGCAGGGCAGTTCCAGTAGTGTTCTTGGGTAAAGAGTAGGCAAGTCCAAGAAGTGTTCTTGGGCAAAGAGTAGGGTAGTCCTAGAAGTGTTCTTGGGTAGAGTGCAATGCAGTCCCTGATGCGTTCACGGGAAGACAGTAGGCTAGTCCAAGAAGTTTATTGGGTAGAGAGTAGGGTTGACCAAAATGTGTTCTGTGGGTAGAAGGTAGAGTTCGCCCGGAAGCATCCTGGATAGAGAGTAGGCTAGTCAAAGAAGTGTTCAGTGATAGAAATTAGGGTAGTCCAAGAAGTGTTCTGTGGGTAGAGAGTAGAGCTGACCCGGAAGTATCCCGGGTGGAGAGTAGAGTAGTCAAGGGCGTAGAGCAGTCAATGGTGGTGAGTACAGTAGGTCAAGTAACAGGTTATTTTTTCGTGATTGCCCATAATATTGTACTTTCGTTATCGAAAAATAAAAGTTTGAACAACAAACTACCAGAGACAAAAATATACTTTCACTTTCCTAACCTGAGTCCACATCTTTTACGCCAATCTTAATTCCTTCTCTACACATGCACCAGCACCCTGTTGGAAACGCAACGCGAATCAGTCATCCGTTGATGTTTGTGAATAAATCATGCATTTAGACATGCACAATCTCAATCATCATGGTCTTGTCCTTGTATGCTGCACGACCGAGCACATGGAGCACGAACAAGGTATTTATTTGGCTTTGTAATACCAAATCACTGCAAACGTGCACGATCTCATTAACCAACAAAGCTGGCAGCGATATTAATATAATGAAGATTTTACAATATAAAGTCCATTTCGTTAACGATGAGATAAAGGTTAATTTCCTAACCAACTCGATAGCACCACATGACACTGTGATAATTGCTTTTGAGAAATCGACTCTCCGAGGGACACAAATCCGAAAAGATTTCACAAACTATATTATATTGTGTATAATGATAGTGGGTTTCTCTTTGCACATGTAAAGTCACATATTTGATACACGTATCCTTCCAACGTGATCGGAACAAATGTTGTTGTGTGTTCAGGTAAAACGTGAACAGATAACGAAAGGAGTGCCTCTGTTCATCTTTTGTTTTATCCCTTATCTGCTCATCTTTTAATTTGTCCAGTTTACCAAAGAGGTGAATTAAACCAATCCTGAGCCACTACGTATTTGCCACATCGTGCAGAGAAGTGGAAATGACGATGACATAACTGTGAGAAGTGAATATAAGGAGTGAATGATAGAAAACATGTGGAATCCTTTGTGTTGTACTAATACTGTGTACGTAATGATCTTTGTTGTTACATGTCACTGTGTTATGTTGTTATATATCACTATCTGATGTTGCTATATATCACTATCTGACGTTGTTACATATCACTATCTGACGATGTTATATATCACTATCTGATTTTGTTATATATCACTATCTGATGTTGCTATATATCACTATCTGACATTGTTACATATCACTATCTGACATTGTTACATATCACTATCTGATATTGTTATATATAAATATCAATCTCATGTTATACATATCACTGTTGTTTTCTATATATCACTCACATTGTTATCTATCACTGATGTGGTTGTTGACAGACACCACACCATGTATTGTTAGTATCACTATCTGATGTCGTCACATGTCACTATCGTATGTTATATCTCCTCCCACGTTATGACGCATCACATGATACGTTGACAGATAATCACATCGTATGTTGCTGTGTGCAGTATTTGCCACACATAACCAGAAAACAACAATGAGCATAATGCTATCAATAGCCACTGTCGAAATGGCCCACTTTTATAGGTACACTTTAACGCGGAAGTCGTGATGGACATGGGCTAAAAACGTCGCCATATTCTTCTAATAAGACGTGCCGTGGGCTGTATGAACGACGTTGATTATATGACCTGAAGCTAAACCCCATCACATCACAACCGGGTTAGGCTGTTGAAACATCAGACCTATGAAGTGTGAAGATATTCTCCTACTGACCCTTCAACATCAAACAGGTCCTCTTCTTCATCACTGACCTGGTAGACGGAGATATTGGATGCCCATAAACATGCCTATTACAGTGAAAATGTAGACCCGGTGACTACACTCCCACTAACGGTGTTTACAGCAACGCCTGCTTCATGGCTCCACTGCTCGCGATGCAGAATAGAGATGTGGAACTAAGATGCTTCTGGAGATCCTCCATCAGGGATGTAGGTACGTTTGGCTGATTGGAAACATGTCCTATTGTTAGAAAAGGCACAGACTCTGTGAAACATTTACTGAGGGCAATGAATTAATCAAACAGGTTGACGTGTATTGAGAACTGACTGAAGATAAAGAAGGGGATAGGCAAGTGGAGCATGATAAGGATGAAAGAAGGGGATGGGCAAGTGGAGCATGATGAGGATGATGGGCAGGATGGGTAGAGTTCTTGGTGATGCAGAAGCCCAGTAGTGTCAGATGGGACTATGGACACAAAGCTTTCAAATCGATCCTGCTCGTCAATCCGAACCCAGCTTTACTCGATAATCAGCTAGCCCCAGGGGATTTCAGATTTGTTGCCAACGACCCTAATTAGGGCTTGTCAGATTTCTTAGTCCATTCTTCATTGTAGAATAATGAATATGTGAGCATAGTTGTACGTGATTCTGGGTCTCTGTTGTTATTTGGGTGTATTCTTATTGTCATTCAGATCCCCGACCTATATCCTCCGGTGCCCCTGAAAACGAGCTCTGGAACTGCGGCAGTCCTATAGCCAGGCTTCATTGATTTTCATTGAAGAATCTCGTCTTAATCTCAGCTCTAAAAGCGACATCAATTATGGCACGTGCAGAGAGCGCGCACCTTGTCGTGACGTCATCATCCCAACCTCTGAATCATTGAGATTAAAAAACATAGAGAAATAGGCCATGCAGCTTTGAAAGATTCAGTGTGATTGTTATATCAGTCAACGTTCGTGATACAATCATAGACATAACCCGTTGCATGTTTATTTCAACCCTGTCATGGGTTTACTGGGTCTCCAGACGGCGTAATTCTAATATATTTCAATCAATAGCAGAATTGATTACTCTTGTAATATCCGGCAGATATTGGTCCCAGAAAGTGTTACTGATATCAGTTAAACGGCTACAATTAAATAGAACTGTACCGTTGGACACATTATAATTGTGTCTCGCATATTGCAGTTTTCTACAATACTTTCAACAACAATCCACCAATTTGCCGATCGAAATAGCACCTGAAACCTTTACTGTGCGCCAAATCGATAGACTATGTAGCATTTACATGCATACCCAATTCGTAGAAACAACTTGTATGGGACTATAACACGAGAATAGGCTGACTCGGGGTCTATAATGGAATAATTGAACAGCAGTGCCGAGAGTATGGCTTTATGTCAAAGAATGGGAGGTAGGTTAGCAGACATCGCTGTGCGGAGCCTGCACCTGCTGGTCTTGCCCTCAGCTGATTAGATCCAAGTCAGGATGTGCACATACACACACGGGCAATCAACGCTGGCCTCCCCAATCAATCATCCATATGTACTTGGGCTACAACAAGGTTACGTTTAACAAACAGAAGAAGGGAATTACTTATTAACCGCCCACAGGTGCAGGTCGGGAATATAAAACGTCAAGGACTGACAATAACCAGTCTCGATTATTCGCCAAAACAGATTCCATTGGGCGTAAAAAGCAAAACAGCGATGGAAATTATATGGATGGTTGAGAATAAGAAATGACACCAGGTGTTCGTGAAGCTGGTGAAGACGTCCTGCCCTCCTTGCACAACCACGCACACATTTTGCGTAACTATTAATTAATTAATTATTAAGTGAACTGACTTCTAAATTTGTTTTGTTTCTTTTGATATTGACAGATGCATTTTTTATGGTTCCGGAAGAAAACATGATTTTTTTTGTGTGTCAGTCACTTTTCCTAACAGGTACATATTATAACATCGTGTCAAGTACAAAACTGAATATGTTTAGACAAACTCATCGATTTATCATCCTTGTGCATTTATTTCAAGATGTATGTAAACAGAGCAAAGCAAGCAATGCCAAATGTTTTCAGTTCAAAATAATCATGTAAAATACATGTTAAAATCATCGTGCCAAATCTGCAAAACTTTTGAAACAAAAACATGCTCCTGTTATTCCTTATTGATTTCTAAAGATGTCAGTAATTGGTTCCCGGACAAACAGGACCAAATTTGTTAAAGACAATCAGTATTCATGATTTGCCAAAAGACAATATTTTGCCAGTTATAATCCTCGTTCGAAAAACAGATTTCCTGTGTCAAATCCTTTGTGTATTATTTGTCTCGCGCACGTGCCGGGGTCCCAACCTGCCGTCATCTTTACTGTGGATCGGAAACAGTGGTTTGACTTGGGGCAGGCACACTTCCGGTTGACCACGATGTCACGTGACATACTAACAATGGATACCCGGATCGCAGAATCGTTTAATGAGTCAAGCTGGCTTTCCTCCAATGTCACTGATGAATGGCTAGCTCGGGTAATCTCGTCATTTATAAGGAGGTGTTAAGTAGGCGACAAATTAGCTGGAAAGCCAACCAGGACCATTTATAAATATTCATAAGAGAACAATAATGAGCTGGAAAAACTAATCATGTATCTCCAACGAAGTGGCATATATTCATTTCTTAGAATTAGGATACGTATTTCAAGAATACTCCATGTAATCCTATTGGATGAATCGAAACCGAGGCTGACAACACTTGCTATTCTCATCCCAGCTGTAAAACAACATTTAAACATTGTCACCACTCTTAGTCCTCTGTTTGTCACGTTAACTCGGTTAAATCTAGCCGGCCATATTTACACTAGGTTGTCGCACACAGCTGACATCATGCCCGCCATGTTACTGTCAAGCGTGATCAGGCCAAGCCTTTGGTGCTGTACTTCTGGATTGTCTTTGACACATGATGTCTTAGAATCATCTGCCAGAAGTCCGCGGGTTCGTCTCTCTCATACCTCTGGCCAAAAATTGAAGCTTTATTTTCCGGCTGGTCTACCGTATCAAGCCTCTTGAATTCCAACTCGCGGAAATTGGACCGTGATTATCACAAATTGATGTCACTCCTCTGAGCTGCTCGCGACAAGACAAAGAGCGCGCGACACGCACGTGAGATTTTTCACATCAAATCTAAAGGAAGAGATGATTCATTCCACTGCAAATTCTTTGTACCAAACGACGATTTTATTTAAAGGATTCTCAACAATGCCGAAACGAAAGAAGGAAGCGCCGGGCTAGCTGAGCCTGAAGTTCAGGAGCGCGTTCCGTAAGGCTGGGGACGGTGTCTTGTCTTGGAGACACGGGGACCACGGTAGCTTGGGGTAGGGGATGGGGGAGGGTTAATCGAACTTGGAGGCGCTGGGGAGGGCGAGATGAAAACACAAGCAGCATGTGATGTAGCGATACACTCGACAGACCAGAAACTTGGGGTACAAGTGCTTCTCAGGAACAAGCAATACTTCAACAGCAGGCACGTGTCTGAACAGGGAGCAGTGATGAAGCGGTGTTTGTTTGGTCCTCTCAAAATATTCGTGCCATCTAAGTGTTTTAAGTGGCGCGAGAAATGTGTTTACAAAGACATGGATTATCGTGAAATATCATGAAACATAATTTTCAAATTGAGACCAAGGGCTTTAAATTCGGAAAACCGATTGTAAATTCTGAATCTTAGTCATCAAAGAAAATGATGGCAGCTGATGAATCAATATGTAGACTTTCACTTAGTCGTCAGCTTGTTTCCTACGTGCACCGTTAGGAAAATGTACCAACGAAAAGATGACAAGACCTAAACCAGACCTAGATGTGCCAACACAGTCATCTCTACCAGCTGCCCAAGACGTAGATGGTCAACACAAGCACGTCTACCAGCTTCCCCAGACCTAGTTGTTCCAACACAACCATATCTACCAGCTACCCATGACCTAGATGTGCCAACACAACCATCTCTACCACCTACCCCAGGCCTTGACGGCCAACACAGCCATCTCTACCAGCTGTCCAAAACCTAGATGTGCCAGCACAACCATATCTACCAACTACCCCAGAGATAGATGCTCCAACACAACCACGTTTACCAGCTACGCCAGACGTAGCTGAGCCAACACAACCATCTCTACCAACTACCCCCGAAAAGAAAAAAACAAAACAAAACAAAAACAAAACAAAACAAAGCCCCCCCAAAATATCTCAACGAGCTACACGACATCTACTATACCAATACACCACTACTGTAACCTTAACCAGACCTAGATTTTCCCAACTCAACCAATTCCACCAGCTGACCTAGACCTACTTATTGGAACACAGTGATACCACGACCTAATCTAGCCCTAGATGTGCCAACACAACCATCTCACTCAGACCTGGTTTCCAGTGATATTAAACAGACAATCAGATGGCAAGGGAGGTAGCTTCTCACGACTAGCACCATTCATCATTCCTTAAGTATGATTGTTAGGGTAATAATGACACAATTTCCTAAAACACCACAGCAGTGGCCTGCCACCTGCCGCCCATGACCGCTAGTCTATATGAAAACAGAGTAACATTCATTTCAGTTAGGTAGACGATAATGGACCCGTAAACTCAAATTACCGATTAATCTTTAATGTGGATCTACCGTATTACGCAGCCGTTATCATTGTAGGGAAAGCGAGGTATTAAAATGGCAGCGATTATTGTAAATGGGTAACGGTATATGACCCTTGGTATTTTCGCCGACTATTGCTGAGAAAAGGTGACCTGCTTCATATTAAGTAACAGCAGCTCAATAATCAATCAAAACAGTGTTAAATAAATACAAAGGATTCACGTAATAACGTAATTAAACATCGGCGTCGATTGTAGTGAGTGCAGTGGCATTGTGGGTATCAGTTTCCGTCAGGGGGAGATAAGTGGTTTATAATTCCCTGGAGGATTGCGTGAGCTGGGGGCTTGCGTCCTTGCAGACATAAAAAGACAATTACTTGAATAACAACATTCGTCAAAATGACATTCAGGGTTCTTGTTGGAACAAGTGATAATCTCCTCACTGTGACCAGTGTTGTACATTTACATTGTGTATACAGAGGTTGTAGTCCTGTTTGAAATGTCACCGGTGAACCTACAGTAGGGTTTGATAAACAGTCGCTGTGAAGAGTAAATTGACACTCACCCGTGTGACGCGTTATACAATGCTGTGATACTACGCGGCGTGGTGGCATTTCCACATACTGCGGTGAAGCAAGATAAAATACAATGTGTTTTCATATTGTATGTGTTGCATTTTCTGCACTATGGTTCGACAAAACTGGATCGACCTGGTTTTCACCAAGTCATATTTGCCCGTAGCTGTATCTAACGGGGTCGGGTGATCGTGCTGCACTACTAGGTTGATGCATGGCATCGTGTCTTCACTGTCCAGGTCAATGTTTCTGTGGTCAATAACTGGACTGTCTGGTCTAGACTATTTACAGACCGATGTCATGCTACTGGAATACTGCTGAGCTCTGCATTAAAGTATATCTCATTGTCACTCATGGTGGGGTGGTAACAGCAAACACAATGGTGAGTGAGTGAGTGAGTGAGTTTGGTTTTACGCCGCTTTTAGCAATATTCCAGCGATATCACGGCGGGGGACACCAGAAAAATGGGCCTCACACATTGTACCCATGTGGGGAATCGAACCCGGGTCTTCGGCGTGACGAGCGAACGCTTTAACCACTAGGCTACCCCACCGCCCCCAAACACAATGGTGTGGCACAATAGCACATGTGCATTGGTAGGACATAGTAGCACACACACAGTGGTATGACAAAATTGCACCTACAATGGTATTAAAAAGGTAGTCATCCAAACTGCTACGCCAGGCCTAGAAATGAAATGCAACGATGACAAGTAACGGCATAAAACGTCGTACACAATGGTATGACGTCACACTTATAATGGCGTGACAAGTACGATATGTGAGAAATAATGGCAGAACGTGATAACCAAAGTATTAGCAGAATCTGGCATCGGACACAGCACCATATTACACAATATGATGCAAAATGTTATGATACAAATCATTCATATCCGCATGCCACAATATTACATCCTATGACAACGGGGGATAACACCTATGCACAACACATTTTGAACACAAGGCCTCAATCTCCAGGCTGGGAACAAAGCTGTTCACACGACAAGACCTTATTAAACCACACTAAGCATTCATAACTGTTAGTAACAATTACACTATTTGTTGAGGTATTTCTAATAAAACGACAGGCTTTCTGGTCTGAACGCGAATTCTGAAATCACAGAAAGTACCAGTCCTTTCACAAAAAGTTGTCTTTGAGCTTTTGACATAGTTCTATCTGACACAGAAAAATAACTTTTCAAATTGTTAAACACGGTGTTTCCGGGTTTGTTCTTAATCCGAGTTTAAGAAATAAAGAAGTTGATATCCCAGAAATCTTTGATTCCTGGCCATAATTTCTGAATGCCTATCAAAGAACCCATAGCAAACGAAGATTCACAGAATATGCCATCGAGGAGGAAGGCTTTCCAGACTGACCACAGCAGTTGGGCAGTAGCCGATGACAGATGACCAGTCAAGGATTGTGAGCCACCGTCTGGTCTTGAAGACTTCATCCGTCAACGCCAGTCTTCGGTCGAAACGGACAACCCTCTGCTGCCAAGTCTGAACCCTGAAGTACTCCACCCTACACTTCTTACCCCCTACAGACAGCGTTCCTGCCCCTGGGTCGAACTGAGATTCTCATTTGAAAGAAACCTCGGCATTTGATCATTTAATTAATGGAAATTTAGGATTTTTCGTAGCATGCCTAAATGAGGCCCCGAGGGTGATCTGTGCCAGCCCCAAGCCCCCGAGAGGGAACCAGCTGGGTAGGAGGTTAACACTATGCGCCCTCTACGAAATACAATGAGCACGTCGCAAGACAATACCATTGTCAATTTCATATTTGACAATTGTGGAGACTGGCGTTGGGCAAATTATGGGAATTTGTAACGAAATGCAAATTGCCTTAATTCTAGACTGGGCCCATCTTCGTCTTGGAACATCCCAACTGCCAGAGAGCCATTTTGATTACATTCAGGTCTGGAGGGCTTTGTGTTGTCAACTATAAGGTAAACGTCTTACAAAATACATTAACGAGAAAAAAGTGGCTATTCTTTGAATCTAAAAAGTGCCTTAAGGACCCTGATTATGCAACCGTGGATTCATTTATGTGTCAGAATGGGCTTTAGAGGACCAAATGGCTCTCTGCTAACCTTCTTGCTCACATCAGAGGGGGTTTTCAGAGGCGTGTAATTAGACTTTCGTCTTTTTTAATAGATGATAACACAGTCTATGATTTGGCTTTCCAGATCTTTTCTTTCCCGTAATTCAATAACGGGAGGTCAGGGGTGCAATGTATTTAATGCAAACATACTCGATGGCTAGCAATGTTACGCACTGGACTATGATTCAATTATAGTTCTGGACCAGTGATTCATCTTTTGGCAGTAATGCCTTTATGAATTCAACCATTGACCTGATATAATAACATTGATACTGTTAGTAATACTGAAAATGATTGTAATGATGAGAGTGCTTGTGATGATGATGATAATGCTTGTGATGTGATGATGGTGTTGGTGGTGTTGCTGTTGATGCGGGTGGTTATGCATGTGGGTGGATGGTGGTGACGGTGATGATGATAATAATGATGATGATGATGATGGTGGTGATGGTGGTGACAGACCATTTATATAACCAACACTTTACAACAAAACTTCACATTCAAAACGCTATACCATTATTACCCGTTAAGTGTGCACTTGATTTCATTATCAACTCTCTTGGGAGAATACAAAACATGCAGATCTATACATTCACGTCAAACAACAATGTTACAAATCATAGAATCAGACTAATGCATAAACACCGCACAACAACTTGCTTATATCAGTGATATGAACAACAGTACATTAAACTCGCGAACCTACAATAACACGTGAGAATCATGCGCTGCAATAGTCTTGACTTCTGAATGGCTGACGTCTCTTCATTTTCAAACAAACTCTGAACAGCGAGTACCAGAGCCTCTTAAATTACATCAATGGCAAAAACGTCAATAAAACTACATCAAATGTCTCATAATAAACATTCTATCCATATCATTTACATCTCGCTGCGTATCTCGAGTTCCCGCTTATCAAGTCTCTCTATGCTCTCAAAGAAGATATGTATGGTTTTCCGACGTTGATGTAGAGCAAAGGTATTGTGTATCACGCTAGCTGAAGTTCATTGCTATTGTTAACCTAAAACTTATATACCATGTCATAAATTCACCAGTTATGCCAGTAAGAGCGCAGAGACAACTTCGTCGATATGCCCTACAATCTGGTAACCATAGCAACTCGCTCGTCACCAAGGCTTTCGTTGTAAACACACATGTTTCAGCAACGTAAATTATCTATAGGAGGAGAGTTGGGTGAGACCAGTCTACCCTTGCCTAGTCTTGAACACTCAGCAGAACACACTGTAGTAAATAATCACCTTGGTCTGATACTATTCAACTCTTTTTTTTTTTAAAAAAAAAAGCCTGGTTGGAGGCTAGCAACATCCGCCATATTGGTGGTACTTGGAGCGCAACGACAACGGCCTTTCTTCGGCTGCCTTTGATGTAATTATTGAGGCCTCGATCGATTCGTCCTAGGTAAAACACACAACGCTCGTACTGTGTGCTACTTGGGGAGCTTTTGGGTCTCCCGTGGTCAAAAACAAGGACATGTAACAAGGCGCCGGTTGTGAATAAAAGCCCGTCCCTGGGTATCAGGTCTAAACTTGAAAACAATCTCATACAGAGTACAGAAATTCGATTTTATTGCGTAAAGGCGTTGGATCAATATAGACACAATAGCTAACACTGGGAGCAAGACATGCTAACAGTGGAGATGCTTGTTGTAAGATATAGGTACATGAGGAATAATCTATATTCCTGTCATCCTCTGCCATAGCTCGAGTTCCAGCAACGCAAAGATTATAGCCAACGGCAACTCTACCAAGAACCAAGCTTAATACTGTATAAATCCTGGCCTTATCGATAGTCCCCTCAGTGGGATGTGGTTCGCCAGAGAGAGAAATGGCGGATGGGCCTTTTTCACCAGAAAGCATGGATGTGGTGTTAGGTCTCCACACACTCTTTTCACAGGGTAGTGAACACTCACGTAGAATACATTAGGTGTAGGGAGGATTCACATGTTCAAAATTTATTCTGAAATCGATAATTAAATATAAACTTTCAGAATGAGCTGATGTCGTGTTATAGGTATCATTGGCTATGGAGTTTCATGGAGAAAACTGAAGCAAAAACAAATTATTTGTTGAATAACATCAAAAAGATGTTTAAATATATATTCTAATATATGTTTTCTGTTTTCGTTCTAACGAGATCCAAATGCTGGGGTTATCTAGCCGGCTTATCTATTCTCAACCCATCCTCCCACCAGTATCATACCCTACTTCCCAGGTCTCAAACATCGACCCCCACCTCTACCCTTCACCATCTATACCATTCCAACCTCCATCTCCTCTGGGTAATCACTTAAGTAGTCTTTATCCTGTCAAAACCCTACCTCTGTCCATCCTGTAACCACCCACCCAGTACCCAGCTGATACCCACCAGTCAACTCTTATCCTCAACCCTTCCCTTTAACCCTTTCTCGTCTCTCCTGCCAGCACTGTCCCTTCTATAGCTCATCCCCTACAACAACCACGGTCGCCATGAAAGCTCCATCTGCCTTTCTCACACCCAAACAACGTATCGACACCCAAGGTTTATTTACAGTATCTACAGTTCATGCTCATCCATCATGTATACAGTCCTCCACTCACCCAACAAGCAAAAACAACCGATACTCGTGGCCTCTCTTGCCCTTACTCACGTTATCCTGATACCAAGAAGTGCCACCAAAACAAAGACCCCATCAAAGCTAGCATCCGTCCTACCACGATACCAAAACATAAATCTCTCTTTCAATTCCGCTACAACGTACTACCGCTGTGGAGATTATATACTATAAACTATACCTCTTTTTGCTTAATCCATGCTAACCTTCAGAGTAGTTTGCTACAAAACATAAATAAACACAACCTTTTTTCCAGCGAGCTTGAAGAGCACACAAAAGACCATTAAAAAGATAGCAAGCGTTCCTGCAAGATTTAGAAGGCCGAGCCATCTAGGTTACTATCGACCGTAAAGAACCCGTGACCCCGGAGCTTCAGCTGAACCAGGTCCTAGTTGAAAGGATATAATGGTTACTATTTATACCAGGTTTGTTAAGCTGTAGAATGTTACGATGCTGTTGCCGTGCATGTAGACACGACACCATGAACGTCAAAAACCATGCGCAGAGGTAATGCTGGGTTAGCCAAAAACAAAAACTGGCATCTTCCAGGCAATCGTGGCGAAACTATCGAAGCGGAATGTACAGTGGAATCCAATTAGATTAATCGAAACTGGGGTGGTCCCCACTAGCTAACCCCCTCATTCCCCTCTCCCCTACCTCCTTCCCCCCGCGTTGTTAACACATAGACAATCCATCATTCACCATCTATTTATAGAAATACGCAGTGAACACGACCTTGCAGATATGGAACTCAGATTAAATGTGATTCAAATCCATCATGGTTTCCAGTGTTAGTATCTCTGCAGCCCTCCTCCGCCAAGCCGTAGAAGAATGAAGAGAACGCCAGATTTACAACAGATCGATGTTAAATCTAAATGTCAACTAGTACTCGGAGTATTTCCCATGTTCATTATAAAGTCATAAAGTGAGATAACAAACGCACAAAACTCGATACGGTGTCACTATTAATAGATATAGTCATATTTCAATATGATATTGGAAAGAAATACACATCACAGACAATATATATTATTTTATCAAAGACTCGCTCCGTTGGTCATGTGTTGCAATAATCATCGATTACAGGACATCAGCTAGATTCATCCCCAATATCATTGACTCATTTACGTCATCTTTGAGAGTGTATGTTATTCTGTGAAATGATGTATCGCATCTGCATCAACTGTGGAAGCAGTTATGTCGAGGTATATATGTAGCCAACGATATTTTAAGAGAGATTTAAATGAACCTGTGATCGATTGCAATAAAGACGCCAAGAGCGATAGTAATTACAAGGTATATTACTTCAATTAATGCTAGTCGGAAGATCCCTAATCGGCCCTTGATGCAGGCAAATGACTGAGTATGTTGAAGAAGCCTAGAATCGTCTATGTGAAGGGCTGCTCACCTTGTCTAGCCGTAATGGTCATATCGAGACTGTTATTAGCGCCATGCCTTCTGTTTAAGTGGACATTAGCTGTGGTCATCTCGAGCTGTCGTGTGGAGATCTGGACAGGAAATGTGATGGCCTCGGGCAAGAAAGACCTAAAATCAATGCAGCCAGGTGGTTCTTCAGACATAGGGCAAAGGACACCACGATATTACCAAAGCGCCGAAGCCACGATCCATAGAAATCATTAATCGTAAGACTGGCGTTAACTCAATTTCGTTCCCAACATGAAATCATACTGACAGTTACATCTTGTGGAATTGTGTTAGGGTTTTGACGCTTTCAGCGTCCGGTCTGACGGTCAGCGAGGTCCCGAGGGATGTCACGATGTCACTTGCAGTAGGTCAAGACACTGATACATCTGTCCATGTGTCAGGATGGGGGCAGAGGTGGGATGGACTGACACTAGGGGAGAATACTAATCATGATTCTTGAAGATGAAGATGACTCGAACTGACGGAACAAATTGATTCATCGATAATGGTGGTCAGTGTAGGTACAACGGACCGTGGCATTGGAAATGTTTCGGTGGGTGAGTGAGTTAGTTTCTTTTTTGTTCCGCGTCGCACTCAGCAATATTCCAGATATATGGTGGTGGTGTGCACACAATCGCGTCTGTCCTACACAGTCCAGTGACCAACAGCATGAGCATCGACTGGGATACGATGACGTGTCAACCAAGTCCGCAAACCCTACCCACGATCCCATAAGTCACCTCTTACGACAAGCATGGGTAGCTGAAGACCGATTCTAACCCGGATCTTTACGAGTGAGTGGTTGAGATGAACTAGTGATTAATAATGTCAGTGCAAATCAGCCGGCACCTAGATCCACATTTAAATATTATGGATCCCAGGATGTTACTGACGTAACCGTGACAGACAATACTGTCACCCAATACCTTTTGTAGTAAACAAATCTGGTGTTCTAAAGGTCCATTTTTCACAGGATGGTACCTGGACAGTGAAACTGAGGGACATTTTCGCCTATTCCTTGTTCTTCGTTATCCTTTAGAATTCCTGTCTACAATCATACCTTGTCTTAAATAATTTGATATTCTCTTTGAAAACACCATATTGATGTGTGAGAAAATATTCTGGAAACACCTGAACATTTCTAACACACCAAGCAGTTCATGAAAAAGATACATATTTGCAAAGTTAGTACTAGCTGTACTGAGGATACTTTTTGCCATATTGAATATCCCCTCCTGTTGGAAACGTCCCCGCTACGTTGCAAATACGATCCCGTTCTTTCTAAAGTATATATGCCATTTCTTTCATTGGGTGAGTTACATGGCTCGTAAATATTACAGACACATCATTCGGCGTATTTTGAGAAAAAAGCGTCATGTTCAACAATACACCTGTGTCCTAAGAACCCATAGCCCCAGGATGCATTTGGTAATGTAATGGGGTGCACAGATGGTGTTTGGAGTTCAGTCCAGTGTAAGCCAGACACAAGCCGCACAATGACTGAACTCATGATAGCCCTTCTTCAGCTGCTCAACAAACTTAATACATTACTCCTCTCTGGTTCGTGTTCTGGTTCAAGTTGTGATGGGGTTGACATGAACTTTCTGTGGCAGATGTCTCAGAAGTCGTTTCGTTATGACCTGTATTCTTTGATTTCTTATCTTGCAATGCCAATATACATATAACGTAACACTAGAGAATGCCCATTGCCCATCATTTCCCCAAAACTGTAAAAAGATCAAAAGTGATGAAAATTACAGGTAATGATTGCGGAAAATCGGGGATGACACCCGGTTTTCCTGGATATGGTAAGCACGTTGTTTTCTTCTGAGATAATACTATACAGTAATATGTTTCAAAATATCCTTTTTGCAGGCATAATGAGCTTCTGATCATATTTCGTAAATGTTACCCTTAACTGACTCTTCAGAAATAGTACCTTGATAGTTTTACTTGGTTGAATGTGTTAATGAAAATATTTGGTAAATGTTTTGCTTGGCTGATAGTGTTTCTCAAAATATTTCTTAAATGTTTCATTTGGCTGGTTGTATTTCTAAATATGTTTCATAAATATTCCATCGTGCTGAAAGTCGAATATTCCTGCTTGTTCCTGGAATGAATATGTTCCCGAGTTTGAATGTTACAAGCTGTAACCTGAATCTAATCCTTAGCATTCATGAATGTTCCTTAACGACACCATGGACGTTTGCTTGTCAGAATTACATCTCCTTCTGGCATTTAAAGACTGTTATTTACCTCAGTCGGTACAAGAGGGAAGTTTGTCAAGTCTTACCAATCGAATTGAATGGCATGTTGTAACATAAGATCAGTTGAAAGAACTATCCCGATAGTTCGGCAGCGTTGAGGCTGTAGACATAGCATCATTGAACAGTCTAGCTTTAAAGGGGTTCTGAAGAAGATCAGTGTTAGCAGCAGTCTCAGACTGAACACCACAGAGGCGAAAGATGCAGACAAGGAAGATGGGTTTGGTTGGGGAGGGAGAAGGTTCAACAATGACCCGGAAGATCATCTCATGGAGAGGTTCATTACAGACTGCGAGCTGACTACCACTTGTAGCTGGGTCATCTACTCAAAGGCTCCCTTAGAGCCGGTCACATCAACATCCACGACGAGGGTTAATTAGACCGCTGTGCTAGGTTAGGAAGTAAGTGAAATATTGTGGCCTGTTCTGCAATTTCATTCCAACACTCCGTGTTACCATGTAATGGCCTACTAAGAAGGACACTGTCCATTTCATTTGGTGTTTTTGTCCAGTGTCTGGGGGGGGGGCCGACACCCTGTAACTCGCTAAGAGATGCGGAAGCAAGAAAGGGATGGTGGTCGATAAAAGAGCTGGAACCGATGTTTCCAGCATAAGTGCCCGTCCACCGGTGGAAGCCATTACTCCCTGCTCGAACACAACCTGTCTTTATGGCTATTCGCATGTAGAACATTTCATCAAACAACGAAAAAATCGCATATTACGAGGTCAGTATCCATTTGAACAGTATTGATTGCACGAGAACGTGGACTGGGCGGTATGGCAGGAACTGTTAAACAATTTCATTCCAAGTTGCGAACAGTGACAAAATTGGCTTTTTACACCACTTGACTCCAAATTGTTGAAACGTTTCTTCCCAACTCGTTAGCGAAATTGCTAGGCGACGAGTGCAAGGTAGCGCAATACAATACGAGCATGTCTGTATACTGGGGATTAAATTAGGTTCTGCGAGCATCGTGGATGAAGACTTGGAGCAGGAGGAGTCTGAGATGTAAGAAAATGAATCGCCCAGGGCATGAGGGGAAGAGGGATATCATTAGGGGAGGCAAAGATTCAAAGGCAGAAGGTACATGTCATGTGTAGAGCTGACTGAGAGGATGGAGTTAGATTCATTTCGCATTATACCAGGCAACAACCTGGATTAGAGATCCGGCAGGAGAAATAGGTTGAAATTTCCCCACTTATTTCTCGTTATTCTTGACGACTTTTTCTTAGTGTCACGATGATGGATGGCCACAGTAGAGATGGTTATAATACCAGAGGGAGGCTGAATCTTCTACAAGCTTGTTAAACACAAATTAAAGGCGATGTGCCGATGATCAGGCCGTTATGATGTTGTCTTTATCGATTAGTTCTGCCTGACGAGCGAAAGGTCGTGCTCGAATTAATGGAGCTTGGGAAAGAAAGAACGTAATTTGGGTATCAGTAAAAAGAGCGCAGGTAGAATACACCGGAAGGCCTTTTGAAGCAAGCCGCCAGCTTTCTCTGACTGGCATATTTACCGGCAAGACAGTTCTGCTTGGTAAATTAATTTTGAGAAAGACGAGATATAATGCTGGACGAGCCTCGATTGATTGCGACTTTATTGTATTTAGGGAGAGAATAGCTCTTTCATGGAACCTAGGTGACTCTCTATCCGCAATCGAACAGTGCTGCGTCAAAGGGTCTCACCACGACCGGTAATGAAGCCTGCCTAGAGGTTCTGGTGGGCAGACGGGGTGCTAGGAGAAATCAATTCCTGAATGGACGCGATTGTATCTCCAGGATCCGAAGAGGTCCACGCACCAAACATTCAGGTCTAGACGGTGCCACTCTGAAACTCTCAATGCATATACCAGCCTTTTCTGTAGCCAGAAATTGACCGGAGTCTGTATAAAAAGTATGTCGATTTTCTTATAAAACTTGAATCTTTTTTTTCAGGATATGGACAAAGCACGTTTTCAAACCTTGATGTGTTGGTCTATGTAAAAAATACAGTTTCTTACACGTCTTCATCTTCTACATATATTTTCTGTGTAAACTCATTTATACATTGGGTAAACATTGTTCATGTAAATGCATGGACCATGAACATATCGTAACATAAAATCTGGTAGTTTGATCTTTGGACGAACCTAACGACCTCTATCTGAGATCTCCCACCAAGGTTCAGTAGAGGAAGAACTAATTGTATTGTATTTCCCGGTTGTAACATCTCCTGTTTATGGATTTCTATAACGAAGCGATGTCAACATTCATGACACCGTGTTAATTCCTCTAAACAGTCTCTATTCAATGATAAATATAATGTCAATTCCAGACTGTTAATGTCATTTCCAAACTGTCCCGTCAGTAAATAGATTATCCACTTCTGAAACCTATAGCATCTCTCAGGGGGATTGTAATACCGCTATCAAATGTCATTCATCCATCTGTATTAGACAGCCACTCTGAAGAGTTAACTACAACATAATAATCAGTTCCTGCAGTATAGCAGATAGCTCTGTATATAATGGTCGTAGCTGAATTGGTTTCATACGCAGTGTCTTCAGAATGATATGGAATATTGATTACCCGACCCGTGCAGAGAAATTATCCGGGATAATATTTATATGTTCAAAGAGATTTGTTTGATTTCAGGACCAGAGTTTTTCATCCGCGTATTGACAAGGTCACGCACTGTGACTTCACACGCAATGTTTTGCTTAGATAGATACGAGATATCGTACTCCATTGCTGTCAGTTTCCAGAGGCAAATATCTGCGGTGGTTTCACTAATTTTAAAAGCATATTGACAATAACTTGGTACATGAAAACTGGGAACGGAACATTCGAGAGACTTCACAAAAAAGACGTCTCCATTTTTATTGCGAAAACGTGCCAAATAAGATGTACACACGAAGGCCAAAGATTCCATAATTTTTGTCTTGCGCTTTGGGATTCATTACTTGTTAAAAGCAATTTATCAAAGTTAAATAGTAACTGATCTTCTTTGTCAGGATATCAAAGCCCGAACAGCAGTCACATCTGACGTCTCTGTCCCTTAGGCCCAACTCCAGGCACAGACTATCGCAAAGTCCAATTCCTGAAGTCAGCGGTTTGTCAAAAATTGAATTCGTGTAGACCCCATCTTAATATCATCACTCTGCGAGGCTCCCCTGGGTCAATTCGCACTCTTCGACCACCAGCATTTTCTTTCGTCGAACCACTGACATAAGATTACCCTCGTTGATGTTCTCTTGTCGCCGTAAGCCCGAGGTGAGAACTGCGCCTTCGGGAGACCAGCTGCTGAGCAAACGTCATGAGATGGCGATATCTGATGGAGGACACGTTCCTCCACGGTCAATACCACATTTGGCTTGGACAAACAGTGAGAAATGAAACTGGACACAGAGACCAATGGACGGCTATCTATAGTCGTTGATTACATTTAAAATCCTTTAGTAGCTCCCCAAGGAACATTACCGGTTAAATATTTTGTTTGCAAGGACAACTACTCTCGACTCCATTGAAACTATTATCGGAACGATCGTGTAGGCAAAACCTCATTAAAATCTATAGCTGCAGAGAGCAGTTCAGCTCGGCTAGGGAGCCATGTAATTGACAAGGAGAAAAAGTCTTGGCCACACAAAGACGAAGAATGAAGTTGCTCCCTTGACATAGAAGTTGATACCCATTGTAACGGGTGACGTTAGCTGACGACCTTTCTAACAGAGCCAAGCCTAAGGACAATGCCATCTACCGACCCATCATCAATCTTCGAAGGGTCGAAGCCACACTCCCCATTGCGCTTTCCATGGGGGGAGCGAGGAGATGGTAACCTTCAACAATACATGGAAAATGGATTAATGTTATTGCGGGTTTTTGCCTCAGAATTCAAGGGCCAAGAGAATACCAAACATCAATTTGCCATGCCAGCGACTTTTGCCGTGCGCTGTAACCGAAAAAAATAAGGATGCTCTTATTAGGATCTCTCGCACTTCTACTTTAGATTTTGAAAATGTCAAATTTGTTCAAATTACTTTGTAGAGAATGCCCAAATTTCGATGCAGGCTCGTCCCTAGAGTCGCATGCATCTTGTTTCAAGTCACTTTGTTGAACAAAAAAGCTGAATCTGGCTTGCTCTCGTCTGGAGATCCCTCTTGCAAAACATGGATGCATAACCCGATCTTTATCATCATCAGTCTCAATTTAGGATGTCACGCAATTACATTCATATCACAAAAATATTGAATACGGTTAGAATGACCTCATATTAAACAGGAAGCTCTTAAGAAAGGAGCACTGAATGGTTCTGTCAGCGCTGAATACCCGAAGAACGATGAGAATGCCGCCATGATCGGTATTAATAAAATCATAACATGAATTATATCGCTACCAACAGAGATTCAAATACCTCGGCCCCTGCGAATCTATGACATTTCAATCTTGGTGAATCCAATAATACCCGGAAAAAGAAATGGGGGAATATTAATGTCCCCCGAAAGTCTCACAATACACACTGTTTAAAATTATTGCTGAAACTGGGATCTTTTCGTTAAATGTGCCATGATTGATTACCGTTGTAATAAGAAAACGAAATTTATTCCCAAACTGTAAATCAATTGCTAAAACGTTTTGAAAGTATGCTTCAAACTGAATACCGATTCTAGAGGTTCTAATTATAAATCCATATACAAGAGAAACGTCGTTAATCAATGACCAAATCTGACTTGTTCACCAACAAGACAAAACCAAACATAAACTATGCATCGAATAATACAGTAAACATAAATTAACGGTCAATTCCAATCGGCATCTGCAGTTGGCATTGGTTTAGACTTTTCATGTTATTCCAAAACTAACGGATGGACAGCTACAAGAGAGTCGAGTGCCAGCAGGAGATTCTATGAACGGTCTAAAATGGTAATAAATCATAGCGCTGGGAACACAAGGCTATTGTACGGTAAGTGATATGCTTGTAAAATATGTTACTTATTGATTTCTAACTTACGATGTCCACGGAGACTGCACTAAAGGCTATGTACACACACTGGGCACGTCGAATAGCCGAGCAGGGATCATACACTGCTTTTAAGTCGTAGTCTTTGGGGCTAGCGCTTGCAAACTATATGCATTGAATCCGCTGGGCTTGTATTGGACATGATGAGGGAGAGCTATATGCCAATCAATAAGTTATCAAAATGAAACATGATAAGTCAAATGGCGGTTTTTAAGATCAGGCGATTGATTATGACCCATAACTAGGAAAGATAAATTGATGATGCTGGTAAAGAGACCAATTGTATCCTTTACACGATAACAGTGGATGGGGTATTGCTGCCATCAATCTGGGCAGTTGTCGGAAGGGAGAGAGGTTTGATGGCGACGCTGGTGGAACCGGAGAGTTCTAGGGGATGTGTGTGTGTGTGTGTGTGTGTGTGAGAGAGAGAGAGAGAGAGGGGGGGGGGGCGTGTGGGGGTGCCTGTGTAACTTAGAGAAACAAAGAGAGTGCGAAAGAGGAGGAGAGGGCGTCCGTGAATGAGAGCGGGGATGTCTTAGAGATTATGTATGAAAGAGAGGATGTGTGTGAGTCTGTGTGTCTTGGAAGGAGGATGTCTGTGTGAGTCTGTGGGAGAGACAGAGAGGATGTGTGTGAGTCTGTGTGTGTGTGATAGAGAGAGGATGTGTGTGAGAGAGGGTGTGACTGTGTGCGAGAGAGAGTGCGTGAGAGAGGGTGAATGGGTGGATGCATGTGAGAATTACGAGGACGGAGAGAGAGTGTGTGCCTGAGAGAGAGAGACAGAGAGAGAGAGAGAGAAAGAAAGAAAGCGGGAAAGAGAAAGAAAAGATGTGTGTGTAGGTGTATGAGAGAGAGTGTTCAAGAACGAGGTAGAGTGTCTGAAGGGTTACATGTGGATGGGTGTGCGTGAATGTTCCTGTGGTATGCGCGCGCGTGCATATGCGTAAATGTTAACACGCGTCCACATCTCTTTTCTTCAAAAACACTTCACTTTATCTGCCCTCGACCACAACGCCATAGCCCATTAATCCATTCAACAAAAAACTCGATCCGCATCCTTTATATCAACCCTGATAGAGTCCTAAATCCAAGGAAACATGTAGGCATGTGTAAAACTCCATGCAGGGCAACAGTGGTATGGTTGTTGATTTTTATCTGGGTCTTTGTCTGGGGTGTCAAGGACGTCCCCCAGTATAATCCATCAAAGAGTATCGAGTAGGGCCATTCGAGGACTCTTTCCACATGGACCAGTTCATCTCTGTCCACTTCCATTACTAGGGCGATCGCTTTAAGGACTACCCCGAAAGTGTGGAAAGATGTCAGCATGTAAACTTTAGGGAAATACTTTCAGACTTCCCTTGTCCTCGAGTTTGCAATTTTCCTAAATTTAAAACACATTTTTCATTTAATTAACACTTCGTTATTCCCATGTGGTGATATTGTTTAATTGAAAGGAATCTGCTCGCCAAATATTTTCAGAAACATGCATAAAAGAGTAATAGGTTAATTCCTCAACGGAGCTTCACAACCCTTGCAAGACCGAAGGGGCTTTGATTGTCTTTGAGAGCTGAAGACATGGTAATATTTCATGGCGGATCCGTCAAAAACCCACCAGTGTGACCGACTGAGGATTAGAGATGATTAGACACACTCAAGAGACTTTCGGTGAATACCAGCTCACGTGCGCTAACGCCAAGCCTTTGTGGCTCTGAGGGAACTGGGCAAGACAAAAGAAGATTCCACATCCCCCCACATCCAGCGTTCTCAAACACATCAGCCTCCCCCAAACGCATCGCCTTCTCGATGCAAAGCTGAGACACACGATTAAACAGGATTTTCTGCAATATTATATTTCCTGAAATCCATATGGAAGCGAGGCTAATTACCGTTGGGATTTACCCGATATGTCAACAAAGCCGCGCCCAGAACACTGCCGTCTCGGTCGCCGTCCATGGCCTCCTAAGGTGAGCAAGCAAACGAACAACAACAAAAATTAGTTCTAATCCTGTTTTTATTCCCCTGCCATAACCCGGAACGTGTTCATAGTTAAACCACAACCAGATATGGTTTAACTAGTATCAAATAGAGGACAGGTTGATGTTTGAGTGCGTCGGAAATGTAGCGGTGTTCTCTGTTCGATAAGAAACTGACTACAGCTTAAACGATTAATGTAAATATTTAATCAAATTATATGATCTTGTAAATGTCTCGGTTTTAAGAATGCAAAACATTTTACGAATAAAGTAAACGTGTGTTGTTGATTTGATAATCAAAGATAAACTTAAACGTTTTGGAATAAAGGATAACATGTCCTTTTAAGGTCATCGGGAAATACCAAACTTTAAATACTTTGTCAAATACACAGTTTTAAGATGAACGAAAACGCGAATTTCTAAATGTTCGAGTTAAATTGTGTCACGTTTTAACCCGAAATAACATTTAACAAAATATCTAAGGTTAATATGATATACTATATAATCAACAATTCCATGAAAACAGCAAAAGATCTCATTTCTAAATGCCCAAATTAAATTACAAGTATTGACACAAAGATCTTTTGACAATACATTTTATTAACAGTATTAAATTTCCATATCACATGTGAGAAAATGCTTCATTAAAGTCACAAACATCAGCCTATTTAACACTACGTGTTTACAAACATCTAGTGAAGTCAAAAGTCACAAACATGGACAAACATATCATGGGACGCAAACAAGATGGTTTCCATTTAAATTAACATTTATGACAGGTTTTTCATACGAAAGTTCTTCCAAACAAAATGTGTTGAATTATTTAGATCCCGTTAGACCCCTAAATCCGAGGATGTAGCAGAGGACAAAAGCTGGATCGTATGTACAAACCGGTGTGCCATTCTGTTGTATAGTCGGTTGTATTCTCGGACAAAATCTCAACAAAATATTTCATCGTTACTGATTGCTGTTCTGAGTTATAAATACTACTCTAGGGTATAGGTGTTGGATTGAGACAGACTGTCGAAAACATTCTTGTCTTTGAAATAACGCGACGCAACCTTATCTTGCTGATGGTGAGGGCGAGAGCGGGATGCTGAAGAACGCAGACACATTGATTCCTCGCTGAGAAAGTTCCAGCATGTGATCCGGGGTGAAAGCAAAAACGTCTTCCAACTAAATTCTTTAAAAAGACAAGTCAGTGTGTGATGAGATGACGCTTCGCAAGCGGTGAGGTAAGATGCGCTATAAGAACGTATGACGCGGAACCTTGAAAACATGTGTCCTTGTGTTCCTCAGTATAAGGTCTTGTCCTGTGACGTGTAGTGGGTGGGGGAGTTTTGGGGTAGGTTTGAAGGGACACTGACCTGTGTCTTGTGTGGGGCAAGTCATGGGGTTGGTCATGTGTGGGACAGGGTTGTAGTGTCATTTTTTTCGGTAACAAGTCACCTAACCACCCACCCCCACACCACCCCACCCCCACCCCCACCTCTCTCTCTGAGCATATGTGTGTGTATTTGTGGAGAGGGTGGGGCAAGTCTTGAAGCTGGACTTGTGCGGCGGTAGGGTTGTCGGTCATTTCTGTGTATATGGTTGAGGTGGGGGGGGGGGGGGGTTGTGCAGGGAGGGGGGGTTTTGGGCTTGGTCATGATGGGTTAGGGTGTAATGTCACTGTCACTGTCACTGTCACTGTCACTGTCACTGTCACTCCTACAAGTCACAAGATGGATCATTGCAGAGTAGGATCCCATGTGGGACAAGTCACGGTGCCAGTCATCTGTGGGGGTACGGCTATCCTGTCACAGATCTGTATGCCTTGAGTAGGGGTGGGACCGTGTATATGGAGTCATAGACTGGGTCTTATGCAGTTGGGTTGTTGTGAGGGTGTTGCAGTGAGCAACATACTGTGTAAACCAAGATAAATTATCAACAACAAACAAAAGACCTTCTTACAGATCGGGTCGAAATGGCCACAGGGGGTGTTTGTATTTCCACAGAATAAGATATCAGTTAACAAACAAACAAGCTGGTTTCTTTAACGGATCAGCGGGTGTGTTGTTACGATGAAGCAGCATCTATATTTGAGCCTACTTCCTGATAACTGCTCAGAATAATCAACCATGCACAATGACGTTCATGGCTATATGTCACCAAACATTACATCGAAACCATGTTCACTGAGACAAAAAAAAAATAAAATAGGAGTCTGCATGGAGTAAAGTAGTAACAGAAAGTTGAAAGTAATCAGTACGAGGGCACTTTCTCACAATCACCATTTCAATTCGTCTATGGCATTTAAAATATGCCCACAATGCATAGCGGTATTTGCAAGTATCATTTTTCAAAAGAATTATCAGTCTCGCGCAAAGCTTATCAGTCTGGTAGCCTGAAGTGAATAAATACAAGACTTCATTGTATAAAACTGGATTTCCCATTTGTTAACAACTTCCATTCCTACGCTAAACTGACCTTTGTTTTTGACATGTCTGTGTTTATTTGCCTAGTTCAAATGTTCAGTTTGTTGAAAAACAATTCTGGGGAAATCGAGACGGAGTGCGGAGGTCCTTTTAAGCACACAATGTATACAAATTATACGTATTTAATTAAAAAATACTGTACTCAATGTTCTGATTTATTTTGCAAAATAAAGTGAACATTATTGAATTTTTTTCCTACGTCATTATACTCTACAATCAAAGCGCCGAGTTCGACGACTAATTGAGCGGAATGAGAGAAGGGTTTAATTAAACCGAAATGGAAAGCAAGCTCTTTGTAATACCCACACAAATGTCCTATTGTACTAGGACAATCCATTGGACCACCACTAGGGAATAAAACGGTGAGTAAAACACGAGTCTCACAAGATATTAAACCTGATAAAGCAACGGTTGTTGGATTTGCAACCATAGGGTGTTTAGTGATTGAGATAGGGATGTCGCAAAATGCCGGTGCAGGCAGGGACGTCGAGCTGGGAAATAATTGGTCCCAAGAATGACATCGGGCGTCTGATGAATAAATCACGACCGCCATTCCTTGCTCCCTTTCTGAATGGATTAATGTGTGTCCCAGTTTGTATGGAGTCCCACAGAGCGGCATTAGAGGGCGGAATACTACACACTAACTTCAACCTGATTACCGCCAAACGCCTTCCGCTGCCCTGCACTATATCACTTGTCCGTCCTAGCGTCCCCATATTCTCTGTAATAACACCCTACTTTACACTAATTGTTATAAAGAATCCAAAAGGTATCGGGTATTCATTTAAACATATATATCTAGCTATCCATATCATTTCGAAAGCAGGCTAAATATTTACAAAAAAAATATCTTTAAAATACCTATAAATTCTTCTCACGTTGATAAAGGGTGAGGTATTACAATAATCGCCCCCAACATGCTGAGCCATAAAACTAGTTCGCAACTGAGCCACCGTCTATACATTTTACATAAGCGAGCGTCAACCCCATAGAGAACGTGAATTGGCGGGATTTGAAGAAATATGTTCCCCTTGCTCAGTGAAATTACATCTGTCAAGGTCGCCGGATGACGCCAGACTCAACATGCTTTTTAAGATTTAAATAGTTTTACAGAGTTGTAAAAAAACAGGAAGTATTTCGGCAAAGCCCAACTCTCCTCGTGTGGTAACCGTTTCCAACAGAGGATTGTATTGCATGAATACATATTTAAACCCTTGTGTTATTTTGATCGTGATAATTGAACGTTGACATGAAAAGAACGTTTTGACAGATTCTTCCACACCAACAATATAATTCAGATATAATATTACTGTGTTTTGCTGCAACATTGCATTAATAATAATTATACCGGCAAGAATTAGTCATAATTCGACTCAAATTATATTATTAATCCGAGATAATTCCCTAAAGAATGGGTTTCCCATGTCGTGTATTTCTAAATGTTTTACTCACGATACTTTTGCCAGAAATAACGTTTAAACTCGACAAAACATATAATTAAATTACACTCCTCGCACTGAGAACTGAAATGTTTTGTCATCCAGTTTATGTAATATAATGAGTTATAATAGCTAGGCTGAATGTTTTACAAGAACCACATTTTGTATATTTTCTAGTTTATGCATAAAAACTCTTGACAGACATTAGAACATTGCCGATGTTATAAGTTTAATCTAGTTCCCCACGTGTGACAAGATCTCACAGGATGGTGCCAATGTTTATGACAAATTTAACACAGCAATGACACATGTCGATAACATATGTAAATTATGAAATGCTATATGTAATTAACCTGCGACTTGATAATTACCTACCATATCATATAAGCAATAAAATGGGCCGAACATATGTCACGTAATTTATACTCAGGTTCAGTAATATTGCTGACAGACTTTTACCATAGTTACCATAAAATGGTTAACCTTCCAATGGCTAGACTAATGTCTGTCCTACGAGAATTCTAATAGAATAAATGGAAACAAACATTTAAACTGAAATGGAACGCCGATAAGAGGGGACATTCCTCATTATTCACTGCAACCATTCGTAACTACTCGTCTCCTGAGCTAAGAAATGGCTTGTCGGAACGACACGAGTAATTACGAATGCGGTCGAACCTGAAAATCTAGACTTGCTTCATTCAAGGCTATAGTATTACAATAGTCGGAAAGGAAATATAATACGGTTCACAGACTGTGAGACAGACAGTCTTCAGATACAAACAGTTATGATACCATGACGACAATCCGCCAAATGATGTCACCTCGATACAAATTGCTACTTGGATGACGTCAGTGAACAATGGATGTTTCAAATGAGCAAGGGTGAATTTTGTAACTGATTCACGAACATCCTGACGTGCATTTACTTCTATAAAATCGAAAAGTGTTACTATCACAATCGGAATGAGATCACGCGGGTTTATGAGTTTGTAATTAATACAATTGCAATATGAATTTCACTAAAGTTCTCTTTACTATCTTCGTACATCTTAGCTTATCGGATACAGGAAATAATTATATTAGGCTTGTCTACCAGAGGGAATTGTGAAGATATGTTGGTTATTATAATCATTATAATTATGACTATATCTAACATAGTAATAATCGTGGAATATTTTAATTTCCGACTAACTTGTAAACAGTCGCCAGGAGATAAGAGAATGGTGTAAATTCTGCTTGTTTGCCAGGAAGGTAGCAGAGGTGCAACCCCCATGGTGCCTTATATTGGGACAAGGTTCGAAAGCATGGACATTTCATTCGCCCTGGGTTAACATTCCGATCTTAGCATTGTTTCCTCACTAGTTGTAACTGTGTGTATGTATGATGCTTAATGTTAATTTCACTGAAGAAAGATCACAGCCTCTCAAAATGATTTAATGCATTACTTTGTCCAGTAAATATGTAGTTGAAATACCGCTGACTTGATTTAAACCCTCTTACTCCTCACCTTCACAGAGACGGGAAAAGACACGACTATGTCGATAGATAGATAGATAGATAGATAGATAGATAGATAGATAGATAGATAGATAGATAGATAGATAGATAGATAGATAGATAGATAGACTGGACTTAATACTGTCTATACCTTGTAGTAAGGATCTAGGGGTCAGTGTCACGTTAAACCCACTGCTTTGTATAACACAAACAGAAATTCAAGTTGAGGCCGAGGCTCAACATCTATAAGCTCTGTCATCCAAATGGTCGGATGCTGTGACAAGACGCATCCTTTTCACGTCAATTAAATATCTAAGAGATGGTCTGTCGGGACATAATTCTAACTTTGTCAGTATCCCTTAATAACTGCAAGCAACATAAACTGACAAATTTATTACATTTGATGGATAGCCTCGGCCAATTACCGTCCACCAATACGACAGCTATAAGTGATAACAAGTATTTTGCTAAAGGGATACAGATTAAAAGATCTCGAAAATAGCTTGACAGTGACTCGAATGTTTTTTCTCTCTCTTTCTGATGTTCATAGTATACATACGTTTCTGTCCGTTGTAGAAAGCGAGTATGTAATGTTACATGTTTGGCCGTAACAGGCTAATCTATGGTCAACTCACGGTCATCGGTGAACGTACGCATGGTCACAACAATCGGTGTCATTCCTATTACTTGTGGCGATGACGATGATGATGATGATGATGATTGTAATGATGAGAGTGCTTGCGATAATGATAATGCTTGTGATGTGATGTGATGTGATGATAGTGTTGGTGTTTTTGATGGTGGTGTTGCTACTGATGCGGGTGGTTATGCTTGTGGGTGGTGGTGGCGATGATGATGATGATGATGATGATGATGATGATGATGATGATGATGATGATTGTGGTGGTGGAGGAGGAGTGATGATGGTGGTGATGATGATGATGATGATGATGTGTACTTTAATAGCGCTAACTTCCATACACCACGTGCATTCTCAAAACGTATACAAATTAAAGATCACAAGATCTTTAAAAGCCTGAACAGATGGGTCTTGAGCTTATCTTAAGTTAGAGAGCAGTTCATTCAACAATGTTGCTGACGGGTCTGAGGTTTTCCATGAAAAGTTGCTAACATGAAATTTGGAACAATAAGACCACACTGTGCTGAGTAGCTAGTATGTAGTGCTAGAGCAGACTGGGCCTCTATGTGTCATTGTAACAACGCTTTGAGTTTTAAATGGATAATTCCAATATTTAATTGATGCCATGTCTCCTATCCTTTTACACTAACACCAATAATCTTTGTTTTCAAACGCTATTGTGAAGAACGGCCATTACTCGATTCAGATCGACTCCTGCGCTACAATGTAGGTTAATTTCTCTTTATAGAACAGAAATAAAACGTGATTTTTGTTAATTGTTCATTTAAGAGAACACGATCAATTGCAGATTGGGAATCATCTGGTCGTGGAACATTTGATTCGTGTTACGGTTTCATGAGATTACCGGTCTCTGTCTACCCAAGCGCAGCTAATACGCTGAACCATCTAAAACACGATATGCAACCATTTTCAGCCTAATCTATGCATCAGTGATACGTAACTGCTGAATATCAAGCCTACTACAGATTTTAATAGAAAAAGAAATGTTATTTGTTTTTCAAGTGCTAGCGCCCTTTTATAACTCCACAGTGCCCTCTAGCGGAGCGGGAGTGTTAAATCTGCGAGAGGTTGCGCTATGTTTACTGTCCAGGAGATGCTCGTTCGCGTGTGGGTTTTGGAAAATCAATATTTCATTGCGACAGGAATTATTTCATCATTAAAACAATGCAAATATCGAGTCGCTCGATAAACTATTTGTTAATGCAAATTCACAGCATTATGGCGGAGAAATTTTTCAAAACAACACGCTTAATATGTGAATAATTTAAGAATTAATGTTCTTTACAGGACTAAACAACGCTTTCAGAAATATGAAAGCAATTCACGTTTGGTCCCTAATGATTCATACAAACCTAATAAATCTGCTTAATTGATAAAAACATTTTGATGTTTTTGTATATTGCTAAGGCAAATATTTGCACTCGGGACTTCCGCCTTCGCGAGATAATTTCATTTATATCTGCCGTAATTCGTGAATAAAATATTTCAAGAAAACAAGAATTTTATAATTTATTAGCATTATCATAACGATGGAAAAGAATTAAAAGAAGACTGCACAAAGCATTATGGGTTTCAGCACGTGGGAGCATGTCAGATCTTATAGATAAAATGTATAATATAGGTTGTAGTTCGGGAGTATGACAAATCTTATAGATAAAACATATAGTATTATAGGTTGTACTTTGGCACGCTTATTTTATGGAGAGCCAAGCGTAATACAATTCATGATATTAAAAGAAATGTGGTGCTATTTGTTCACAGCTTATCTCAATAGAAGTAACATGATATGAAACAGTGTTTGATTTTTGATGAGTAATTTAATTCGAGTATCAGTCAGTATCTTCTAGCCCGAACTTAATCATTTATATATAATGTATAATTATGTATCGACATCGAGATATTGCATATATATTCCATTACGTAAACTTGTAAACGTCATCTCGTTTAATACTTGTCAAAACAACTGATAAAACGTTTTGTATATTTTTTCGACAATTTAATAGGCCTTATCAATAATATACGCGATACACGTGAAGAGTAACAGTTCTGAGGCATAACCATTTATACAGTTGTTATTGAGCGTCAGGTTTAATTATTTAGAGACAAATGTTTCTGGATTTATTTAGAAACTGTAGGTCAAACGGTGAAAAGTGACATTTCCTTCCCAAGCAGTTGAAAAAAAAGCTTTGTAGATTTAACAATAAGCCGTGGAGCTGCGCGGAGTTGGAAAAAGCTCAGGTGTAGCGGAGTGAATGGGGAGATCGATAGTCAGCGCATTAGCAGCAGCCGAGCGGGGCCCCTATTGCCGTGTAGGGAGCTTGTACACCATAAGGATACTGTCCTCCTCTCTAATAATCTTTCTTCGACGTTATTCTCGGTTCGAGAGTATCGGGCAGGTGTTCGCTATGGCGAAGCGTTCTCTACCGCTTTGACACCTTTGCTCTATGTCTCATCAAGAAAATTCGATTTGCCGAAGTGATGGTCGGTTATATCGGCCAGGTTTTGCCGAATCAATTGCTGTTAACTGAACGCGTGGAACGAAAAACTGTTGACCACCACGTATCGATCGATTAGACAGGCCACACCGGCAAAGGAACGAACCCCGTACAATGCTTCTAAATTAGAAGCCGTTCGGATCGGCTACATATGCTACCGTAGTCTTGGTTTCCCCGAGGGGCGATATATCATGGCTCTATCAAGCCGCTTCATCTATCTCTAGTCAAATATCAATGAAACAAATTGTAGTGTTGAAAGTCAATTACAGCAGACAAACCGACAAAACATGGTAGAATAGAATTGTAAAGGCTCCTTCTTCGCTCTCCGCCAACAAAGACAAATCCTTTCACATTTGTCACAGAGGGTAAAGGGGCAGAGAGTGTTATTGTGATCAGATCTGTGTTTCTCTACGATTCTAAACCCATTGATATCAAACACTGAATATTCCAGGGAACGAAAGTGCGATTGAAAATCACCATTACTCGGCCCACTGGGCGAAGACCGTAATTGCAAAGATATTCTAATTAACGGTTGCATAATAAAGGATTGTTTCGTCGCATCGCATCTCTAGGAAGCCGCTGATTATGACACAAGATTTGAAATGTGTTCAATTGTTTACAGCTGTTTGGAACAACGGTAAACCTGGCGTTGTAAACATCGCTTTGATGTCCGCGAGTGACGTAACATAGCTCCATAATAGGCAAGGGAGAATAGAAGGGAATTTGGACGCTAATAAACCTTAACACCCGTCACAATAGGGCAGTTTACAAGCATCGCGGCTTGACTCAAGTCCGAGTTGCTCTATTTAAGTTTTTAATTAGCGAGAGAACTTTCCACAGCTTGATTTATGAGGTGAATTTACAGGACAGTGAAATACTTAGCCTCACCCAACTGTCGACCCTTCAGACTCAATCACAATTGCCCGTCTTTGAAATTAGCTGCAAATTACACACACTCGAACGATGGTAGTGTTTGGCGATTGAGTAATAGCAAATATTCTGTAAGCATCCAATGCGCTGAGTTTCCCAACCGGCTAAATTCCCAACATGAGGATTAGCTTTGTATGAAAATGCCTCCTTCCTCTGTCTAACTTGACGGTTTGGGACAAGCTAGGCAATGTCCACGAGGCAGTTAATACCAAGCTTCCCGCTTCATTTAGATCGAAAACATTGGGTTTTGTTCCTATCGGAAATGCAGACAAAGGAAAATGAAAAACAGGGTTGAATTGGAAGTGTTTGCTGAGAAAACGACTTGTCTGGTTACAATAGAAGGAATCATTGGTGACCTGAATGGCTCATGAGGCTATTGGCAAACATGACCCCACGGGCAGGGTCGGCTGTGGGGCTATCCAGGTTCAGCTGCTAAACGTATTGTCACAAATCACTGGTCACCTGTCCACAGTGACCAGTGCCGTTTACAGTTGTGAATAGCATGGGTGTCAAATCCGATAGAAAGGTAATACCATCCTTTGTAAGTTCAGCCCCATCGTGACAACGCTAGAGTTTACTGGATGTGAACAGTGGCACATGGACATTGTCCAGTTGAGGTCAAGCTGGTTCAAACAACACGCGGTCAGGTAAGCACACTTCTCGCTTACATGAAGAACAGTGATATCAGGCAGTCTGTCTACTAACCAGTTAATATCAAATATCAAAACTTCATTATGAAGCAAGAACTGTGTATGCGTACATAGCACAACCACAACATACTGAAACGTGTTCTGTTACAACAAATATGATCGCTACGCGATTCCATCTTTGGTAAATGTCTCATACTAGCATACTTGACATAAAAGACCGCAGAGTGTCGCCTGCTTTAACCCTGATCTGTCACCAGAGTCAAACACAAAGAAAAACGAATTTACTTTTCGACTGCATTTAGAATGAAGGCAAATAAAAGGCTATAGATCAATCTAGCCGAGAGCCGATCCTGTCAGCTTGCTTCCAGAAGGCCACAATATCGAATACCCATACATCATGATCGTAACTTAGCCAAGCAACAGTTATACGATAAAGAAATATGCTTGTCCAAATGCCTGGGTTTATACTGCAACCCGTCACTGACTAAGAATCAATGACCAGCAGCTTTGATACCTCCTTTTTACAAGAACAGATATAACACGGAGTATTGGGCCGAAATTCACAGTCTTTTCAAGCCGATTATCGTTCCTTTTGTCCGTCCCGTTGTGGCCTGTTTTCAAATTAGAGAGGGGAAATTCTTAGTTAATTTTTCATTTCCCGTGTTAATTTGAGCTAGAAATAAAGAGCCGCATTGAGAACTGAAATCTCTAAGGGTTGGTGAATAGAGCTGTAGTGGTCAGGACGAATTACTATAGAGAGCATGGCGAATGAGACTGGGAACGACACACAGATACCGAATGACACACAGTGTGGAATTCGGTGCCAGTGCTAATGGTATTTGCTCGCGTTTACTTTACAACAGCAGCACTGGAATAGTTCAGGAACCTTGGAAAATCATCGAGCCGTGGCGCGAGCTGATTGAAAGCAGGAATCGGTCGTCCAGAGTTACAATACACGTCCCTCGGGGACTGAGATTAGCGAGATACGGGCATCATCTCCACTCTGGTCTCCTGGCCCAGAAAAAGACCATCAGATCTGTCCCCGGACTTTAACAGTTTCAAAGACTGACGAACCCATTTCCTACGACCCCATCAAACTTGTCTCGACCCCGGTCTAGAGTTCCCAGAAGAATTGTTATAATCCAGTTACCACAGCCTGTCTCTGTTCTACTAATAACGGGGTCCGTGTTAATCAACGAAGGGTCAGTTGGTCAGAGATTAGTTGAGTATCCATTCCTGTGTTTGTATTTTGGTACTTACCTAATGACAGCCACACGTTGAATGATAACAGTAAAATCCTCAGTAAGGTGTCCATTCCGACTGATTGAAATGAAAGGGATACCATGGTCGACTTACTCCTAAGCTCTCGTCACCTGTCACCTTGTCACCTTGTCACCATCACACAGAGGTTAGACATAGACTGGACACTGCCACCAACTCCGGTAGAATACACGAGTACGATCAGGAATTATTTCTGATATAAATGGAGATGTTCTGTTGTCATCGACAGCGTTTTGTTCCTTGAACAGCTCAAGCACATCGACACAGACGAGCAATACTGGACTCCTGTTTTGGAAGCTTCTACAGAATAGTGTTACTGCGCGTACATATCCATCAGTACTGGCCACTGTTTTCTAGAACACTGAAGACACCCCCATAGCATATAGTTTGCGTCTTTCAGTACGCAGGCTAGCGACAGACTGAATAGCTGCTGTCTGTCGAAGCGATCGCGGTGGAGCTGAACGCTACTCGCTGCTCACAACGACCAATACGAAGGCTTGGGAACGGGCGTGATCGTGCATAAATTTACACGTGAGTTTACCATCAGAGCGCAACGTCAAAGCCGCTTATGGGGCATGCATAGTGAATTACATTTGATTGGGAGTCCGATATAATCGCGATCTTGGACTGTAGTGTTATGGTCCGATAATCCCTCGTCGCGCGCGATAAGACAAGCACATGGCATTTGTTGGTGTCTCCTGAGGGCGGAGCGTAGCTGTGTTTGACGGGGCGTACAAAAGCGCCGACAGCAGAAGGCGGGGTGGAGATAATGATTGGCAGTTCTCAACTACAGTTGGGTGGGATCTGGCAAACAACCTACACACACTACGTTCTGAGATTTTTCGCGTTCCAATCAGAGTACTAGCTCGTGGGAAATCGATAAACATTACTTTCAACAGTAAACAAGAAAACCATTACACTGCCTCTGGAAATGTAAGAAACATCCCTGCCTACAACTACACGAGGGAAACGGGCTTGGTTGATATGCAGAACCCAGGTATTTTGTATTCTCAGGAGCAAGTATTTCTTAACTCGTTATATATCTGTAAACATATAACGCATCGAGAGTAAATAAAGCTTTACGTAATAGGCGGTGACGTGTGCCGTTAAATGACGGCGGTTCGCGAACTAAATTAATCCAAGGCTACCTTACAAGTTGGTTCTGTTTCGGTTGTGAAGCGGTACAAAAGCGTCTGTCACCGCAACTGCCTCTCCTTACCAGTCAAATGTGATGCCATGTATTATGCAATATGAGGTTAATATGTTGCTTGAATCCCCGCAGCTAGCTAACGCGGTATTGAACGCAGCAGCAGCATTAAACAGCTGAGACAATAATTGTACAAGATATATTTTTAACAGTTTAAAAAATTAAAGTTTGAAGTTTGAACTTGTTGTCCCTGGTGTATTAGAGTTAAGACTGAACTTGAATGGACCTTAATGAAGAAAAATCGCTTTTCTTAGAATTAACGGGGTTATATAATACGGATGTGAAAAATGAAATGAAAATCCGATTTACCGTTGAAACTTACCCTAACTGACTTGCTTATCGTTCAATACATGTCAGGTAATATACATTGAACCGGTTATTAGTCAGACTTGATTTTAATACACGTACGATCAAAAAGGGTAAGTAATGAAAACATAATTTATAATATTTAGTCCGATCTTACAGATTCGGTCAAAGGGGTAAGTGAAAACAAATTCTTTAATCATTAATCTGTAGCAGATGTTTCGAAACAAATTCATTTTGCTCTGCCATTCTTTGCCACAGCTCGCATTTGTTGTTATTAAACGTATTTGTTGTTATTAAACGTATTCATTGTTACAAAAATGTCAACATGTCCATTCAACCAGCACTACCTAACAATGAACTGTAGCCATACAAAGCCATGTTTGTATGTGCTATACAAGAAGGAGCTAATTCCATATGTTAAAGAACATTCATAAACTCGTACAGCTCGTTCGTATCTTTCAGTTACACATGTAAGCTAAAATACATGAGGGACAGTAGGATGTACCTATGTATATCTAAATATGAAGCATATATTGCATAATGTGTTTTATATATGTTAGTTTTTAAATTATCACCTGTCTGTGCATGTTCAGGTAGATTTTTCAAAATACACATCAGAATATTTAGATATATTTATATATCGAAATAATATGAAGGGGTAATATTTTGTTCTCAGATTCAACAAAATCGACAATCGCGTTGTTGGATCAGTTGATTGTCTGGTTCACCTACACATGACTGCTCTCCGACGTAAGAAATAGAAAAATGCTTATTTTTATGTAAATTGTGGAGGTACAGATGCTAGCTTACCCTTGTAACGAACATCTGGTGTCATCACTGATCTTTACCCTTTTGTCTTTTTTTAAAAGAGAGACAGTAGTTATTACCCTTTGCTTAATTGTGTACATGTGCATGAAAATCAATATTTTGTAACAAGGAATACATGTAAAGTCTAAATGAACTGTGAATGCTACAGGTGTATTTTAAACTACCTTTGTTGGTGCGCACTGAGAGAAAGTCTCACACTCAACTCATCCTGATCAGTGATATATATAGAATGGTTGAGTTCAGTTTTACGCCGCTTTGAGCCGTATTCTAGTAATATCATGGCTGGGGAACTCCAGAAGTTCTTCATACATTGTACCCATGTGGAAAATCGAACCCAGGTCTTTGCCGTGACAAGCGAACGCTTAAAGCACCAGGCTAACCCAGCTCCCATGCGATTAGAAATAAAACAAATAATTTTTTTATTACATTCATACTCGTATTGTCAAGCGGGTTTCCAAAGTTCAAGGTGTGCTAAACAGTAATAATATAAATATACAGCCAAGAAAGGTAGTTACAGTCGTCAACGCTTACCGTCTCGTGCTAACGGCGTCACGCGGCGTTCTTCTATAATTGACATTATGAAAGAAGCTCGACTTGGCTTTAGGCTAGTAAGCCCTTAAAGGGTTAAGGTGTTAAGGTGCAAGGAATGTTGATAAGTGATAAGGTATCGCATTTCAGATTGCTATGGTTGTTGTTATGTGCTTTTAAAAGCCCTTGTCAACATGTATGATAAATATCTGTGTTGATTATAGACAAGTAATGCTTGCTCCTGTCCAATTTTAAGTGTTAGATAGTGAATTTATTGATATGTGATAAACTTAATTAAAATATCACGACGATGATGCTGATGATGAGAAAGATGATGATGTTGACGAAGAGGACGATGATAACAAAACTTACGCTGCTGTTGATGATGATGATGATGATGATGATGATGATGGTGATGATGATGATGATGATGATGATGGTGATGATGATGATGATGATGGTGGTGGTGGTGGTGGTGATGATGATGATGATGGTGGTGCCACATTGCTTATGCTAATACTGCCATTACCAGCCTAAATTCTAAATATATTTTTGGGTGAAGAAAGTATGAATTGTCAGGAGGGTTGACAGAGTCAACACTGCTGGTGAAATGAGCCAAACCAATGTACGTTATCTTGATGGAAAAGACAAACTATACAGTTCTATTCACTGTACTATAACAACAATATAAGAAACATTGATTAGTTAAAAACATTTGTAGACTGGATCCTGTGGCAGTGTAGATAAACTTAGGGTCGAATGAATGAATGGATGAATGAATGAACTTTATTTTGCCTCAGTATTAGTCCAGCATATTGACGCTATCGCACTAATTTTGCTAAAGAGGCTATTTTGAGTCATTTGGCTGTAAACGAAATCACAGTCTGTGTGTGTGTGAGAGAGAGAGTGTGTGTGTGTGTGAGAGAGAGAGAGAGAGAGAGAGAGAGAGAGAGAGAAAGAGAGTGAGAGAGAGAGAGTGTGTGAGAGAGAGAGAAAGAGAGAAAGAGAGAGAGAAAGAGAAAGAGAGAGGATAGGGAGGGACAGGTACATGCAAATGCTGTCAGTAGATACAGTTTGAGAAGAGAGGCGATGATCATGATCATGATATATATATATATATATATATATATATATATATGTAATTAGAATAATTGTAATATTTGCAAGTGAGGGCGATGTCACGCCTCTTTCGCACCGTTTCAATTACACAATTATAACAGCATTATAACACGAGGAAGCCCCAAGTTATGTATACATGCATATCGGTATACACAGAATTACCATGAATTACTCATATGATGATAGCTTGTCGCATTTATCCAGTTACAGTATGATAAAAGTTTAATCATCGGGCCATCAACATGAGTTTACTGCGCTCCGCTTAAAATACTCATCCCTTGTAGATATGCAAAATAAATGACTCATAATATCTTCTAAATTCATAACATCTGGTGATGCTCATATGCCATGTGGCAGTAATGCTAAGCATATATAAGACACGACCTTGAAGCGAGTTAAAAAGTCTCTAATATTCGAAACTAACAGAAATCTGTCAAAAGTTCAGCTGTTTTCCATGAGTATACGGCTTGATGTATAAACAGAAATCTTGTTTTAGAAAGGTTACCCTGGGCTTTAATTCGGACTCAGGAACAGATGTCAAGAACGTAAATATTGAACACCAAATACTGGAACACCAAGATTTCTGTTGACATAAAGTATCCATTACTTGATTTGTGTTAAGATAATGGCTTCAACAAACAGTTTATTCTGCGAACTTTATATCTTCTTGGAGTGAAGCCCTACTGATTACTGAACCCTATGAACATTTTAATTAGTCTTTTCAAGTGACGGACACACAGCCTTTGATGGTGATATTCTTGGGATCTGACTGTGTGTGACTGGAAGCTTTGAGATGATTTTGGACGAATAGTTTCTCATGTTGCTTGGCAACTGGAGTATGTTGAGCTTCGTTTAATTTAGAAACTTCAGACTTCTACTACATCGGTTGTTGCTTGATGTTGCGCTAGAATTAGTCTAAGAACTAGTCTATGAAAGAAACACATTTTACATAAAAATGTTTATGAAGGAAAGGGTTTCAAGACTCCAGACTTTCTTCATTTTCCCGAAGGTGCGGAAATGTAGATACTTCACCATTTCTAGACTTGCTTTCTAGGCTTTCTGGTACACACACACACACACACACACACACACACGTGTCTCTCTCTCTCTGTGTGTGCCGTCAAAGCCGGCATCCGTCCAATCCGTCAAGTTGTCAACACTGGCATAAAATCTCAGGCCTAACCGTGGTTTGTACATTTTTCTTCAGTTCTACAATCCAGCACACTGTCTAAACCGGATTATTTCTTCTGTTCCAGTGAGTGCCGGTTTAGACAGATTCTACCTGGTTTTATTTGTAAAGCTGTCTTTGAAGCATGGGCTACTATCTTGTCACTGTAATGAGAATATTTTACATTAAAAAAATGTGTAAATTACATTCATAAAATATTACAAAGGAGTCCAGACACTTTCTTCATTTTCACTGAAACTGTGGCAATCTAGACTTACCACACACACATTCTAGATGTGAATAGACTGTGTTGGGTATGCATGATTCAAGTACTTTTGTACCCGCGAAGGTTAGAATGCTGATCTTTAGTAACCATAACAAAGAAAAAATCTAGGTATAGTTGAAAATTAAGTGAGTGAGTGAGGAATTTGGCTTTACGGTTCTTTCAACAGCATGATAATAATATTGCCGAGAGTCAGTGTTCTTTGTGGAGAGAATTCACAGTGAGGAATCTCTTAGACGTGTTCCTGAATCTGATATTCGAATCGCGATCATAGGTTCCTGACACATCAAAGGGAGACAAAACTGCACAGTGACTATTATATTTGATTAAACGTATGTGCATGCTATAGCAATTGTCAGAAATCTGATTCCACATAAACGTGTTGACGTTTTCTTTAACATAAGTGAAACTTAACCATAACAGCAATCGTCGAATATGAAACACTTGTATACATGGATGAAGTTCAGTGGTCGTGGATGAACCCTAAAACCGCACCAATCTGCTCCCAGTGGACAGGGTCCAGTTAAACGGGGTTCAGCTCTCGGTTTCAACATTCATGATGAGCAATGGACGGTGGAGTAGCCTACTGGTTAAAGCGTTGACTCGTCATACCAAAGACCCAGGTTCGATTCGCCACGTGGGTACACTGTGTGAAGCCAATTTCTGGTGTCTCCGCCATGATATTGCTAGAACATCGCTAAAAGCGGCGTAAAACTAGACTCACTCACTCATGATGGGCAAATAATGTTTAGTCATTTCTTTTATTTTGGATATAGGTGACTAGTCATTTTTTTATTTTGGATATAGGTCACTAGTCATTATTTTATTTTGGATATAGGTCACTAGTCATTTTTTTATTTTGGATATAGGTCACTAGTCATTTTTTTATTTTGGATATAGGTCACTAGTCATTTTTTTATTTTGGATATAGGTGACTAGTCATTTTTTTTAATTTTGGATATAGGTCACTAGTCATTTTTTCATTTTGGATATAGGTGACTAGCCATTTTTATATTTTGGATATAGGTCACTAGTCATTTTTTTTATTTTGGATATAGGTCACTAGTCATTTTTTATTTTGGATATAGGTGACAAATCGTATTGTTAGTGTTCTGAAAAAACGAGGCCAATAAACTCGGCGTAAACCATATTTGTTCAAAACGTATTACATACGACTTGCTCACTAACAAATGAATTTATTCAGCCGTATCGTCTTACACTACCAGTGATCTCATTTCCACTCGTTACTTGGAGATATTATTGTATTATGCGATGCAACAATTTTACGCAATAATTAAATTTAAATTACATGTGACGTAACTTCCGGTACTATTCAGTCTTAAGCGATATAATAAATTCACACAGTCACTACAACAAACAAATTTCATTCAACAGCCGAACAGATAGGGTGGCTGCCTTGTGAAGAAGTCTTGCAGTTCAACCCCCCTGTGTCTGGGATGCAGAAAAACTTTGGGAAATGGTACTTGTTTTTAGCCTGCCCTGCGCTCCACGTGTAAGGGGACTGATTGGATGGTTTGTTGTTTAATGCCGTTATAACCAATATTCCAGCTATGTGACGGTGGTCTGCAAAGGTCTGGACAAGATAAGTCAGTGATCAACAGCATGAGCATTCTGATACTCTGACGTGTCTGTCACCTCTTACGACAAGCATGGGTTATTGAAGATTAATTCTAACCCAGATCTTCACGGGTTCCTGAAAGAGGGTACAACAAGGACTTGTCAGCTTGAAGTCCGTACATTATATCCAAGAGGAGAATAAAGAGTCAAACGCGGGTGTGTCGTTGAGGACACCTACATAAATACTTCGGGTTAACTGAAAAATATCATGGTATGCTTCAACTGTTAAATCGAACAACGGTATCTTATCGGGCTCTTAACAAACTGGTCTAGATGAATAACCATCTTAACTCGAACTTTTTAGGACTATCAGAAACACATCGAGTTATCAGTAGTTCGATACAAAAAAATAACCGCTCATATGTGGAACATTATCTTCATTGACACACCAGTGTGTAAATTAACAGACGAACAGATAACTCTCATTAATGGGGACAACATTCGACGTAAGCGGAGTGCAGATAATAACCAATATGCCATTAAAACCCAGAGACACCATACACGTCCATTGTCTTGAGAGATAAATCGAGCTGATGAAGCCCGACTTAAAGAGGCTTCACTGCTTTCATTTATACCACAGAAGTCGTATGCATGCATGTCGTTTTTCAGGCGAGGGATTCGTAGTAACCTCATAGACGTCACTTGAATTTTTCCAGCAATAATTGTAGCTTATTCTCAAATATTCACAACTTAATTATTCCAACAAGACTAATTTTCCTCAGTACCTCTTGGCGACGTAAAATCTACAGACCCACTCTACGGATTTGAACAAAAATTAAAGCACAGGAATGTAGGGACTATCGTCTTGGTATACCGTCAGTTGGTATATTGACCAGGGATTTCCCGTCACTGTGTAGAAGCTGTACTCCGCCATGATGGCAGTATGGAAGTTAATAGACAGCGTCGACGATGCTACAAATCAAAGACCACGTTTTAACCAAATTCCCTTAATTGGCCATAGGAATAGAGCGACATTGTCATCTGAAACAGATGGTCCCGAAAGTTTAGATAATTGCATTTTGAAAGTACAGCAAAAATGAGCAGCTCCATCCACACAGATGGGTATAGATGAGGATAATGTAGTTAAAGACGGTCAGCACCAATCAGCTGAAACAACATGCTGCAGCATCCCTAGAGACAAACCAACTCTGAAGCCTTACATCCACGCTGACCTTGACCTTTCCTTTTCTGTACGCTGGAAGTGTTAGATCATTGGGTGCAGATGATTGTATAATGCATCAGTCTGTGGGCGTCATTTAAAGGGGGTCTGTGACCTTTGTTTCTATTGTTACGGAGCGGTAAGGGATAAGAGGATTGAATAGCATTAATCTCCGTGGAGCTATACATCACTTTAACAGCGACACTGACACCATCGAGCATACTTCTGGAAAGACACCTTTGTCGTAAAACGGCAATCGTCGTAGATCTCTACTCAATAATGCATAGATCCATATATATCTCGTTTCTTGCTCGATAACACGGTCGCTGATGGGAAAGACGCTTAATGGTTAAAAATCTTGTTTTCACCCATGTAAGTGCTGGTGTCATTTTCAAATGAATAATGTGTGAAAGAACACACATAAGAACATAAGAATTCCTCTCTAAACGTATGACAAAGTGTAAGCCGGTCCCATTAGCGTACTTTAAAGTTAACTACTGAAGCTAGACTTGCTCTAGTCTCTAAAATAATAACTGAGCTAAAACGAAATTTGATAAAGAATCTAAATAACAGTCTGGCGATCAGTACTATCCCTTTATATCGACTTGCTAAAATTACCTGATAAAATTACTAGACACGTAGGGGGCACATCATTAGTTTCATTCAGACGTTTAGTCTCTGAATACGTATAATTTTGATTAACAAATAAATCCATTGTAATTGAAAGCATCCTCGATATCTCCAGGGCATACGTTCCGATAAGTCTCCACTATACCCCGGACGCATCTACGGCTCTGCCAGATAAATTTATTACCTCCCTTGATTGTCTTTTGATCCAATCAGGTGTCTACGCTGGGAGGTTGAGCGAACCAATCACAACTCACTTTCGTTTTTTGAACTATCTAAGCGATTATACTTGGCAACAGAAACCATGCAGAGGTTCTTTGGACGAGGTAAAAGGCGTTCTTGCATATGTTGTTTTAAAGTTTCGCACCTGTCAATTTGTTTGTATGATTTCCCTAAAATCTGGGACGCACTGCGAGCAAACCTTCTACCTTTGTTGACACTGGCAAGCTCGGTTATAACGGCGGCCTAGCTGATTGGCTACTGTGAGAAGGCGGAGCCAGCAAAGGTAGGTAATAAATTTATCGGACAGAGCCGTAGATGCGTCCAGGGTATAGTGGAGACTTATCGGAACGTATACCCTGGAGATATCGAGGATGAATTGAAAGGGACCCCTAGGGAACCAGTGGAGAAACGTGGACTTGCTCCGGTTAGTGCTTTTATTAGCTTTGCAGGGATTCCACCTCTGTCACAGAGAGGGATATAATTAGCCTCCGTTTAGTAAACACCGGGTGCCATTGGTTATAATTCAGTGATAAGTTCCCTGCCATTTACCTTCTCTGGATCATTTGGACTGGTTAATCACAAGCTTTGATTTTGCATGTTTACAACAAAGACGTTTCAAGTATTTTTGTTAAGAGAAAGTGAGTGTAGTTTTACGTCGGTTTTATCAATATTTCAGCGATATCTCGGTGCGGGGCACCAGAAATGGGCTTCACACTTCGTAAACATGTAGGAAACCGAACACACGTCTTCATTGTGACGAGCGAACGCTTTAACCACTAGGCTACCCTTTCGCCATTTTCTTTCTGTGTTAAGAAATCGTTAGAAAGGCGTGTGAGTACACCATCCCTATGATATGCCCATTTTGTGGATCACGATTTAAACGAGACATAAAGCACATGAGTAACAGGATTTCATGTCTTTCTTTCGAATGTTTCGACAGATGAAGAACCGGTCTTCAGCAGCCCAGGCTTGCCATAAAAGGTGACTATGTTTGTCGTAACGCGACCGGATGGTCAGACACTGACTTGGTTGACACATGTCATCAATTCCCAGTTGTGCAGATAGATGCTCATGTTGTTGATCACTGGATTGTCCGGTCCAGACTCGTTTATTTACAGCCCGCCGCCATATAGCTGGAATATTGCTGAATGCGGCATAAAACTAAACTCTCTCATTGACTCACTCACTTTCCACTATTTCAGACTAAGGGTATAACGCACTCGAAGGGACCTCTGATCGTAGTTTGATATAACTGTAGTTTCCCCTTCGAGTAAAACGTGGCAAGTGACTGGACCAAGAAAACAGTTCGTTATATCCACCAGTTCGTTATAAGCGACTTCGTTACTAACATAGTTACTGTGTATCAGTTATATCACATCATATCAGTGAACGTTGTCAGGGAAGTTGAACGTTTCTAAGGTCGAAGGAGCGAAATTCGGGTGTGGCTATACCCAGGGCGATAAAAAACGGAACACATAAGAATAACCATTCAGTGAAGATAGTCTAGTGGATATGTGTCTGCCTGGACACCGCAAGATGGTTCGATTCCTGTCACATACGACAAAAAGACCTCTCAAGATGATGCTGTTATTTCCCTGCATATTGTTTGGAATATTGTTATTCATTAGAATGCAGTTTGCTCTATTCGACGTCAGCATTCATGCAGAGCGAGAAAACAAAACAAATAAAAAACAGGTATATACATTCCACTGTTTACATATTTCTACATAATTAAAGTAGATTCGACTGATTCGAATCAACGATCAGCGGATCCGGCGCGTCTAAGAAGCGCAACTATGCGTAGCGAATTTCGACGCCTCGATCATGGATTACGCCAGTTTGCAGACACTGAACCTACAAGCAGTTCATGGTTGTTTAATGTTGTTCCTAAAGATAGTTAACTTCGGCTCTTAATCTTCCTTTATCCACAACTGCCAACTCGGAGCCACACATACTACAAACAGACAACTTAGATTAGATATGTTGAGATCTGGCATAGGTTGGCCCAACTCAGTAAGCCGTCTCCAGTTCCTGTTTAGAAACCTTGTACTAACAGTAAAATACATGATGAAGAAAATGATGAAGGAGATTCGCGTACAAAGACGTTGAATAAAAAATAATGATTTAATCATTTAGATTTGAGATCCATATATCACTTCTTCGGTATAGGGTTGTCGGTACAGAATAAGTGCAAGTTTTCAAATGCTAAAATCGACAACATTCGCCGTGGTCATTCCTTGACCAGGCTTACGTCAGAGTTGTAAGAGCAATCCAAACATTGACAACATGTGACTTTAGTACAGCCTTAATGCGTACCGTTAACAACGAATATTCACCTGTTATGAACTATATCCGACAATAATGTCTATTAAGTACACTCGTGAAGATCCGGGTCGTAAGAGGCGACTAACGGGATCGGGTGATCAAGTTCGTAGACTTGGTTGACGATGTGATTCGCAATTGCGAATAACTCGTTTTTCTGGTCCATACACGAATACATCCATTCATCCACCCATCTATCCATCCATCCATCCATCCATCCATCCATCCATCAATGCATGCATGCATACACACACAGACACACACAGACACACACACACACACACACACACACACACACATACATACATACATACATACATACATACATACATACATACATACATACATACATACATACCTGTTTACCACCTGTGCGTGTGGATTACTGACAAACCAGCAAACATTTAAAACAGGCGGAATTCGAACTCACGTCCGGTACCCCCAAGGTACGTAACTCAGTGTAGCGAATCTGGGGGACACCTCAATCTCTACCCTTTCTTCGAAGGTCTCGTGACGATCCTGGTTAGAACTGATCCTCAATCAACCATGGTTGTCGTAAGAGGCGATTAACGTGATCGTGTTGTCATGCTCGCTGACTTTCGACACATTCCCAACACCAATTCCCAATTGCTCAGATCGATGCTCAAGCTACTGATCACTTGATTGTCTGGTTCAATCTCGACCATTGTAGCTGGAATACTGCTGGGTGGCGTAAAATTAAACTCACTCACTTCGCAAACTATGTTAGAATTCCCATTCTCGTAATAACCCGAACAGTCAGCAATTACCGGAGATTGAAAGACGTTAACGCGCCTTTGTTTAGACGTTACGTCAGTGTACGGCTCACCACGTGGATTGACTAGTCACTTAACAATCTCCAGCAGCCAATGTACACAGTTATATTGTGAAACCCAACCCCCGCGTTGATAAGCTGGAAATATTAGAATGTGACCTCGCATTTTTTGGCATGTGGGGTTGTCCTCGCTATGTGAAGTGCTGACTGACAAACGCGTTCACATCGCGGTCTGGCGTTCACGAAAAACACAGACTGCACGTGCGAGGGAAGAAATGAGGCTGTGTGTAATTACATAACGGTAAAATTGTGTGGCTTAAGGGCATTCGGAAAGAAGGTCAAAACTGACATGAGTACACCGCCCTTGATTTATGATGTGAATCGCAAAGGATATACTCAGTGCTTACATCTGGAATCTCAATTGAAAAGACGTTAGATAGACGTTGATGTTCTTACTTAGTGACGTTAGACGGGCAGGCGTTGCGGGGAGTCTCGAACAAAACCCACCTCTGCGCACCATGCTTGCCTATTAAGAGGATATTGCGTGGTAACACAGTATGGCATTTTACGCCAACGGCGTTGATCGTTGCTCGTGTCAATAAAAGCAGTTTCACGTGGCCCGGATTCAATTATATAATGGCCGACGTGATGTAGATGTAATATTGTTAAACGGTCTTTAAACAACATTTACTCACTGATCCTAAATAGTGACATAATGTTGTTTGTATGTTGTTTTAACGCAGGCTACGGCTGAAAATATTGGGTGATTGACTGAGTTCAATTTTATACCGTTTTTTCGGAATACATGTACACCAGCAATATCAACGGTCGAGACACCAGAAATGGGTTTAATAAATAGTACACATGGGGAATCGAACCCAGGTCTTCGGTGTGACGGGCGTGAGCTTTGACCACCAGGATACTCCCCCGCTTCTGAAAATATTAGTATCCGGATCAGACAAACTAATGATTAACATGTTGAGCACCAAAGCTGATTGAATGGCAGGTGGGGTGGGGTGGGGTGGGGGTGGGATAACCATGAGGCCAGGCCTGGCACGCAATCCCCAAGGGTCCAATACCAGATAACCCGACGTTAAAACTCAAGGGATTACATGTTGGACTCTTTAATGCCAACCTCTTTTTTATCGCATTTAAATTGATATTACATAGGAACCTGTTGTATTTATGAACACGGAATCCGATCGTTAATCGTGATTCATAGTTGTTTGTAATGTTTATAGATGCGAAATCTAACATACAATAGTTTTGTCACAACACTCTTGTAACTATACCAACTTCCTTTCTGTGTGATGAGTGTTTAGCGAAAGTACGAGTGGTTTGTTCTGTCGCCACTAGTGTCCTTGAATACCTCAATATAACAAATGAATTGATTTACTGTTGTTTTGACTTAATATTAAAAATATAGGACTCCGTGTCCCTTAATTCCTTATGGTCCGTCCCTCTAGACACCACCCCCTGACTTCCTGGTATCGAAGTGACCTGGCAGTGACATCATGTACGTCTTCATCATCATTTTCATCCTGAAGACCCCTCCTTATTTTTCTTGAGTATTGTGTTTCAAGACAACGCCATTATGTCCACCGTTCACACCGTGCATTCCTTTGAACATCGCGACATCGACTGATGTCTCCGTCTTTGTTGTTGCGGTCGATGCTGATGATGGAGGCTCGACACCCGACGGTGACGCCGCAGGGTGGCGTGTAAACATGGCGTCCATATTGTTCTTAGTCTTGTGTGTGACCATACAAGCACAAACTATCGATCCAGCCCCATCAAACAATACACCTCCACCATCATCAACCTCATCCTTTAAATTCACCATCCAGTGCTTCAGGTAATTTCCATCTTCGAACGCCATGCCCTTGGGATATGAAGCGGAACCCACCTTGCTATATGTAATGCATTATAAAAACACCGATCCAGATATATTTTTGAAGTTGAACTTGTTTCGATTTGATTAGGCAGACTTTGTATTATTAGCAAACAGAGCAATTTACCTGGCGTAGATACAGGTAAAAGACTGTTATTAGCCACACAATACCTCACCTGTGTAGAATCGATATTACACCTGGGAGATGTAAGAGAATCATAATCCAGGCTGGAGAAACGTTGGATTTGACTCCTATAAACGTTGTAAAAACTACAATAGTTTTAAATCATTCCTGTAGAATGTGAGACTATTAACTGTTTGTAATATAAGTGGCATTACATACTGGGATGATATTGCGGAATTTTGGTTCGGAATGACTGATTAGAGAGTATTAAAATCTTCGTGTCCCCGACGAAACAAGATCGATAAACATGCCAGGATATACAAGAAATGACACGAAGGATACCTGGCAAATCTATACCCGAACCTCAATTGGCTGTTATGAATATTCATGGTTTGGTAGTTCCTCATGCCATATACGTACATATGAGATTTACATATGTCTGGAGATAAAAGCTTTGGCATATAGAAGCCTTAGTACTTCAACTGATACATTTCTGTTGAAAAATTCAAATTCGGCTTGAAAGAAAAGCAATTTTCTTGGTTGCCTTACAAGTAAAATGGCTATGACAAATGGTATAGGGACAAGCGGATTACAACGGTATAGAACTCCTTTGACATGTTGTGATGATATTTTGCAATCAAAACCCCGCAAAATAGCAGCAGAGACTGACATATGGGGGTTATATTTGACGTGAAGGACCTTATTCGCTGTTAGGAGTATCGACGTGAGTTTATGGTCTTAAACATCACCGTCAGCAATATCAGAAGGCTCAGTTGAAACCCATTCATCCGTCCGTTCAGTTCTGAGTGTAATCGTTCGGCTTAATAAAATCTGGATGAATGAAACATGTCATAAACATCGTCCGGGTGGAGAGGAGTCCAAATCATCCATGTAATATTTTGCTAAATAATTCTATCGTGTTGTTGTTGTTGTGTTGTTGTGAAGGTGGTTTTAATGGTAACAGGAAGCACGAAGGAACTTTGAAGGAACAGCTAAATAATCTTTATTATTTGTTTAAAAATGTTCCGAAAGATAATTATCCTATGCTTCCTTTTATGAGAAAATATTTGTTATTCGGTCAGATCTGACATGAAACTAACCTGATGATATAGTATGATTATGATGAACAACATTATAGTTTCCTTTGTCTTGTGCAATCCCTCGTCTCCAGGCAACCTGATATTATATTCACAGCAGGAGAAACATATCCACAGAGCTTCGTTCGGTATTCGTTACATAAGATTTTTATTTCTGGCGTTTCCTTTATCCAAGCAGGAAACAACTGTCTCTGGCCTTCATGTATGTTTATACATACACTTTTATCTGTAATAGCAGACCCTTGAGCGAAAAGGTGACTGAATTAAATCCAGCCTTCGACATAAGGCCTACCTCATGTTAGCGAACGGCGGTTCCTGTGCCACATATGTACATTATTACCTCACAAACAGGACATTTCCAAAGTCTGGAATCCATTCGCCATTCTCAGACTCTAAGAGTCTGCAGACAACATGCTGCCACATTCGACCTTAATATGCTTACTTTGCGTGTTTGTATTTTCTTTACATTAATGTTGTAAGCGACACCCCACAAACGCTTTACGGGACATCCGGGCACTTTTCAATGTCGTGAAAAATGAGTTTGATATTTAAAGTCGATACTTATTACTTTTTATGCATCATCGCAATTAGCTTACATTATCAGCATGTTACATAATTAAAGTATCAACAATTATAGCACATATATCCGAGTATATTTTACAGTCTAAACAGGATGTCGTAAATGTCAGTCCGTTTTACGGCCGTGTACGATTTAATTACCGACGACAATCAGATAGAAGACATGAGGTTTTCGGTAACTGCTTGATGCAGGGTTAAACATGTCAAACAAGTAATTACTGCACTTGGATACCTAGATGAAACACTTACGATGTAGACTTTGTGGCTTGTTGCTAAGAGCTTTCAGTGATAACGAATATATGTGAGCGTGTGTGATAGGCTTGATTGCCTAAACGTTGTCGTGGATCAAACAAAATAATAATAAAAAATGTCTTATATCTTCTGTTACACGTGTTTCTCTTTATTCTGTCCAATATAAGCAAGAATTGATGTACGACCATGTGGGTGGATACTGCGTTGGCATTTGTTTGTTCTCTTCAGCTAGTTTGGATTGTAAAGAACGATGTAAATATTTATATAAAGATAAAAGGAATTCGTTTGTTTCTGTATTAACGAGGTTCCTCAAAGACGTATCCAGACAACAAATGGTTCGTTCTCGGAACAGGTCACCGATGTTCTTTCACTTGGTTGAGATAATTAATTTTCACTCATCTAACTGAAAAACACCCAGCAACGTTCACTCGATCACCGCATAGATGGGTCGGTGGGGTAGCCTAGTGGTGCAAGCGTTCGCTCGTCTCCCCGAAGGCCCAAGTTCGATTCCCCATATGGGCATAACGTTTGAGACCCATTTCTGATGTCCCCCGCCGCTATACTATTGCTAAAAGTGGCGTAAACCCCAGCCCACCCGCTCACCGGACAGTTGAGATGAGTAATTTCGCTCACTGGGTCACTGAAAACACCAATGTTGGCAAGCCAACCAGTGTAGGTAGCCTATAATCACTAATGGGCAGTTAAAAAGACATAAATAGCTCTTCAAAGTAAGAAATCCTACTTCATCTCAGTCCAAAATGCATATGTTAACAGCCTGCTCATCTAACCGTTAACATGTGTCGTTTATCAAGGATGTGTGCGGTCAAAGTCGTTTAGCAGAGTTATGTCCCTTATGTACACCAGGAACATGTGATTTTGTGCACGGCTCACCCGATCATGCTTCTTGCCGGTGTTCATAGCATTGTCCAAACTGGTGGATGCCCTATACCTGTATCACTTCGGGTTTTCCTCCCATAAAACCAAGACGAGTGAGTGAGTTGAGTTGTACGTCACTTTTAGCTATATTCCAGCAACATCGCGACAGTGGACACCAGAAACGGGCATCACACTTTCCAGACAATGTCACGGTAAACGATGTAAGGTAACACTATGTGACTTCTCTCTTTAGTGTGATATCTAATAATAATAATACATTTTTATTAACACAGGACCAACCACCACCACTACCCAAGGTGAGGCTTCTTATTTTTACCTTGCCTAATTTGAAATATACCGAACAGCAAGAGAAACACAAGTTTTTGAGTTTTACATTCCTTTTGCTCTTCAGATTATATTCGTATGGTTTTCTATTGTTACACTTGTGTGAATTTATGATTGACCATGAATATGTACTAAACTCTGTCACTCCCATATCTGTGCTTTCAGTCCGGTCGAATCCCACATTAAGTGACCCGTGAAGGTAACTTATTAGAATTGGTCCTCAGCAACCCTTGCATGTCGTAGGAAGCGAATCGCGCGGTTGGATGGTCGGACCTGACTAACATACGTCATCGTATCCCAAATGCGTAGATCGTTGCTCATGATGTTGATCACGGGATTGGTTGGCCTTCACATATTGTGCCTATGTGGAGAATCGAACCTGGGTCTTTGGCGTGACGAGCGAACACCTTAATCACCAGGCTACCCCAACTCCGTTTACAGACCGCCACCATATAGGTCGAATATTGCTCAGTGCGGCCTTATACAACAAATAACACAAAACAAACAGTATGTTGTCCCCCCAAATGACGCAGCTCAGTGTAATGGTATCCTTGATGAACTCACTAATTACCTCCAACAAAACGTGCGTCACCGTCATGTCAAAGAATCGCCTTTGGTAAAAGAACTTCTCTTCACCACCCATGCCCTTTGTTCAGACCCGTACGCGCAAGCAAAATTCCCGTGGGTGCCCAGACCCCATCCACTGAAAAACACTCGACTGAATAGGTCATTATTGTTGACATTTGTCACAATATGACAGCCCTCGTCTTCGTGTACACATTCATTAACTCCGACCATTATTAAATATAAATTGTTGCACGCAAAAAGCTATCTGTTCACCCCACGACGCCAGATAAATAAGGGTCCGTTTTCCAAGAGCGGTGGTAAAACTGTATTCCGCAAGGCAGGGAATGTGAGATATGAAATATATATGTAAATTATAATGACATCAAGTTCCTTGTCAGTCTCTCCGCCGATGCTGGCTAACCTAATAGCAAACGATTACACAGAGTCGTTGGCGGTAAATTCGGGCTGGGTTTCTCTGTGGAATTGTTAAATACAAATGCAGATAAACTTTACTGGAATGAAACATGAATTATACAAACATGACTCTCAAGGCATGCTCTCATACAATCGTCTCGAGGATTGAGCCATCATGGTTAGTATATCAATGGGATGGTGAATTGTCTCTTTGTAATTTCGTATCAGGGAAAGTCAGATATATTAGTGGTTGATATGTGCATGTAACTGCAGTAAGTGACGGTTGTACAACAGGGATGCCTCTGCGATGCAATATACTGTTTAGATTAACGCTTGCCGTAGTCCGTGAAACTGAAAAATGGTAGAAAAAAGTAATTGAAACTGAATAGGGTTCCAGCGTGATGGGAAGGTAGAACCTGCTAGGGGAGAAGAATTTGAGTAGAATCTAGACTTACTTGAAGATTCCAATGATTGAACTGATGCCGCTTTTTGGCAGCAATTCAACAATACCACCATAGGGGCCACCACTAGTGGGCAGGCTGTGGTACGGGTAGATGGTAGGGTAGGTAGTGGTATTTGAAAATGACAGAACGGGTTGTATTATGGGTAAATGGTAGAGCTGATAGTATCATGGGTAGATGGTAGGGTGGGTACTGATATAGGTAGAACATAGGCCGAGAAGTGGTATGGATCGATGGTATTGTGGGTATCGGTATGGGTAGATGGTAGATCGGGTAGTGGTATGGGTAGATGGCAGATCGGGTAGTGAAACTGGTAGATGGTAGATCTTGTAGCTGTATGGGTATATGGTAGATCGGTTAGTGGTATGGGTACATGCAAGGGCAGGTAGTGATATAGGTAGATTGTCGGGCGGGAAGTATTATGGGTAGATGGTAGGTCGGGTAGTGGTATGGGTAGATAGTAGATCGGGTAGTGAAATGGGTAGATACCAAGGGTGGTAATATTACGGGCACAGAGATAGTGAATGGGAATTGGTTGTCATATGCTAGACCCTGCACATGTTCTGTTGTGATTCTTTGGGCCGACAGGTAGGAGGGTAAATCGCGAGATTGTTAGGTGGGCGGGTCATAGTTAGGGCCGATATTTGGACTATTGGGCAAGTTCTTGGCTTGCTGGGGATCAGATTGTGCAGTGAACACGGTTATATAATTGTAGGCGATGCAGGCTTTTTACTTTCTAGTGAGTGACTTCTGTTTAATTCGCGGGATGTAAGTACTTTTGCCATCATCCTGGGCAAGAAAAATGAAGAAAGTGACGTCTGCTCATATGTTTGAAAGCCTACAAAACGTTTTATTCTAGCCACAGAGGATTGGAAGCATAGGTGAAAAAATAATGGCCAAAACAGTTCCATTTTTTAACATGTGCCATGTATTCTCGTGTCTTGAGCGAACAGTTGACGTACCTTTGCATGCTTTTTTGTGACGGTGGCACAAGATACGCTCACGTTCATTGCCTTCCATAAACTAATGTTCATATGGCAAGAATCACTCAATGTTTATGATTTCATCGGAAAGTTTTCGTACCACAGAACTTTTTGTCGCTTTCATTGCATGCCGACACTGACCAGCTTGACACCTTCTCAATACCCACTGGAGAATTCCTTCAGTTTTTCATAAGTCTTCATCGAAATGAACCACTTTGAATACGTCCACTCAGCAAAATAAATAATAGACAGCGGGGTGATGACAAACGCGTTAACTCTGAAGTTATGTCACAAGCGCCAACAGCTTGCGATGGCCGCGCTCCCTTGAGGAATTCACTTACATCGACATTCGATATCAGCGTTAGAGTCAAACAGGCATTCATGACATGTTATAGGACCATATACGTCAATAAATAACAGAACGTGTATTCCCTGATGCTAGACAGTAACGGCCTGCCTGACAGCAGCATACATCACTTGCCTGTAATGTTACTCTCTAACAGTAACAGGTGTTATCGTCCTTGTCTGTTTAATCCTTAACGTATGCTCAGCGTTGTCAAACATAACGTGTTATATAAAAGCCCGAACTGAGAGACACAGATTTCGTTCGAATGTAATTATGATTACAGTTTATCATCGCTGAACCAGCTTCTTTTTGGGCTGAGGTTTAAGTAGCAGGTCGTCCGCAGAAATGAAGCAGATTTGTTTCTGTTAAATGGAGTTCTTCATGAGTTGAAATGTGGAACGTGGTCAAGAAGGAACACGGTGCCACTGAAACAAGATTTTAATGATTCATTTTCTGGGTATAATATTTTCCTTCGTTTCATTTCGAGAACACTCTGTGTACTGCATATAGTAGTAGTAGAAGTAGTAGTAGTAGTAGTAGTAGTAGTAGTAGTGTTAGTAGTAGAAGCAGAAGCAGCAGCAGCAGCAGCAGCAGCAGTAGTAGTAGTAGTAGTAGTAGTAGTAGTAGTAGTAGTAGTAGTAGTAGTAGTAAATGCATGCCTTTAGGACAAGAACGCTTTCCAGGCTTACCGTCTACATCTACCCTAACTACACAACCAGGCAGTATACATATGCCTTCATCATAGTAGCCAGGCATTAGCTGTTGGTGAAAATGGACAAAACTGACAACGCTGTTGTCCAGTATGACCCCCTTGTGGGTCATGTCCAAGGGTCAAACCTGTTGACCTGGTGTCTGTCATCTTTAGTTGATGATACTCCTTCCTCTGGCACTGTTAACACGTGTGCAGCTGAGTTCAAGAGGGGATAAGACACTGGACTATGTCCAGGAATACCCTTAACTGCCATCACAGAAAAATGTTAGACAAATACTTGATATAATCTTGGGTGGTCATCGAGCTACCAAAACCGTAGGCATCAGTCGCGAGAGTAGAGACCATGAATGATCTGGCAAAAGTTTCAGGATGTCCGCGGCCTTCCTTTTTTGGCGGGGAGAGCGGTGTGTGTGAAATGACATCTGAAAGGAGGGGTGCAAACTCCATTTTCACGGGAGTTTTAAAAGTCATTTAATAAAATTTCAGGACAAAATCTCAATCTGTCTATGGACATTATGATAAATCAGTATTCATTTGAAATCAGAAAAATGATGATTTGGATGAGCTTTATGTATCCATAGAATAACCAAGTTCTCTTGTCAGCCAGAGATTAAACAATAGAGACAGAAATGAAAGCGTCTCACGTGTCATCCGAAGACCCCATTCTGTCTAATCTACGTCCGCGGTTAGACAATTTATGTGACAACATGTGTCTAATCTGTCCAGGCGATTGCTTGGGAATATTAAATCTAAACGTCTTGGAAAACTGTACCCGGGGATACAAAACATTACTGTGTCTTTGAAATTATGGAACATCCATCGTTTGCACAGATTTGGTATCGTCAGATTCCCGGCTACCAGAGGAAAGAAGAATCTGGTAACTGTCATGCGAATGATGTTTATGCCATTAATTTTGCTATGGATGCCTTTTCTAACCAGGACCAATGGGATCCAGGCACGCTGGTTGACAGGACTGTGTGAACTGTTGAAAAGACATCATCAACCTCCACCGACACATTGCATCACAGAAACACCCACTGTTTCGCAGCTCGGATTATCATGAGGATTTTCTATGGGCCGTTCCGCGACATTTCCAGAGCTGACTTGACGCGGTCTCACACATAACCCAATAACCACTTTCTGGAAGTGATAACGAAGTCGATGTAACATCGACGCGGTGACGGTGAAAGATAACGGGCATGTAATGAATTGAGTAACATTTTGACACTTCCAGACACTTCTGGACACTGCTGGACACCTGGACAAGAATGGGGCTTTGACATAAACAGTAATTCGATTATTCGATTATGTATATCAGGTAACCATGGGAATATGCAAGAATTTTAAACTCTCATTGAATATACAACATATCGTGTTCATTTACATATTAATATGATATATATTGGGATATATTTTAGATACCCATAAAGTATTAACTGCCACACAAAAAACGACAAATATAGGCTACACCCACATGGTATGATGGCTCAAGTGAAACAAACAAAATATTGTCATTCGAAGTTTGATCTTTACTTTCTAATCGGTCGGTGACTATTTTACTATGATAATATCATTTCAATAGTATTTATTATGCATATGTTTGTGTTTTCAAAATATCGAGATAAATTGACGTTCTGGGACACATATAGTGGATAATTACAAAAGCAGGACACATTTTGTTATCATTTTACACAGATACAAATGTGTTGCTTCTCCGGCACGATAATTTTTGTCATCCATTTTCTTGATAAACTGAAAAGGGGGGGGGGGGAGGGGGGGGGGGATTTGGTTAATTCTGTTAATTCCTGCTTCTCGCTGCTAGTAGTCTGGCTGCCAAGAGCTGTAGTAGTTCTAATTCATTTGAGTTGTTAGAACGATTGCCTAACAAACCTGATTCCTTTCTAATATCGGTCTGATAACAGCAGGATACATTTTGCCAAGATCTATATGATCAACATGTAGTTTTCCCATCCATGAAACCATTTTAATGAACTTTAAAGCATGGTGTTCATGATCATTTTTATCTTTTGGCTTTTGATAATGCAGCACTATGGTGTCTGTGACAGTATAACCTTTCATCGTATGTGTTATTGGAGGCTATCGATGGTGTTTCGGCTGATGTTTTATGAGCGAAGAATCTGTTCTTGGGTTTGAATGGTTTAAAATGCACTTAATGCTTTTATGCCCATTTTTGTTATTCGCGCAGGTATATTTTCAAAGAATTTTCAGTACCTTTAATCTCTTGAGATGTTGTTTCAATGCTGGTATCATCTGAGAAGAAGTGGTCAAATTCCCATTTTATGGCACATGCCATTAAAATGATTCAGGAATAGTTAAAAGACAGAACCCTGAGGAGAGAGAAAGAGAGAAAGAGAGAGAGAGAGATGGAGGGAGGGAGAGAGAGAGGAGGGGTACAGTAAGAAAGAATTTCAATCGGTAAGGCAAGGTATGTTTACCAAGATTGTTTCAAAATTAAGATGTGAAGCTGTAGAAATGTTAAGCTGGACTAATTGGGAAGACCAATCCACATTTAGAGAGGGTTCATCTGGTATGGTAACTGTTTAAGGGACGTCATAATCATTTGTATTTACAAAGGAAATATTGTTACAGATATGATGACACTGCTTTTTAAATCAAAATTTAGCTTTCGTTGTAAAAAGTGCATGACAATCAGGGGACACGATGCATGTTTTCCAAAAGCGCATGTATCCTGTTGAAAGTAAAAGACAATTGTCCTTATGACTTTGTTTTTAAACTAAAAGTACTAAATTAAATTATGATAGCTCGTTCTTTGTGAAAGATTTCTTATGTTCCAACCTATACTTTTGCAAAATATACTGGGTGGCGCTTAACTTTTTATTCACGGTATATATACATACACATATACAAGTATTTTGCGTTTAGTGCTTATACCAGCTGTGCGCAAAGGACGGGTATAGTTTTATAGCGCTGGGCGCAGATGGAACGTCCGTGCTGTGCTTCTTCAGCCAGACTAACCATTGTATATCACATAGACATGAAAGCGTGTTTGACATTGTCGGCTAATTAGCAGCGCGAAGAGTCCATCCAAAAGCCCTCTAGCGATACTGAGATTAGTGTTATCTAAGTAGACAGCAGATTGCTAGCCGCGTGAAGCATTTAAGTACTTATGTCGGGGTCAGGCGACTTGAGCTGATCCTTGAAGACCACGTGAATGATGTAGACAGAATGTGGTTATGAAATAACGGCCTACTCATGACACCACGGGTGGGTCTTCGTCTGTGAAGACATATACGTCATCGTGGTGACCAGTGGACAGTTTGGACATCTGGAGGTGAATAATGGTCATTACTGGTCAGGGTTGAGCGACCACAGACAACGTGGTGGTTGTAGAATCAGGGATACATGCTGGGTGGGTGAGGAAGCAATGCAATTGAGACACACCAGACAAGGTCGACGTCATCTGAGGGGCAGCGTACGGACGGGGGGTAGGGGATAGGGGTCCAGTCTGACTCGAGGGTCATCACTCTGTCTGGACACAATACATTATTCTCCCCGAGCCCTGGGGCTATGGCGGAGGGGGTCCAAGAGTTAATGGATTTGAACGCCTGCTAAGGACCTCTTTCTGTACACGGGACTCCTGGTGGGAGCAGATATTGTACCGTTTTTATCTCAAAGGTCGGGGAATGATTCATTTTGATTTTGACACATTCAAATCTCCGAAAATGATTCCACTCTTTTTCAAGTCACCGATGTTGTATAAGACATAATTAACTTACATTTAACCAAGAGTACACAGCGATTCTCCGCAAAAGATTAAGACTTTTCTTAACTCTCAGCACTCATGCCTCTACAAATGATACAAAACATTTTAAAAAACACTTAAACACTAATCAGTACTGCTTAATGTATAAAAGCAGTCTAACTGCGAGTACGGCTTAACATTCGACAAGGCAGGTACAGTGAAACCTGCCACCACAGGCACCTGTCTAATCCGTCACATTGTCATATGCGACACTTTATTTCGGTCCGTGCGGTGACGGTTTAGACAAGTTTCACTGTACTTTATACAAGTCATGTAACAACAGTATATAAAATGCTCGATAATGGAAAATTGGAATCAACCAACAATTACAAACGGAATCCAAAGAGTTGTAAAACATTTGAAAATTAAGACAAAAACGCAACTTTCATAAACTATCAAATATATCACGATCGGTGAATATGTCTTTATTGCGTTCAGGAAAAGGTGTATGCTTACGGTTACAATGCACTTTGTGCAGAGAGGGGCTTAAAATTTCACGACACGTCATATATATCATAGACATACAAAGTACTGAAGTTTTATCAACAATACTAAGATAATGATGCACATCTTTCGAAATCAATACTGTTTTACATGACTTCATGAACTCATCATATATGTAATAAAACATTACCCGCAAGGATAAAGTATTATCCCCAAGAACAAAGTGTTATCCCCAGAAAAGGATCTGAGCATGATTACACCTCAATACTATTTTCTGGTGTTCATGATCCCTGTATGTGCATAACCACGTACGGCTCTTTAATCTATTGTGCAGTTCATCAGTCTATTGTCGTCAACACGCGATAATGGATTTCCATCTCCATAAGGTTTTTTCATCAGGTGTTTTCAGGAGGAAGAATAGCATTCATTTTTATCATAGGTTCATTCAGAGTGAATACAGATGCTGCCTAAATAACATTTCATGGAATATTTCCCACTAATTCCATCACCTTCTGGTGTGGTGATTGACCTACATGGCCATTATCTCGTAAAAAACAACCCCATTGTGTCCTCTCCTGACTCCAATTTCATTTCGTCTGTAAATCCAATAGCACCTTCCACGCCAGCACTCTAATGCACTGATTGAATCATTCATATATTCTCACAGGATCCAATATGAGGTAGCTTGTATTATAAGTAATTGTAAAAGCAATTTAGAAGAGAGCGGGGCTTCACACCAAGTACGTATGGCAACGTAAGATCTGGTCAAATAGTTATATTACTGTTATTTCAATCTGTTCGTATTGCCATCAGACAATTCGTTGTGGAGGTCCCTTCCGCACGCGCAGGTAATAGCCACAATGAGATTAAGGCGTCAGATTACTGAAGCATGGGTCTGATACACAGTCGAGTGATATGTACTAGCATTCGGAACAATGGGCCCCGTACATGGGGACAATGGTGTTGATGATGATGACTTTAGATATGTCCATCGGTGGTGGTGGTGGTGTGTGTGTGTGTGTGTGTGTGTGTGTGTGTGTGTGTGTGTGTGTGTGTGTGTGTGTGTGTGTGTGTGTGTGTGTGTTGGGAACGTAACGAACCACGTGAACGGGTGATAAGGAACGGCTTTGTCGCTGCCTTACTATTTTAAAGGTAGACATTGAGGGTACACTATGCCTGGCAGATGTAAAATATCACGTGATCCAGAGCAGTCACTTACGTTCCTGTTGTACACACAACCGAGGAATAATTATAACGAGGAACAAAACCTGGCGCTAGAACTGTCTCAGCATCATTCCATCTATGTATCACCTACATTTGGACAGTGTTCCAGTACTATTCCCGCAGGATCCTATGTACATTCCTGCGGGATGCTATGTACATTCCTGCGGGATTCTATGTACATACTTGCAGGATTCCATGTAGGATTCCATTTACAATCCTGCCATGTACACTCCTGTGGGATTTCATGTACATATTTGCATGCTTCTACGTACATTCCTGCAGAATTCCATACACAATTCTGCAGGATTCCATGTACAATCCTGTAGGATTCCATGTACAATTTTGCCATGTACATTCCTGCAGGATTCCATGTACAATCCGACCATGCACATTCATGTGGAATTCCATGTACATACTTGCAGGATTCCACGTACATTCCTGCAGGATTCCATGTACATTCCTGCAGGATTCCATGTACATACTTGCAGGATTCCACGTACATTCCTGCAGGATTCCATGTACATTCCTGCAGGATTCCATGTACATTCCCGCAGGATTCCATGTACATACTTGCAGGATTCCACGTACATTCCTGCAGGATTCCATGTACATTCCTGCAGGATTCCATGTACATTCCCTCAGGATTCCATGTACATACTTGCAGGATTCCATGTACATTCCCGCAGGATTCAGTGTATATTCCAGCAGTCTTCACGATACATTCGAACAGTATTCAGCCAACATTCCATTGAATTTCAATCTTCTTCAACAATGTACAGGATCTATTCCAACAATATTCAAGCGGTTTTGCAAAAATGCTTCCGCAATATACTGGCGATATGCTAGCAATGTGCCAACAACATTCCAGTTATAATGCAGCAGTGTTTCACCATTCAATAATATGCTATTTGTAACCCGAACAGAATTCTAGTAAATGTTATCAGTTCCAAATACAATTCCCAGACATCACGTACACAATACTCCTATCTGAGAGCCCACATCTGTATCTTCTAACGCACCCATGTTGGATGTAGAACTCGCTCCTCTAGGTGCCAAAGAACGCTTTTCCACTCACCTACCCCTGACTCTTTAAACAAGATGTGTAGGCGATTAATTTACGTATTACGATGCAGACAGTATACATTGTGTCGCCCAGTCCACATCGCTTGGCATTTGTACAACATCAATTTCTCAATTATGCATATTCATGTGAGAGCTACATAACGAGTTAAATACCGTGTAATGGTTTTGGTCTCACGTGGACGATTTCGGAATCGTTATACTTAAACACGCCAATTACACTAAGGTATGCTGAATAGAGTATTTTTTTCGCAGTGAATATGAAATGCGAAGCAAACACCGCAGGCCGGCTAGACGCCTTATTCACTGTACAGAGTTGTGTCCCTTAGATGTTGCCAGGCATCTGTGATCGTGGGTTCTAATTATCCGATTCACCTACGAATGATCTCTGATCGAGGTGATAAATGTCTCAGACCCGCATCCCTAGCCTCCGCTCCTAAAAACTGATGTCACGTTAAAACTGGGCTACATTTGAATATGGGATAGCTTGATATTAAAGCGTTTGCTCGTCACGCCGAAAATCAGGCTCCCCTTATGAGTGATGGTGCTGTGATATTGCTGGAATATCAATCAATCACTCACTCACTCAGTATTCTTTCCATAAACAATCACTTTTCTCCTACCCAGCTCTGTGTCCAACCTCTCTATGTGGTGCACATAGGGTTCATGACTGAATTTCTATTCTTCAGCACCAAGACGATGTCGTCACTTGCTGCCTGGCAAAAAGAAAGTAAAATTTGAAAACTGGATCTGACCGAAACACATCCACAGCATGATCGTCGATCAACGCGTTTGGGATACAATGATACGTGTCGACCATTTCAGTCAGTCTGACCACCTAATCTTGTTAGAGCCTCTTATGACAAGCATGGGTTACTGAAGATCAATACTAACTCGGATCTTCGCGGGTTAGTCCACGTTGTCACAACCGCCGATATATACCCTTTTTCGAATGTCCCAATTTATCTGGCTTCTAATATGTAATCATAACAGCCAGATAGATGCTTCTGCTATCAGCCACTGGTTCTGTGAGTCCATACTCCATTATATTCAGGCTTTAATAGCAGTGGAATGTTTCTGAGAATTGCATACAGGTTAACTACACTCATCACAGATCGACTGTATCGACAGTCACGTCGACCTCTGTTGTATATCTGCTTTAAGTCTGTCTTAAACATCTCCTGTCAGTCCAGCGACCGAGATCGTCACAGTTGACTCACATCGCCATCCCCAAGGCGATAATCATCAAGATAAACAAAGCTACCGCCGGTTAAACAAAGAAAACATCAGACATCAACACCACAACATCCCTCGCCTTCACCGTCACGTGACTGCCCGTCCCACCGCCTCGCATTACCGTCTGGCGCCTGGGGGGTGCGACACCTGTCCAACGCCCCTAATTAAGCGAGATGAGATCTCCTTCCTAAGCTCCTAACATAGATCTCGTCAGTTACTCGCTAATTTATAGTTTTTACGCAGCTGAAATGACGGGGTGGGAAGAACAGGATTATCAGGGTCTGGGACAAGCTGAGAGGATTAACCATACACCACTACGCAGTATGTAATATGAGACCACAGGACTCTTATCGTATCTTCTCGAGGAAATGAACGGCAAGAGTCTTTAATCTAGGCTTAAAATGTGTTAGAGACTGTCATGTGTAAATAAGAGAGCTTTGGAGATCTCGAACGTGAAATTACGTTCGTAGTTATGGGTATAAATAATGAAAGCAGGGGGCAAAGTGTGAAATCTCCGACAGATGTGTCAATAAGCATCCGAAAATATCACCATCCTGACACATCAAAACACGCACGAGTCAAATAATAAATACGAAAGTGTAATTAGGTACACTAAGTGAGCGTTAAGATGTTTTAAGTTATCCTTTTTCTCTTTTCACCACAGTCGTTTGATCTGCCCTCGTGGCAGACAATCAGTTTATAACATTCTTCGTCCCCATTTCACTAGAAAGGCGATGAAGCCATTATTGCACCGAGTGTCTCCTCACGTGATGCATTCCGGAAGGCTGTTGTTTGTGTGTTAAACTGCTGGCCAATGTAACATTGATTTAATAATCGCTTTCAATTTACATATATATGGATGTCTGTCGACAGGCTGGGTAATGTGACACGCAATGTACAACACGCTCTATCAATGTTTTCTTACAAAGCATTCAGATCCGTGTATGTAATACATATTTCTATTAACACATATATGTGGTATTCTTTACTAACATAAGCTGTTTGCGTTACTTAACATCGGTATCATCTTACCCACTCCAGGGACCGATGGGATAGCCCATTTGTTAGAGCGTTCGTTTGTCACGCCGAAGACCTGAGTTCTATTCCCCAAATCTGTACAATGTGGAGCAAATGTCTCGGGGCTGTCCCGGATAGTCATGCAAGTTTTTAACATTCCCTGAATCATATTTTTCCATTCCAAAGCTGTGGCATTTCAAGGCAGGCGTGGTTCCCAAGTGCGTCAATCTCAATACAATTCAATACAAGTATTAATGTCTGCCACAATGCCTATACTATCAACCATATGTCGGCAGGGCTCTCACTTGAATCGTAGGCCTGGCTCTGTGTTACTGACTTTAAAGATAAGCAGTCACTTGGAAAAATAGCAGATTCGTGACAGCCTCATGTCGAAACTGATATTTTCGATGTGACTGTCACAATGGCCTAGTTTGCCATAAATTAACATTCACAAACTATGCTGATGCTTTTTACATTATTCTTTTTGCTGTTAACGGGTACCAGGTAGGATGAGATGATAATATCGAAGTTAACCTTCCAGCACCTGACAATCAGCTTTGGTTGTGATATATCATCTCCTGAGAGATATATGTGGAATGTACTGAACATTGGTTTGTGATGATAATTATTAGCATTAGTATTACTAGCATCAGAGGATAGTCTAAGCTATGGTAGTGGTAGTAGTAGAAGTAGTTGTAGTAGCAGCAGTAGTAGCAATAGCAGAGGTAGGAGCAGAAACAGCCTTAGCATGAGTAGCAGTAGCAACAGTAGGTATAGTGGTAGTAGTAGTAGTGGTGGTGGTAGTGGTGATGGTGGTAGTAGTAGTAGTAGTAGTGGTGGTGGTGGTGGTGGTGGTGGTGGTGGTAGTAGTAGTAGTAGTAGTAGTAGTAGTAGTGATGGTGGTGGTGGTGGTAGTAGTCGTAGTAGTAGTAGTAGTAGTAGTAGTAGTAGTAGTGGTGGTGGTGGTGGTGGTGGTGGTGGTGGTGGTAGTAGTAGTAGTAGTAGTAGTAGTAGTAGTAGTAGTAGTAGTAGTAGTAGTAGTAGTGATGGTGGTGGTGGTGGTGGTGGTGGTGGTGGTAGTAGTAGTAGTAGTAGTAGTAGTAGTAGTGGTGGTGGTGGTGGTGGTGGTGGTAGTGGTAGTAGTAGTAGTAGTAGTAGTAGTAGTAGTAGTAGTAGTAGTAGTAGTAGTAGTAGTAGTAGTAGTAGTAGTAGTAGTAGTAGTAGTAGTAGTAGTAGTAGTAGTAGTGATGGTGGTGGTGGTGGTGGTGGTGGTGGTAGTCGCAGCAGTAGTAGTAGTAAACACATACCTTTACCTTCAAGGAAAATAGGATAGCAGATGTAACTATGTAACTATATTACATTTATGTATGTTCTGTCAGTGATGGTTCCTCACATTCAAATCCTGGAATAAAAGACAAACCCGAACCAAGATTGGTTCGAAAGGGCAAACAACGTCATCAAGCGACAGATCCATCAGTTCGTGGCCAACACCAATCCCATATTAAATCTCGCCATTAAAATTGATTGTAATAAAAGAACCCCTTAAGTTTTGTAACGTCGAAAATATTGGCAAAAACATGACTTTCCCACTTAAGTCTCATAATGCCTTGAAAAAATATCGATTTGTCCATCTTCTGTACGGTATTATCAGAACGCCGAAAAAAAACTTTAATCGTTCGGAAAGTTCAACAATCTGTGCAGACGGAGAGTGTTTCCGATAGAACTCAATTTTTAGCTTTTATTTTTGTGCGAAATTGTTAAAAATGATTACGTCTTCAAATACTGTTTTTTCAGTAGAAACATAAAACCTAATCGCAGTACATCCGATTGCTCATGCTGGAGTTCCACTTAAGCCAGACCACCACAAATGACCTTTTGTTTGCTTACAATTCTAAGGGACACTGTTGTGATTTATATAGACATGCTTATTTTTACTGTCAGTAAGGCGCATCCTTTCTCTGCCGTTAAAAATGATGTACAATGACATGTGCACTGGTAACCTGGCAAAAGGTCAGTGAAAATATGTAATTGCCCTCTCGCCGTTTCATGACCTTTTGACCTTTTGAAGGTCATCGGTGCATCTGTGCAGTTCTTGATGACGTGCAGATTGTGGATTGGTCTATCGTGTCTTATATCAAGGTGTGTCGGTTTGAAGTGATGCAGGTCGTTGACGTTGACGTTGACGTTGACGTTAGAGCGCGACAAACCTGAAAAATAACCAGGAGAAATCCGGTATTCGAACCAAAGACAATAAGCTCCAGTCTCGTCTAAGGGACACAACCCTACTTAGACAATTGTGGTGCGACAACTTTTGATGAGTAGACAGTCGTGCCCAGTTACTGTGTTCGTTTTTATGCCGCTTAAAAACTTAGCAATGTCCCAGCAATATCACGGCAGGGGACATCAGGAATGGACTTCACTGACTGTACCCATGTGGGGATTCGAACCCGATCTACCCCACCCGTCGTGTTCAGCCGGGCAACGTTACAGTTCATGCTAGTGTTTATAGCACAATATACTTCTTGGTTTAAATTTGAGTTTATCCTAATGTTGATTTCACGTTTTATCTGTTAAATATGATTTAATAAAATATTAATATCCCTCAGTCGTGGTACAGGGGTAGTGATGCTGAAGCTGGAAACAATAGGAAGCTCATTGCATACGAGAATTGGGAATTGGGAATTGACTGGATATTTGTCTATAGTGTTATTTGAAATTCGTTATTCATGAAACATTTCAACGTGTTCCATTTTATCACAAACAAGGCGTCGTGGCCCGTAGCATAACACTGCGTGGTGAGTGGTAGAGCCATAGGGATGGTTAATTTAAGGTATATTTCAAACTCGATCCACACTAAAGTAATTCATTACTGAGTAATGAAAGCGCATTAACAGCTGTTACACCTGTAGGTATCAAATCGCGAGATATTCGTATACAGCTGTCCAGCCATAATGTCAAAATACATGTCGGTGTCACTAATCTGTCAGGTATAAAATATTTAAAAATAAAACGATTAAAATTTAAAAACAAATCAATATGATTATATTTCTGTAACAACGGAAATATTCTTCACAGAGGCGGTAACAGCAGCTTCAAGACTTGTCCCAGGGTAGACAATAAACAGGCAAGGAGTTAGATAGCATGGTGGAAATGCGCCGGTTTCTCACCCTTAACGCAAGGGTTGGATTCAAACATGGACGATTTCATTAACCCTTACTTGATATCTCTTGGGCATAGCACAGAAATGTGGCTTAAAAACGGCGGAAAACCTCCTCAACTCAGCTAGATTAATAATACACCGCGAAATATTCCCCTGTGCGTCGCTTTGGTAAATAGCAGCGACGTTCGACAAGTACGTGAATCAGCTGGAAGCGTTCCTTCTGGGAGAACACGTGAAGCGTGAGAGTCGGTTTTGGAGTCTTACTTTTCCTTATTCGGGTCCTCTTTTTCTTCTGTACGAAACCAAAACATGTAAATATGTGAGTAGATTCATCACTCCCGCTTTTCGTGAGATTGTGATGGAAGGCACTGTCAGTTTTTGCTTTATCAATCACAGCACGTCGACCGAGCGCTGCCAGACAGCTGCATTCCCGATTTGTGGCAATTAAACTCCACAGTTATTTTTAACTTTGCATTCTTTAGCGACGGTTTTTACCTCCTTGTATTTTTTGGCCTTTTCACTGATCCAGTCAAGAATCTCAGGACTCAATCGGGACATCCAATTCAATTTTCTTATCCCGATCAGCCATTTAAAGAGAAATACTCGGACAACATCGCACAAATGCGATCAATGGGGGTTTATTCAAGGTCAGAGTGGTATCCGGATGTGTTGAGTGCACCTGGAGCCCCCATGAAACACGAGGGAAATGGATGCCATGAAACATGAAAACAAGCATTACAATGACGTATAGAACAGATTCAACTTGCAATGAAACTACAGCACCAAACACCATAATTAAATGTATTTTGTATTTCTTCCAGGAACGATTTTTAACTTTGCCGTGATGGATTAGATCTAGTATATTTTTTACGACATCTATGACTGCGGGCAGGATACCGCAAAAGCTTTGATTAAAAATCTATTCAAAGCATTAAAATGGAACAAACTTGAAGATCTAAAGATTTCAATCTGGAATAGTTTAAATCCGATGTTATTCCTTCCGCAAAACAGGATTAAGTTGAGCGTTTCAAATCCCTCTACTTGTGAAGTGATAGAAGATCGTCTTTCTTCCATTTCCTGAAGTCTTGTAAAGGAACCGCGTGACAGGACCAGGATGAAATCAAGCACGATAAGATCAAACCGAGTCTCACCGTCACAGTCTCGACAGGTTAACAGTTCCCTCTGTAGACGACTCAAATCACCTCAGCACCAGCGCACTGCGCATGTCCACAATGCATGATTGGCTTCTTTGACAAGATCTGTCATGGCTGCATTTCCGGTTTATTAATGAATCGTAGATGAACGTGGTTTTTATCAGCGAGTAGATTATAATATCATCAGCTTTTCCGTTGGTCAGTGCCATGTCGGTCCTTTCCGGTCGGAAAGCCTGTCCAGATTATCAACGACCCCTCCTTCCGGGCTGTGACAGACGAAAAACGAACCATTGTTTTCTAATCCATCATTACCAAATCCATAAATTGACCGCGATGGACTATGCACCTTGGACATGAATAGGGACATCTATTTTTTGCGTCTATTGTTGCAGGTGATGGAAACTCAACCAGCTTTGGTTTATGACATCGATGCTGCAATGAATGAACAATTATTCCAGCCGTCCATATATAATATGCATTAACTGTCCATATCACACCCTGATACAAATGTGATGTTGCGTGAAAATATAAATACTGGGCTACAAGGATCGAAATGCTAACAAAGCCCTACTATCAGTACAAAAAAGTCATTAACAAGCACGTGAAAGGTCTTTGGAGGGAATGATATACAAACATGACGGTAAAAGGAAACGAAGGTTAAATAGGACTTAAAGAGTTTTATGACGGACATTGACGGACAGAACAGCATAGCCATATGGTAGATGGGCCTAGTGTTAGAATGGTTATTCGAAAGAATGGAAGCGCATTAATGCCACAACCTAATAAATATCATCTTTGTAAATGACACTGACACCAAAGCTCGTCATTCTTTGTAAAAGATCTACTTTCATCAATGCATATGGTATTGTAAATGTGAGTATGGGGACTCAGAAAGTGATACTGTATATCATCTGTAGAGATTGTATATTGTTGAAAGTATCATAAGGGTAGCAACATACAAATGGGCCTTAAGTGAAAAGCAAACACCGAATGGCTGTTCGAAAGTATGGAAGCGTATTGGTAACACATTCTAATAAATATCACCTTTGCAGATGACACGGTCATCAAAGTACATTGTTATTTGTAAAGATCTACTTTCATCAATGCATATGGTATTGTAAGCGTGAGCTTCGGGACTCAGGAAATGTTATTGTAGATAGTAGATGTCACTATCTTCGTAGATAAAAGTAACAGATGTAAGTATTTGTCTACGCTCTATCTACGAAGGTGATATCATTGTCCAGAATAATTTGTCACTCATACGTTTCCATCCATATTTTTGAAATTCAGTTGTCGAGTGTATACTTCTTTTGGAGTGTATCTACTCCGTACAAAATGTCAGTGTGGTTTTATTGACGCCAAGTGTTTCTATGAAATGTCCCATAAGGTGAAAATATATTATTTTCTTGTATATGAAGATGTAAGAAATGCTTACACGAACAGTTTCGTAAACAACGTTGAAGACCATCATATTTGAAAATACTGAATATATGTGTTAAGAGAGTATTTATTCAAAAGAGAGTGTGACAGATATTACTATCATTATTGTACAGACTTGCGAAAAACAAACATGACTGAGGGAAATACAAAATATCCAAATGGACCTCTTGACAAGCACATGGGATCATCATTATTTGATTTAGTTTTAGTTTTGCAACATACAGTCTGAATCGTACAATTAACTTGGATTTCGGTAGAGATTTCCCGTGATTGACTCTAATGACGTTTTGTTTATAATATATTTGTTTTATATATATTATAATTTTGTTGATGTATATCCAGATACGTAAATAACTATCACTGCTGAAAAAATGATTTCTGCCAAGAAGTCTTAAAAAAGTGTGTGAGTTGAGTTTTACGCCGCACACAGCTATATTCTAGCTACATGGTGGCGGTCTGTAAATAATCGAGTCTGGACCAGATAGTCCGGTGATCAACACCATGAGCATCGATCTACACAACTGGGATACAATAAGACGCGTCACCCATGTAAGCGAGCCTGACCATCCGATCCTGTTAGTCGCCTCTCACAAGCATGGGTTACAGAACAATTCTAATCAGGATTTTTACGAGAAAGTCCTTGTACAGCGTGAACCTCGGTCGTGTGAAGTCTATGTATTAGAATTTATTCTTTGAAGTCAGACTTTCCGTTTCCTGAGCATCCAAAACCAGGAATACTTGGGTCGGTTCAAAAGTCTGTTAGCTCATGGCTACTGCGTTCCCCTTATTTTCTATGTTCCAAAGCGTAATCTGATTTCATAATTGGCTTGCGGAAGTGAACGCTGAGCTTCGAGAACTCGATACGCACCGCGGGGCGAAATAAAGTTTGCACCTGAGCGAGCAAGAACCGACATTGTGAGAACTTGACCCCGAAAACAGCTGTAAAACAATTCAAACCTCGGTCAAAAATAGAAGAAAACAGTGAAAATGTTATCGAATGCAACACCACCAAACAATCATTTATTGCTTGACTTTAGCCATCGTCAAATAAGGGGATATACTCTCTTTTTACTTTCTCTTTTGTCTGCGAAAGTAGTCCTACCTTTTCAGAAGTAACATCCATACTGGTATATTGAATGACCAATTATTTATTGTTTTGTTTTTGATACGATCAAAATTAATATTGGTAGTTCACATATAAGGGTCACACTTTGGATGGATCGGAGAGCTCGGTGTCGGGGTAAACCCCGAGCCTAAGACAGCCGGAGGTAATGGCCGTAACAGGACACCACATTAATCACTTGCTCATTAAACTTGGGAAACAGTAGACACTGTTACCATTGCGGTTTACAGCTAGTGGGAAGATGTATTGTGGCACTGGAGGCCCTCACTGAGTATTGGCATTGAGATTATAGAGGATCACTGACGTTGCGGAGGTGCTGAATGGGTGAACATGAGTGAGGAGGTTTTATGGAGGAACACTGAGGACAGCAAGGACTTTAAACAATGGCCGCTGAATACGGCAGGGGTATGAAACAGTGGACACCACTGATTACGACAGTGACATGAAACAGTGGACACCACTGATTACGGCAGTGACATGAAACAGTGGACACCACTGATTACGATAGTGACATGAAACAGTGGACACCACTGATTACGACAGTGACATGAAACAGTGGGCACCACTGATTACGGCAGTGACATGAAACAGTGGACACTGAGTACGGCAGTGGTATGAAACAGTGGACACTGAGTACGGCAGTGACATGAAACAGTGGACACTGAGTACGGTAGTGGTATGAAACAGTGGACACCACTGATTACGACAGTGACATGAAACAGTGGACACTGAGTACGGCAGTGGTATGAAACAGTGGATACTGAGTACGGCAGTGACATGAAACAGTGGACACTGAGTACGGTAGTGGTATGAAACAGTGGACACCACTGATTACGACAGTGACATGAAACAGTGGACACCACTGATTACGACAGTGACATGAAACAGTGGACACTGAGTACTGCAGTGACATGAAACAGTGGACACTGAGTACGGTAGTGGTATGAAACAGTGGACACCACTGAGTACGGCAGTGACATGAAACAGTGGACACTGAGTACGGCAGTGGTATGAAACAGTGGACACTGAGTACGGCAGTGACATGAAACAGTGGACACTGAGTACGGTAGTGGTATGAAACAGTGGACACCACTGATTACGGCAGTGATATGAAACAGTGGACACTGAGTACGGCAGTGGTATGAAACAGTGGACACTGAGTACGGCAGTGACATGAAACAGTAGACACTGACTACGGCAATGAGATCAAACAAGGACACTGAGTATGGCAATGAGATCAAACAAGGACACTAAGTATGGCAATGTCATCAAACAAGGACACTGAGTATGGCAATGAGATCAAACAAGGACACTGAGTATGGCAATGTCATCAAACAAGGACACTGAGTACGTCACAGAAATAAAACAACGAACAATGAATTCGGTAACAAGAAGGACGTCTTCAAAAGAGGTAGAATAATACATCCGGATTCATTCCATTTCGACTGGCTTTTATTACATCAGACGAAATGAGCTGAATGCAATTGGGTTATTTTACAACCTTTAAGAGACGACTCCACTAATTGAAAGTTTTGTGGGATTTTGAAAGCCTTTGGACATTTGGTGAAATTAGAAGCCCGTTTTAATCCCCTGGGTTGATCTTAGATTAGGCTCCTTTAGGCAAATCCTATCATGTGAGGATCTTGTGTCTCTTTCGCTAGGCCAGCCCAGAAGCACCGAGAAAGGGAGCAAGGGCACGTCATAATAAGCTTTATTTCTTGTTAAATTCCTCAAGGCGTCATAATTAGTAAAGTCCGTTACAATTCCATGCACTTGCCCCCAACTCTACACTGGTATAGCTGAGCCAGAGGTTAGAGTACATGTTATTAACAGTTTTCAAAGGTTTCTGAACCCCGTGAAACTCATCATTACAGAGGGCGCTGGCAGTCACGTAAGCTACTTAGCCTGCCGAGGCTGCGACATCAGCGACACATGCCTAACCGAGGCTACGGGGACGACGGCGTCAACGATCAAAGGCAGAGCTGATCATGGCCCTTAGGCGATGGAGTAAATGACACCATGGCAGCCATTCCCGGACTAACAGCTCATGTTCTAACTAGCACATTAGAGGTGCTACTGTGCACCCGCTAGACATACAGTTTCCGTAACACGTGCTACAAAGCCTCTACTCTCCTACAAACGACAGAGGCAGTATTTTCAGATGTTCCTGTTACATGGTTAACGATACTGGAGATGTGGACTTGGTTCCGTCTTCGAATAATTAGCCATTGCGAAAGCATAGCACGTCATCCTCAGCCCCACTCGTAAATAACCAACTTCTCTTTGTCCAAGGCCAGAGAGATGCTTCACCATTCGACTTTCATTGATCATTACTTCTCAGAAAAGAGAATTTATTCCTAATAACTGGCCGAGTTGTGAGAAACAATTACAAGAAATAATGCATTTGAGAGAACATTAATTGCAGGCCAGATAATTAAAAAAGTAGGCGCGATATTCATACGAGGAGAAACCCCGTTTATCCGGACTCAGGTTTGCTGAAATCATCCGGATTATCACACTCTGGATAAACGAAGCATTGGCGGTTTCCTCTGGTAGACAAAGGGTAAAACTTGAATGAGCAGGTTACTTAGGAGTTATGACAGACATATTTTAAAAGGTTCAGTGAAATAGAGAAGGGCTGTGAACAATGTCGTCTGCTACCAGCAATGTCGTCTGCTACCTCAGCTGAAGACATCAAATGCACCGGCCACGGACGGTCAACAGAACGTCAGACAGGTTAAATTACGTGCGGGAAATTATGGAATTAAAACGATTACAAGATGGTTGAGATGGCTGAGCGGAAGGATATGAAATGACTCAGCTGCAATAACTCCCAGCGTGCACCTGTCCAGGATGTGAGCGACTCGTAATGGATGACGTCTGATGTCGCGACATACGGATTACGGCAGCGTTATGACATGCCGTCATACAGTCGCTCGTTCTTTTGCGACAACGATTCCTATGTCATTATTAAAGCTTAACCGCAGAGGTTCATTAGCAGCTGCTAGTGGCCTGCTTGTGATTACTCAGGTTAGCTTGCATTCAGAAATAAAATGAGGAAAAGACGCATTTAGTCGTACTAGGTTCCTGCACTTCCGGTTGACCCATTATTTTGGATTCTTTTTTAAGGTTCAAATCATTACGTTGAAATTAGTATATATTTTTGCACCTATACACGGCAAGAAGACACAGATCTCTGATCGCCAAGAAAGAGATTATTCTGGATCTTAATTGTCCGTGGGGCCATGTAGCCAGACTTGGTCCCAAGCCTACTTCCGATTGCGTCTCCAAACAATATAACCAGTTTGTTACTATAGGAACAGCAAGATGATACAGATTAATGCCCGGATTTCACGTAGTCACAGGTGATGCTCAATTACGTTGGAGTCTGGCGTTACAGATGTCGGGTGATCTTTAATTCGCCCGTTACACAATGTAGACAGATAATGATAGCACTGGGCCTAGCGGGCGGGTCACAGTGACTAGTGGGGAAAATAGGGAGGTGCAGACCGGCCACACACACTCACACACACACACCGCCAAGACTATCATTCACTTCTTAAACTGTGCTCAGAATTAAAACACAGTAACCTAATCAGTTTTCTAAGCCTTCCACAACTCATTCTCTGGTTTCCCAGGGTATTCCCCCACGTGTCCCTTCGCGTCTTTTGTGTCTCACTGCCATCGACATCTATCTGTCGCGAGAGAGAGAGAGAAAGAGAGAGAGAGGATGTGTGTGTACGTGTATGTGAGAAAGCGTAGTTAGTGAGTGGAGGGTGCAGTTGTTGTATGCGTGTGCGTGTGCGTGTGTGTGTGCGTGAATGTTCTTGTGAGTATGTGCTTGCGTGTATGTGTGTAAAATAAATGGGAGGGGAGTCGAACCCGAGTCTTTGGCATGACGAGCGAACGCTTTATCGTCAAGGCTTCCCACTGTCCTAATCTGACATACATACCCTGAAGCAAATGCATCAAAGACTTGTTGTTTTCTGTAACCGTCCCTACTAGAACTAAACAGCATACATATATTTACCAGTCGCAATTAACTTTCCCAATTGTCTCAGCCCTGATCAAAAGATTGTTTTTTCAAAAACTTTTTGTTTCCACATTAAGTAGTAGGTTCGTAGTCACTTACAACTTAAGCAATATGTGAATATACAAGAATGCATATACCATACAGATAATTCAAACACTACTTTAACATGATAATTATTTTCCCATATTAGCTGCTTAATAATCAGTATTAAAGGTTACTCAATAACTACGTTCTGTATAAAATGTCACGTACTTCCAGCTATATGGCGGTGGTCTGCACGTAATCGAGACTGGACCGGAGAGAGTGAGAGAGAGAGGGGCAGAGAAAGAGAGAGAGAGAGAGAGAGAGAGAGAGAGATAGAGAGAGGGAGAGAGATAGAGATAGATAGATAGATAGATAGAGAGAGAGAGAGAGAGAGAGAGAGAGAGAGAGAGTACACACTTCAGAAAAGAGAATGGGCACACCTGCATTACGGAACGGATCTGTATCCCTTCCGATCGATACTCGTTCTTCACCGCCTAGACTATCATTCACTTCTTAAACTGTGCCCAAAATTAAAACACAGTAACCTAATCAGTTTTCTAAGCCTCTCACAACTCATTCTCTGGTTTCCCAGGGTATTCCCCCGCGTGTCCCACGTCTTTTGCGTCTTACTGCCATGGACATCTATCTGTCGCAAGAGTCAGGATTGATGCAATGCATCATGGAAGTATGTGTATCTGAGTCAAGCCATAAACTCTGCGGACAGCCCAGTCATTTAGCAAGCCCAAAATGCCCCGTGGGAACACGACACATCCATACAACACCGATATATTACATCCACTGGAAGCCACCTTGGATACCAGCTTACACAATGCTGAAGTGACGTGTCACCAGATTTCAGCGTAACCTATGAAAGAGTCGTGTCATGTTGCATGATCTCACTGAAACCTCGGTGATCTCATAAATATAATGTGTCTTTAGTGCCTTTGAAAACAAATCAAAGACGGTTCCATTTCAAACTGGACCTCTAATTACTATCATAGAAATTTTCATTAGTGCTGCATTTTGTAAGGGCAGGTCCGTACCTGGTTCATTATAGTCAGAGATGCAATGAGATTTCTCCCACTACCCAGGTGAGTCATATACTTGAGCGTGCAGGTGCGCTGTGGACATCAGCACAGGTGTGCGACTTAAGACGACACGGGAATGTCCGTGAGTCACACACGAACAAGGGCAGATGATTTATATAATTGCTGTCATAACGCTTGGCAACCGTGCATTAACAAAGGAACGAGTTAACAGATACTCTTTGGAAACTATCGACGTCAGAATATAACATTAAATTTGCAGTTTATATCTCGAAAAATGAACCTGCTTCATAATTGAACAACTGTTTTGGAAATCATTATCTTATATCTTACATTCATATTCTTAATAGGAGTCTAATTACAAATAAATTGTTAATTAATTCATAGTCACCTTCAACGGTATCTGAGACATTCATTTTGATTAGGAATAGAACTGCTTCATGGTGCATTGGTGTTTGTTAATGTTACCACTAAGGAACCTGAACTGAGTACAAACGAGAAACATCGACATTGTATGGGATCCATGTTTTGACTGCTTAAAATTTAAACCCATTTTCTCTCCATGTAATTGACAAAGCGATATGATAACGAAACTACACCCCATATACAATACCTACACTCACGCGTGGCGGTACATACCACGCAATGAACCAAAACGTACGCTGTCATGAAGAACGGAAGATAAATATTTGGGTACAAGGAGTTCATTACATGCTGTCTTGACACAGACATGTGACCCGATGACCTCACGTGATGTATGACGTCACAGGATACAGATGGAGCAAGGTCATTCCTTGAGGAGGAGTAACGAGTCTTGACATAAATAGCATTTTCAATTAGACAGCTAGAACTGGTGCTTGTATTGAAGAGGACCCCTGGTCCTAAGGGGTCTAAGATGAAGGGATCGAGTTACAAAGACTGTAACAGTCATCCTATAATAGAGAGAGACTGTCCTTGGGTAACCCGTTCTCTCCCTCAACAAGTTTCACACCTCTTGGATGGCTTTTATGGGTCTCTAACCTATTATTTCTGCTCCATGCTACCTTCCTCTGTATGCCGAACCATGTCCTTACAATTAGAATCAGAAATTGCCTTCAATGTTGCGACCCTCCAAGTAATAAGGTCGTCTTACAATTCCCTCGCTCTTGGTCTCAAGGGAACCATTAGCTCTCGATGAGAAATGACCCTAGATTAGCCAATGTGCCAAAAGTTCCTTGAAAATTTAGCTGCCTTTGTTTAGGTGTGGAATAGCAAAAAGATTTCGCAGGTGTTGCGGTTAACGAGAGGCTTGATTGAATCGAGTTAAATGTCTAGCGATCATGAAGGCGACGGAATTAGAATGTCGTAAAAGACGAGGCGGTAATGAGGCTTGGGGCCGCTCCAGGGTAGTCGGGGCCCGTTAGGGTCCTTCATGGACATTCTCTCCCTGCTGAAGCTATGGCTCAATTCCAACCACAGACCTTTGTGAGTCTTGATGAGTTGTGTTTACTTAAAACGCCTTGACAATGTCCTGTGAACACAACTGTTGTCTTAACACTGAGGAACAGAGGACAGGAAGACGTCGTTTCCAAGAAAGGGTAACAAGAAGGGAAGTAAATGTGTTCCTTGCTGCAGACCCATTCACCGGTGATGTTTTATTGGCTTACAATTCAAACAAAGCACTAACTGTCTGGAATTCTCTCAAAGTAAGCACTGTGTTCTTTAGGGATGAAACATTCTAAAGGTATTGGTATAGTTAATTATGTAAATATTGTGTGTTTATGCGTCTAACAAAGATGTTTCATGTCGCAAAAGGCGAGTCGAAAATTCAAGTCAATAATTGTATTTCATCGGTCTAGTGAGCAATTGCACCAACATGCAGTCTCTGGTGTCGCTAAGTAAGAGACAACGGTGATGTTGTAGGAGATGCCTAGGGCGATGCATGGCTGAGCGGGTGTCTGGCTGGCTAATCGAGCGCAGACACAATCGCATTAGAAACAGGCCAATTTGAGAAACCCACTATCTGAAGTGTTGTGTTGGTGGGAGTTACATTGTTTCTTGAGAGGGTAGGGCGCCGCTACAGACAACGTTGCCCCGATGTCTCAACCGATGTGCTCCCAATCAGGGTGTGCTTGTGACGGTGCAAATGACAGCATTCCGTGTCATCGATTTACCTTATGGCAACGCCACGATCAAAGACTAATTAGGAATCTGACTCATGTTCCCTTATGCTTGATTTGTCGACTAAATCACACGCGGCTTCTCCTTTAACCTGATAAGAGTATTCTGCTTTGTTCCAGATTGACCTAAGGGGGAGAAAAGACCTTCGAAATGCTTCATTTTGCACAGATTTGGTAGCCATCCTGCCTTGGCTTCAAGCATTTAGCATCGTCACGTTCGTAGCCGATGGGAAGGCGCCGACACACACTGTCCAACCTAGGTGTGTTTATGGATAAAGTTGAGGGTGTTCTCGGCAGATCTCGTGTGTTCCAGGCTAAGACTTCAAAGCCAATGATGTAATCGGTGCGATAAGAAGGTACTATGGAATTAGCAGCTAAGGCTTTAGTTGATGAAGGCATTACAGTGACAGGATCGATGTTAGACTAATACTCACAGCAGACAACATAAAATATTGCATGAAATGCCAGCCTCCGGAATGGGAAGGTCATTCGAGGCTGAAGAGATCGTCACAGATTGGAATGAGCTTTTAATAGCTGGGCTGCTGATTGGTGAAACAATCACCTTACCTTTGGAAAACGACCACCGCAATCATTAAAGTGCCCGCAGCCGTAAACAGTGAACCAGTCATTGACGAGACAATCAGAAAAACAACATTGAAGACAAAGACCGGAATTGGAAGACACAAGAATCACTGGTTGCAATTGATTTTGAAGTTTTAGCTTTATGTTGTTTTGTGAATATTATTCGAGATGGCAGTTATAAGGACGATACAAATCTGAGCTGAATTTGAAGACAGTGCGGTGTACGTCTCCATCACGTTAGAATTAATGAGTAAGTGAGTGAATATATTTTTTCACCTCACTCAGCAAATATTCCAGCTATATGGCAGCGATCAGTAAATAATCGAATCTGAACCATACTATCCAGTGATTAACAACATAAACATCGACCTACACAGATGGGATACAATGATATGTCAACGTGGTTAACCCCCGATCACGTTAGTCGCCTCTTACGACATGCATGGGTACTCAAGATCTTCATGGGTCTTAGACTTAATAACGCTCGTGACCAGGTGTGACTATGAGAAGCAACGACAAATGAGTGTTTTATTTATCAAGCAGTGGGCTGTCTTAATGGTCAAGAGGACAGAGCTGCTGTCCTGAGAGCGGAAGGTCGTTAGTTCAACCGTTGTCGACGTCATAGCAAAAGATATTTGTTATTACCCTGCCTTGTGGTCGGCATGTGGTGTATAAATGGGAGCCGGCCCTGTGGTCTGCACTTGTTCAAACACAAATACAAAACACGCACGCATGAACGCATGCGCCCACGCTTTCTCTATGTAAATGAACGCAAACTTCCATTTCGCCTACAAGGAAATCACGACTATTCAAAGCGTGCATTCGTCACAAGAGGATGACAAACCTAATATGGCTGTCCCTTTGATGCCGGTTTTACGATTTTTAGAGCAAGAACATGTTTTAATCCTTGAAACATATAGGTTTCTTCTTTTAATCTGAAGGTTTTTTTTCTTATTTCAACAAGCAATTTTAGATCAGATGTTTATTAAAAAAAAACCCCATTCATATAAAACAATTCAAGTTCCATGGCCTTTGATCTATATTCGATGGACAGCGAGAAAAGGTTAATGTGCAACTTGATTTATATACAGTTAAAGAATACGTTTGAAATATTTGACCTTTAACATTTACAAAAGCTGTCAATTTCAAATATGGAATGAAAGGAAGAAGACCATTGATTTGTATTTTAAAAAAGGACTTGTATGAAAAGATACAATCACTATCCAGGGGAAAGGAAATACACTGGCAATGACGTTGGGGTTGGGGTTGGCGTTGGCGTTGGCGTTGGCGTTGGCGTTGGCGTTGGCGTTGGCGTTGTTCTTATACGCATGCATCTTTTGATTGAGTGTGAAGTAATTCTTCTTCAACCATTTACATTTGTGCTTCACGCACGCTTCATGCTTCACATATCTACGTGTCACGTGAAAAAGGTCACGAATCCACACATTAACACATCACGTGATGTAACTCACACATCTACACGTCAGTTGATATACACACATCACACATCCATACATCACGTGATCCAACTCACACATCTACACTCAACGTGATGCCACTCACACTTCCACGCGTCAGGTGATGCAACTCACACATTCCCAAAGTAAAATGCCTAGACTAGTAACATACATTGTACAGACATGCGGTGTGCATTATGGAGTTGAAATGTGTGAGAACTGCCCATCCAATACCTGTCATATTTGTCCAGATCTCTTTAAAGGTCACAGCGAGAGGGAGTCTGTTATTCTTAACTCCATTTGTAACAGCCAGTGCCATGGACTGCAAAAAGGAGACCCCCACCCGCTCCTCTCTCCCAGCAACCGCCCTCCTTTTAGCAACCACTTGCAGCTCAGCAGTCTTTCAACGCTGTTCCGCGATATTCAACATTTGAGTGACACGACGGGAGAGGATGGAAGATTGCATATTTGGTTGTGGCAACTTACGATAATAGTGCTCCTCCGTAATGACATATCGTTATCTTGAACGGCTTCTGATAAGCCCTCTTGACATGCGTCTATGCTGCTGTGCATTTAATTCGCTCAATTACTTCCTTCAGCCAGCAAGGATTTATTTCATGACAGGCTCGGGCCAAATCCCCATGTCCGCTTTAGCTTTTGCTGCGTGTCAGGTTCCCATCACTGTAGATGGCGTTGTTTTCACCTGGCCGTTCTTCTCCCCTGATTCTAATATCAACACTTCCATCAGCAACCGGTCTCCCACTTAACAGTACATCACCCATCGAAGCTCTGCAACTAAATCCTTGTTTTGTGTTCATTGTTCAAACAGTTATTCCAACCTCTTACGTGCAATCTTACGAGCGTATTTAGCCATTTTTTCCCTCTTGCCTTAGCGTAATGTCCATCAGTTGTTAACTCTCTGTGTTAAAGTATTAGTAAGCAAACGCAAGATCAACAACGGATGTGATATGCTTACTTGATGTTCGCTGTAATTTATCATTACGCTGGTTCCATATTGATGATGCGACTGCTGGAATGCGCATTTTCTGACATCTGTAGACAGGACCCAGTCAAGCATTCCAAATAGTGCGTGTATTTTACTCGGGAGAGTTGTGCTGTTTATGTCCATTAGGACAATCTCCTCCACAATTATGTCATTCCTGTTAGCCACATCATCGCCTGCACGTGTTCGTAGAAACACGAGCACCTGTATCGTTAGGTTCAATCTAATAGCATCTCGTCGTACAAACGCCGTCCGCAGTCAATTTAATTAATTTTATTTCTCATTTGAATGACATCAAAGAAAATCGCTTGGTATTACAGTTCCATGTGATAGAATGAAACTTGGTGCTGTGATTCAATTAATACTATCATATCCCACGAGGTGGGGCTTATCACGTCCGCCATGGCCCAAGTGACCTACCTGTCGAGTTGTAACGGCACGCATAGCGTCATGGCGGAAAAGCGGCGTGTTTGACGTCAGCATATGGCGGGAATCGCATCAGAGAATCATCCATGTGTGGACTGGGATGTGGTGCTCGGCGGAATGGAACATTGTCAGAAGATGGTTCTCAACAGCAGGCAATAAATTTGTTTGTAATCTGTTTGTACGGAAGCTGTTGACCATGTGCTTGTGTGTATACATCCCAAGTGTCGGGGTTTCAATGGGAGTCGCCGTAGAGAAGGCGGGTTAAGATGAGGGTTGGGTGTAGGTTTAGGGAAGGTTTTGCGGGAGGATGGTGAGGGGGCGGGGTGGGTTTTGCAGATGGGTATGCAGAGGATGGGGTGGGTTGTGGGTTTAGGGAATGCTTTCGGGAGGATGGTGAGGGGGCGGAGGTGAGTTTGGGGATGGGTTAGCAGAGGATGGGGTGGGTGGTGGGTTTGGGGGTTGGGTTTGCAGAGGGTGGTGTAGAAATGGGCTGTGGGTTTAGGAGAGAGTTTGGAGGAGGATGGTGTGGGAACCGGTGCACAGTTTGGGGAATGTTTGCAGAGAATGGTTTGGGGATAGGTGACAGGTTTGGGGGGAGAGTTTGCATCAGGATGGTGTGGGGATGGGGGTGGGTTTGGCGGAGGGTTTGCAGAGGATGGTGTGGGGATGGGTGGTGCATTTAAGGGAGAGAATGCAGGAAGATGATGTAGGGGTGGGTCCTGGGTTTGGGAGGGGAGTTTGCAGCAGGATGGTGTCGGGGTGGGTGGTGGATTTAGGCGGGAGTTTGCGAGAGGATGATGTAGGAATGGAAGGTGGGTGGAGGGGAGGTTTTGCAGAGGATGGTGTGGGGATGAGTGCTGGGTTTGAGGGAGGGTTACGAGGGGTTGGTGTGGGATGGGGTCGGGGCTGGGTTTGAGGGAGTGTTTGCAGAGAGTGGTTGTAAACAAATGGTTAGAGGTACTGGTTGAGTTGGTTGAGTTGGTTGAGTGTGAATGGGCTCACCATTCAAGTCACAAGTACACGAGGAGTCCAATGTTGATGTATTAGCTTCTGGAAAATGGCCTGGCACCATAGTTTTGTCTCCACTCCATACAATCACCATCAGATACTGATGACTTATTCTCGATCATCTGAGCGTCTTACGACCACAAACACTTACGAAAGAAAGTCGATTTTGTTTTCAAAAAGGTCATGCAAACGTAAGAAAATAATTTTGGACATGATTTGAGTATTTGGAGCGTCAAATTTGGATATGTCTTCACACACTACAATGCCTTTTGAAAGTTTTACTAAAGTTTTCAGTGTTACACCTTTGAGCAAGAGTTTTTATGACGTCATTTTTTCGATAGATTTCGTAAAAGATGGGGGAATTCAAGCTTCGAAAACTTCGTAAAAACACTTAGTCGATTATACATGGAAGGCTGTGTAATGTAGACACCTACAGATGAAATGAGCCAGTGTCTGAATGAGGGGTACGTACATATTAGACAGAGGAACTGAAACAAGCAGACAAGTGGGGTGTAAGAAATACGGTCTGAAAGGAGGGAGCGTTTTGGCTGAAGCTATTGGAAAATGTAGTGAAGCAATTCAAGATAGGAGTAGAACACCTAGGTGTTAGCTTCACGTCGTTCCAAAGCAGTCAGCGTCATCTGGAATGTTATAGACTGAAGTTTTGAATAATTATCGCCCCTCCCAGACACACACACTCACACACACACAGAAAAGAAATAAATAAATAAATAAATAAATAAATAAATAAATAAATAAATAAATAAATAAATAAATAAATAAATAAATAAAAAGGAAACAAAAAAAGAGAGAGAACAAGAAAAGATATCGAATAATTACTCCTTCGGTAACCTCTCCCCAATAAAATATCTCGGGGTTAAATAAATCGTTTTTCTCTCTCCCCTCTCTTCTATGACGACCTTCAACATCACGTGACACTACCATCACCATCATGTGTCATAATATTTTTAAACCCGTCACTAACATGTCATCATGACGTCACCACCTTGACATCACGCTGGCATCTTGACGTCACGGTGATAAAGACACGTCACCATCACGCCATGTCGAAAGCAGCGTGGCAGTGTTGTTGAGGCATCGCTCTTACTGTCCAAACCATATATTTCCACACGCATCCAGACCGACGGGGTAGCCTTGTGGTTAAAGCGTTTGAGGAGTTCGAGTCCCTTCTAGGTACACTGCTCATTATCCGCCGCGTCGTCACATTACTGGAATAGAGCCTATTCAGAATGCTGTCTAAAACAAAACACACTCACTCACTCACTCACTCACTCACTCTAGTCTAATCACTACTTCAGGAAACTGACGGCCACCAGTGTCTTCAAGTGCCTTCAACGGAAAACAGACACTTAAGCTTACATTATGACGCTGCATTTGAACGTACACAATACCTACACTGAAACTTCTTTTAGAAAATGAGCTCTTGAGTCCGAATTATTTCGGACAAGACCATGTAAACTCATCATCTGGTAAAAGGCAAGCCCAGACACGATAAAAACGCACCTCAGTGCATCATTTATTTCTCATTACAGGGGAGTTTACATGATAGACAGGCTCTTCAACAAGCAAGTACAGGGCCATTTGTGTGAGTGCTTCTGCAGGAAGGAGGTGGGAGGGAGGGTGTTCGTCTCTCTCCACAGTAGGGAGATATAGATTTCACGGCCCGTGTCTTACTTATTTCCTCAACTTCTTAGACCAGTCCCACCAAATATGCTGAAGGCGTAATGAGCCAGGACGACTCATATGGACGTAATGTTGGTGCGATACATTAGGCACCTGAAGGTTCAAGAGAGCTGAGTCATTACTGTTAACGGGGCTTTAGAAATCTCGAATCTGTTCTGCACTGTGATGTGCTGTAGAGTTCTACTGTACTGTGTACACTGCAACTCTTCGGTGAATTTCTATCATGTTTCTGTACAGCCGAACTCTGTTGCTTCCGTAGCAGGGTGATATTTATCTTTTCCACACCGTTGTTACTCTTATTGCTACTGTGCAGCGTTACTGTTTCTTGCTAAGGTAACGTGCCACTCTGTGCTTCTCCTGCAACGTGTTACACTATGATGCTAGTGCACCGTGTTACTCTATAATGCCCGTGCACCGTGTTACTCTATAATGCCCGTGCACCGTGTTACTCTATAATGCCCGTGCACCGTGTTACACTATAATGCCCGTGCACCGTGTTACTCTATAATGCCCGTGCACCGTGTTACTCTATAATGCCCGTGCACCGTGTTACTCTATAATGCCACTGCACCGTGTTTTTCTGCATTTCCGCGGTGCCTTGTTACTCTATAACTTTACTGTTACTTATTCTGTGATGCTACTAATTCTACCCTATAATGCTAGTTTATCGTGTTACTTCAAATTTCTAATTACTATATTACTCTGTTATATAATGCCACTGTACCGTGTTACTCTGTATTGACCCGTGAAGGTCCCGGGGTAGAATAGGCCTTCAGCAACCCATGCTTGCCATAAAAGGTGACTATGCTTGTCGTAAGAGGCGACTAACTGGATCGGGTGGTCAGACTAGCTGACTTGGTTGACACATGTCATCGGTTCCCCATTGCGCAGATCGATGCTCATGTTGTTGATCACTGGATTGTCTGGTCCAGACTCGATTATTTACAGACCGTCGCCATATAGCTGGAATATTGCTAAGTGCGACGTAAAACTAAACTCACTCACTCACTCACTACTCTGTATTACACCGGTATCCTTTCACTTTGTATTGCTAGTCTACTGTGTTACTCTATTACCCTGATATATCGTGTTACTCGACGATGCTACTCCATACTGCTTCTGTTCCATGTTACTTAATCGTACTGTGGTACTAAACTACAGTTTCTGCATGAGTGCTTCTATACTGTACTCATATTCTGTACTGTTCACCTCTATTCTACTAGTCTGATACTTACTGAGTTACTGTACCTTGCAAATGTGCTACTGTACTATGTTACTGTGCTTCTCCGATCCACCACCCTAACATCATGCTGTAGTACTTCTGCACTGTACTATACTGCGTTATAACAGTACAGTGGTCCCATCTCCCTCTCTGTACAGGGTGGTTCTGTGTTCGATGTCTCCCCATTAATTTAACTTTATAATATTCTGACATTAGTGTTTATGTATTTTGCTGCAGCGGTGCTGAAGTATGAGTCATACTATGATACTTAAAGGGGGTGTATTATTATGTCTTTCACCATCCACCATGGCACGAGAATACGACTACAGCATTCATGCTGCTATTGACTAAAGAGACCCTCCTTTTGTAAAATTCAACGGGGTCGTTAAATTTTAAAAAAAGAGGTGGGGCTGTTGTGCACTGACTGAACTAAAGACTGCCATACCCTGCATATAATAAAATATTGATTGACATGACAAATGTGTCACCCTAGTGCATGCTATAAAGAAAATATCGATTTAAACAGGTTCTGTGTATCTAATTTTCCGATACAAATGAACGTAATGCATTCTTAAAATGAATTTTTCAAATGTTAAATGTAACGAAATGTATAAATAATAACCTAATATAAACACAGGGACAATGAATTTCAAACAATCCATTTTGAATTGTTCCTTAAGCCAAGGGGTTACTCAGTCTAATTCTTTAAAACTGGTGTTACTGGTATGGTGCGCACCACCGCCGTATTGTGAAAGCAAGATCAAAGCGGGTGGTTTGTCTGAAGACAGAGAATCGAACCCGGATCCTTTTATCTACAAGCGAACGCGTATCAGTCTTAGAGATCTCACCGTAACTTGACCTAAAGTGGTTTTACGTGTTCTTCTGAATAGCTAATGTTCATCGCCAACGGCTTGTCGTAAGCAGAGAATCACTGCGCACACGGGTGTATTTAAATTCATTAAACAGAAACCACAAAACCCATCAGCGATAAGTAATTTAGTTCAAGACACAACCATGAACTGATGCCAATAATTTGCACAAACATTCCTCCGCCGACACATCTCTAAAGCAGAAATGCCATCCTATCTATACACAGATGATATAAATCTTCTGCAAACGCAACAAGCAGTTGCTACAATTATGTCTGTTTTATTGACGGTGCATGTATTCACAAATTGTATACACATCGGACTATATTTTTCCGCACAGTGTTATATGAGCGAGACGTTCTGCGATCAGGCGTGTTTGTTTCTCGATGCGCACCATGTGAGAGCCAAACGCTTTATAACGTTCGCCCCACACAAAGCAAATGTGTTTTCAAGTCAGAGAAGTCTTTCATGCGCTTGAGTCGGAGTATTTTTGTCCAGTGACATCCTTTGTTTATCCCATTCCTGCTAATGAAAGCCAGAGAAAAGCCATTCATTACCGCTCAGCCTCATAATTGATTTGGAACATGCAAGAGGAATTTCCGCCGAGCTGAAGAATTGTTCTGAACCTAAACTTTGGGAGAGCATTTGACAGTTTAAAGAGTTTTAATATAAAAGAAACATACTGTGTTCTTGTTTAATGCGTTTAATTTCTTATAAAATACCTCAAGACAAGAGGAGATTACTTGACTGTCGCGCACAGTTTTTTGGAAGGTTGATGATAATTCTTGTAATAAGCTCGGTATAAAAAGACGACATTGACAGACAGTAAGTACTATTTATGTCAAGCTAACTTGCGTATGCCATTTAATTTGAATTAGGATGCATGGAGAGTCTAATTTAGATTTGTTAACAATCCGATAAGTCTAGAAAACATAGCCTATCTGTCATTATTAGTGAATGCAAAAAACAAATGTTAGTTTCCAAGAGACATGTTGTTATAATACCCAGCTCTAACTGAAAGAACCTGTTGTAGAATACCATCATTAATCAGGCGTTTTATAAAAAAAATTACACGTTTCATTTTAAATAAAATTTAATTGTATTAACAACATCTGTCCAATAAAAAATACATATAATTTCTTAGGTGGTCGCTGTGATTAGCCATAAACAGATAGGCGTTCCAGCTATGGAAACACTAATCATATCTTAACCACATCACATGAAAGAAGCATTTTTAAAGATGGGAAGGGAGTGAAATAAATATAGAAAGGTTGAAAAACGTAATGTAAATTATTTTTGAAGATTAAACGTGAAATTGGCCTCATTAGATACCTCATTAAAGGCATGTGGTCATATGTGGTCATTTGTTATTACTCGTAAGGCGTATCCCATACATTAAACACGCTAGTCTATGTCTACATGTATTGTAAACAGTCTCTGATAAAATAGACGTTCCTGTGGCTTTACGTTATCATAAACTGATATCGTAATAAATACACCGGAAGAAAGAACATTCTTTTGCCTGGGAATTTCTTCCATTACCTAAAAGCTAAATCTTGACAAAGATGAAGATTTAGCTATACGTTTAGCCTCTTTGTTGGAGATTGTTGGAAGCCAGTTAACATTTCATCAGCTTGGACTATCAAGTAGCCCTTCTCGCTTGAAATATGGCGAGGAGAAGTTCAACCTTCTGCATTCTTCTTACAGCTGTGCTAAACAAATAATTCACGGCATATCATCCGATGTGTCCCGATATTCTCTCAATCGTGAGAGAGGAAATTAATCTTAGCTGTGTACCGATTAAACCTATATTTCTGGCAAGACACAAAGCACCAGAGCCGTTGTTTGGAGCGAATTAGCTAGATATTGTTCTAGGTCTTGCAACATGGCGACCACACATCTGGATAAACAAGTACCGTGTGGGGATATTTCGGCAATGCTATACCGGTGGAGAGGAAAGCACGGTGTGCGGAGTTTGTTTTACTCATGTATCCACGACCTAACCCATTCTTTCGACACATACACACAATATGATCACATCTGTCAAACGGAAGTTTTAAGGAAATATTTACTATGATAATAGCCGACGGGGCGATCTTACAACAGGGGGTTGGATGAGCACTTATATCGGAACCACTCTAAATAAACCGCTTGTCTTCGAGACTCTAACTGCCTGTGATCCAATGCTACGGCAACAGGAAGAAAACATTGCCCCAAAAGCGGAAATATCGTAAGAGACATCATGCAGCCAGCGTTTTAAACACTATTCATGTGATACCTAAGTTTTATCCAAGTAATCTGTTTACTCGTGTTACCAGTGTGGTACCTATGTTTACTTGTGTTGCCACTGTTTCACCAGTGGTGTCTTGCGTTTCTACTATTTCACTCGTGGTGTCTTGCATGTCCAATGTTTACCAGTGTTAGATATGTTTACTTGTATTGCCACTATTTCACCTGTGGTGTCTTCTGTTTCAAATGTTGCAATGTCTTGCATTACCAATATTTACCAGTGTTACCTATGTGTACTTGTGTTATCAGTGTTTGTCCGTGTTAGCTATGTTTACTTGTGTTACCAATGTTTCACCTGCAGTGTCTTGTGTTATCAGTGTGTACCAGTGTTACCTATGTTTACTTGTGTTAGCAATGTTTGCCCGTGTTACCTATGTGTACTTGTGTTATCAGTGTCCACATGAATTCTCCACCGTGATATTGCAGGAATATTGCTAAAATCTTAACTCTCTCACCTTCTCGTGTTAACAGTGTTTTATCTGTGTCTGTCTGTGTCACAACTGCATTCCATGTTTTTCTTGTGTTGTTCTTGTTTTACCTACTCTGTATTCAGACCCAAGGGAATACAGTAAACAATAGCTCTAACTCAATGACAGATAATTTGACAAGTCCTCATTGTCTAAACCTTTAAATCATGCACCGTACGGGGTTCCATCTCGACTCATTTTTCATTTTATGAAAGTCTAATGCGTGCCCCGTAAGTTAAAGATTAATGGTTTCCTTGATATCTGCATGTTGTATTAGAGGTAAGATTTTTTGACAGTCGAAAATGGATAATGCTAAATTAGTCATAGACGAACAGACTGTTTAGGCGCCAAACCTCAGTAAGGCATGCCGTGTATGTTGTTGTGTCATCTTTAAATTGTTTCAGTTTATGTGATTAGATCCATGTTTAGCATGTTTATTCGGTGTTTATTGGGAACCTTCGGTTGTGCGGCAGAGCCACATTCAGACGGATTCTTCCCAACACACACAGATCGTTCGCCCTGTCTGACCCTGCTGTCTTGTACAGTGAATATATTAAACGCACTGATCCAGCGTCAAGTAAAAAAGTTCTAATAAAAGTCAAAAATCGAGACAACCCTACAAAAAAGGTTGCGTGTCATTTTACCAATCTTCAATTTACATAATTACGAGAAACTGACGGTATGCCCTTGAACGCTTGAATACCAACCATGAAGCCTTGGAGTTTTATATCAAGAATGACTGACGACTGATGTCAAATATTGGCATGTGAAGTTCAAAGAGTTTACAAAAATAGGACTTTTTACCTCTGCGATACATTTCAATGTCATCAATTCCAAATTTAGATTAAAAAAAGTACATGGCAAAAATGCCGTTAGTTTGAACCCGTGTTAGTAGAAGCCAAAGTGGCCCGTATTTTCCCAGCAACTGATACATATTAATTTCTTGGTGGCCATAATTCTTGAATCTGCATTCGTTAATTTGAATTACATTTTTTCTTAAAATAATGTCCAGGTAAGGTAATAGGACTTACATACCCGTTTCACGAATACCTGATATCATGATTGGTTTTCACATCTATACTGAACAGCAAAAGAAGTGTTTATTTATTTATTTATTTATTTATTTATTTACTTATTTAAAACATCAACACGAACGCTCTGGCTGTTCTTTCCTTTCCACACCGTGCTTTCCTTTCCCTTACCAACGAATTTCTTTCTGATGACAGCCAAGGCTGGGTGATCTTTGGCACTGAATACAGTTGCCCATCTCCCCGAAGGCCCGGGATCGAGTCCCCACATAGGTACCGATACTATTGGTGAAGTTCATTTCTGGTGTCTTCGTAATATTGATGGGATATTGCTAAAAGTGAACTCGTCCACTCACTTAGCATTAAGAAGGCCTGTAAGCCTTGACGTATAGGAGCTACTATTCACTTAGCACTAAGATAGCTTCTTGCAAGCGAGCCCTGGCGATCAATATTTCGCGGCGGTTGGATGGCCCAGTGGGTAAAGCGTTCGCTCGTCACGCCAAAGATCCGGGTTCGAGTCCTCACATGTGTACAAAGTGTGAAGCCCATGTCTGGACTCACCCGACGTGAAATTCCGGGAATATAACGAAATGTGGCGCAACATAAAACGTAGTCAGGCAGCAGTTTAATATTTAATGGGTAATGCGTTTATGTTTGATAGTTACTTAGGGATTTCCTCCCATATTAAGCTGGCACGTCATGATCGAACACTAATATTGTATAAAAGGGCATCATAACGGACTCGTTTAACGCCATACGTACGAAGTGGATAATGCTGTGTGTCAAAATTGGTACTGTAGCCTATTTGAGAACACTATCCACGTATAGCAACATAATCTAACGCACGTATGTGTTGCGTTTGTCCAGTGTCTGAACGCTTCATCGGGATTGGTACATTTAAATTAGTTTTATCTAAATGACATCCGCTCTACAATCAGCAGTGTTTGGTCAAACAATATTTGCCTCCATAGTTCCTTGATTAAGGCACAACAATGTCAGACATGTGCTATTGAATATATAACTCTTTTAGGATCCGAAACCATGTTCAGTTTGCTTTACTGAAATCCTGACAATGCATTAAAAAAGACAGACTGACTTGTATTGCATGGTGACATTCACTTGATTGTCTGGTCCAGACATGATTTGTTTACAAACAGCTATAATATTGCTAAAACATATATTATTCATGATACAGTCACAATTGTAAATCGACTCTGCTTTTAACACACTTTTCTTATGAAAGTGGAAAGGGTCTTGTTTCTTTGATTGTTTAATGGTCCCGTTAAATAGGTTAGCGGATTATTTCGACCCTAACTCACACACATACACGCACACGCACACGCACACGCACACGCACACGCACACGCACACGCACACACCACCACCACCTTCACCCCCACCCCACCCCATCCCACCTCACCCCAGTCCGGCTGTCTCACCCCATACAATTTCACCACATTCAGAGGTTGTTATTATTTATTCATAATAATAATAATTATCATTATTGTTATCAACTATAGATTATTTCAATAGATTATTCATCTATATATACAGTGTCGAAACAGAATATTCATATGTTGATGTTTATTGTCTTAATGGTAACGAGATCTTCCAAAACACCCCAAAGCAGAGAGTCAGACTGTTTAAGATTATATCCATGAAATATGCACAATTGTGCTTGCAGTCTGTTGGTGCTTATTCACATGCATTAAATAAACCGAGGAAAAGAATCCGGGAGTTCAATATTTAATGGTCTCGAAAGGTGGTCACTGTGACACGGCTATCACTTTTTCAATCTCATATTTTAAAATCAAAATGGTATCCCTCTTCTCTTTACGGTTTCAAAACATTTCCGATCAATGATATTGTAACATTTACACTATTGTGAACCTTTAGCGCTTGGTGCTCAAGTACCAAAGGTCAAGGTCATTTGTTTTCTGCGGATTTAGGCATGTGGATGATTTTGATCCATTTGACTCGTTGGCCTTGAATGTCAAGAATATTAATTATGTGGGTGAGTCGGGGTTTACGCCGCATTTGGCAATATTCCGTCACTACATTCCTGAACGTACAACATAACATGATTCATTGAGATTAGAGCTGAACTAAACTGTTTATCTTTGGTCACTTCGACAGTCACCTCATTTTTCTGCACGCTCATTTTTATTACAAAAAAGCATCATCTATAAAAAGAGATTAGTTCTTTTTTCCCCAGTGTTGAATGTTTTACGATTGTCGTTTTGAACTCTTGACAACATCTCTTCGATATCTCATAGTAATTTTCTATGCTTCTTTCTTCTTCTTTCAAATTCATCTTAAAAATCAAATTTAAAAAGTTTTACTTCCGGATTTTTATGACATGTAATGCCAAATCACATTTTGGACTATGTTTGAACTGATTCAAAGTGTAGGTCAGCTGAATCCATGAATCATATGTATAGTCTCTCACGTCGGCGAGAGAGCGAGGTGCGTATGTGTATATGTGAACATACAGCTTATAATCTGCAGCGAGAGAGAGACACACACAGAGACAAACACAGAGAGACACAGAGAGAGAGACAGACACAGATAGTCAGACAGAGAGAGAGAGAGAGAGACAGACAGACAGACAGACAGACAGACAGACAGACAGACAGACAGACAGACAGGTGCGTATGTGTATATGTGAACACTCTACACTCTAAGTATTGTAGGACCGGCCAAGAACCTTTCCCCTAGTATCAACTCATCGTCTACATCATAATTCTTTTGACGAAAAAAAGTTTGTCACAATTGACAGGCACATTGCAATTCGAAACCGAGAACATCTGTTACCTGTATACAGGTGATAAAAGATTCCCCATAGTCATCCATTATGTTACATTATGTATATGTTTCATTTTCAAATAACAGTATATTAGATTGGCGATATTGTTTTCATACCACGACCTCTACCGGTGCTACGACAACACTCAAGGTTTACTCAAACATAGCTATGTTCTGAAAAATTTAATTTGTTTCAAGACATTTAAAAATACGTAAAAAACATAATACACAACTGCCGGTGGGTATCTTACACATCCCATTCCCGAAAATCAATAACTGTTTTTTTTCTGGCAAAACATTAGATTTTATCCATGGTCATGTTGTTCCAAGTCCTTTTCTTACATCACTCTTGAACCAGATAATTTGAAAATACCCACCCAACCACAGGTTTTTCCATACCGTTGCCGGAATGAGTGATTGTTAGATAATGAAATTTAACAACAGCTTTTTAAATTTTCAAATATATAAAAAGTAAACTTGATATACTCTGTCTTGCCCCACAGTTTACTGATAAAGTCGTGACAAGGAACAAAGAGGAATTTGTACCTTTTTTAGGCAAACCTTGGTGTTTCACGTTGTGCATGAATATAGTATGGGTGAGAACACACTTTCCCTGGCAACAGCACGTCGCTCTCAAGGGCACGGAATACAAGAACGCCTATGTGTAACACGTCACCACGTGCAGAAGCATCCATCCCTCCCCACCCCACCAGCCTTCGCCAGGCTCTATCACATATACTGAACAAATAAATATGAGGAACACGAAGATTTTTTTGGGGGTGGGGGGTGGGGGGGGTGGGGTATTTACATTTATATGTATGCTGCGACGCGAAAAACCATGCCCCCTAACTCTCTGCCTTCGGTATATTTTAGACCAAACTCTGGTCTTTGAAATGAACACAATTTACAGAAATATGTTCACAGTGAAAAAAAATATAATGTAATGGAGCTCTTTCATCATTTTCAGGAGCTAAGGAAATCTAGGCTTGCCACATTTTCTAGACTCGCGTTGGCATCTTGGATATATTTGCTTCAAGGTCTGTACAACACACTAGGTATATCTACATGGTATGCACACTGTCAATCCTGTGTTAGCTCGTTACGCTGAAGATACGGGTTCGATTGCTCACACAGGTACCATGTGTAAAGTGGATATCCCACAGTGATATTGCTTTAAACGTCTTAGCCTTAATATTGCTTTAAACGGCTTAAAACTAAACACACTCACTTCACTTATCCACAAATGTGCCACAGGTGAGTAAATTGTGAATAAACAAATGTTGATTTTATTTTCAATTATCGCCCAAGGTTACTACCTACTATGTGTTTCTCTTTCTAAAGGAAATCCAGTTCCCACAGGATAGTCAACGTAAAAAAATAATATATATCATGGTTTATGTGTGTCGTTAGTAATAAAGGTCAGCCTGATCGCATCAGCGATGAAGAACATGATACTTCAAACCTAAAAACTATTAATAATGCATACTACTTTAGCTTAAGAAGGTTGGGTCAGAAGGTGGATATATAATGCATACTACTTTAGCTTAAGAAGGTTGGGTCAGAAGGTGGATATATAATGCATACTACTTTAGCTTAAGAAAGTTGGGTCAGAAGGTGGATATATAATGCATATAAAGATTATATCAGACTGAAATCATAATATTTTTCAACTTGTGAAAATGTGCTTTTACATGAATTTATGACTTGATTGTTCAAACATTTAGAGTGGTTTACATATAAACCTCATACAGAGGTAGGGGTAGATCAGCTGTTGAGGCACGAGTTTAGTCTTTAAGACGTCTACGAAAGTATTTAATTTGCTTACAATTAGTGGGAAGCGCCACAATTCGCCTTACAGAGTTATGTCCCTTAGACATATATTTCTATCCTGTTTTGAATCCAAGATTTGTCCTGATTCTGGCTTTGCGAGTCCCACATCCGTATTTGATGGTTTTACCGAAATGGTCGTGTAATTACCCATAATTCTTGACATGCCGTATTCACACATTTAGTTAATTGCGTAGATCGATGCTCACAGTGTTGATCAGTAGATTGTCAGGTCCAGATTCGATTATTTACAGACCGTCGCCATAATGCTGAAATATTGCTCAGTGCGTAGTTAAACAGAAAACAAACAAACAAAATAATTTTCTGAGGCTTGTTGAGTTGGGTGATGGAAAAAATTCGTAAAGAAAACAAATATGATCAACGTAGAAGAAAGTGTCAACTGCTATAAAACGATAACATGGTTTGGCTACGGGAACGCTATGTAAGGATATCATATGCAAAGATCAAAGCATCACCAACACAGATGTGAATAGCATGGTCCGAACACAGTTATCGTGAGCAAGCATCATATCATGCCTATATCACATACATTACCAACGAAGGCAATTTCCTTTCCGTTTTTCCTTGCCACGTCAAACTCGTTTGTATACTTTCTTTCGACCTTCAGTATGTAAGGTCACACGACAGTATGTTTCTCGCAGCTATCCGTAGTCTTTTGGTAAATATTGACATATGCGTCCTCTATTCCAGAAACCACTTAGCCTAATGAGCTGAATCATTACCTGAATGTTTGTCGTCATAAGAGAAATCATGGCTGTGGAAGGTATTAAAAGGAGTTTTTTTAATGACAAAAAGAAAGACGATGCCTTCAAAACCACAAGGCTGAGATGATGACGTTTGTAATGAATTTGGCAATGCCCAGTGGAAAGCTTGCAGCCGTCATCTCTAGATGCTGTGGTCGTTGATGGTGTTGTTACGGTAACCGCTCTCCTTAACTCCTAAATACACAAATATGAAGCCATGAATATCACTATAATTCGCCAGCAGTGGGTGAATCCTTTTACTTCAGCAGCGATGTCATAACGTGTCTTAATTTTGATAATACGACCTAACGCCATATTCGCTACCCTTATAATGGGTCAGTGGGATAATCTAGTGGTTAACGCGTTTGTTCGTCACGTAGTAGTTCCAGGTTCGACACTCATCATGGTTATAGCGTCTGCAGCTCCCGCTGTGATGTCGCTGAAATATTTCTGAAAACATTGTCAAACCATATTCAGTAATTTACTGTGACATGAATGAATGAATTGATTGGAGGGTGGATAGATCGGTTAATGACTGAATGGATGGGTAGGTGGGTGGATGGATGGGTGGACGATGAATGGGTGAATGGGTGGATGGATGGGTGGGTGAATGAATGAATGGGTGGATGGATGGGTGGGTGAATGAATGTATGGGTAGATGGATGGGTGGAATATGAATGAACGAATGGGTGAATAAAGGATTGAATGAAAGTGAAGTGAACGAATGAACGGGTGGGAGGATGGATGATGGATGGTGAATGAATGAATAGTAGGATAGATGGCGAATGAAGGAATAGTAGGATAGATGGTGAATGAATGAATAGTAGGATAGATGACGAATGAATGAATAGTAGGATAGATGGTGAATGAATGAATAGTAGGATAGATGGTGAGTGAATGAATAGTAAGATAGATGACGAATGAATGAATAGTAGGATAGATGACGAATGAATGAGTGAATAAATAAATAACTGTTATTTTGTTTTAAGATGTAGCCGTTAGTTACAATTCTGCAAGATGAAACGAAACAAACTGTCAGTGGTAACCGTGAACTAAGTTTAATAAGTAACTAAGGAAAATACACATGCCTAAGTCTCATGTGCGTCTTTCCCATACGGATATAAATAGATACATATATACTTTTGTGCAAGCTTCCTCGTAATAACACACTCCTTGATTTATATTCACTTTGATAGTCTTGGTCCTATAAACACCAAAGACTACATAGGTGTATTTTAAGGACCAAGCTCCTTTGATGAAGTTGGCTGACCTTTAGATACATAATTTAGTCTGATATCCATTTCACGTTATTGATATATTAGCGTTCCGGGCTTAAGTCTACAGCCAGTATCGACTTCTGAGATAATTATGATATCACAATTAATAAAACCAGATAAAAAATATGAAAACGTGCTTATCTTGTTGTCAAATCAAGATAAACAATGATAAAAGATCCCGTATGAAACATGATACATTTACCTCTTACCATCATCGAGTAGGTGAGCACGTTGAAAGTTTAATGTCGAATAAAGAAATCACTCACTCAAGATTTTTCTTAAATGGATGTGGTGGTTGGTTTACAGATTTCTAGGCTTTCGATTAATAAAATAAACATGTCAACGTTTTCGCAATTTCATACGTTTATTCTGGTGCATGGGAAACACCTGGTGCCTCACTCACTCACTCACTCACTCAACAGTTCAAATGATACCATTTAAACACTTATTTTACAAGTCACGTCACAGACCGGGTTAATGGTGTTTAACTGTACTCACTCTGGAATTCAGCATAATTTATTTGTGCTTTGAAATAGTTTCCATTCAGTTTGAGATTGATGAAATTCTGAGACTGTTATACTGAGGTCCTACACGTTTACATTTGTGATGAAATGCTTTTCGTATGTAGTTGGCAAAAGAGAAGGAGATAAATGTTTCGTTTATTCTTTGGCCCTAAAAGACGTCGGTGAAAATTATATCAATGTCACTGTTAATACGGAGACCGCACCTTGACTGGTCTTAATGCACACAGTGAAATAAAATAAATACCTGTGTGTTGCGCGGGAACGCACCAGTGTACATAGACGCATGAATGTATAAGGGAAGTCTCGCGCTAGCAAAGACAATCGAAACTCCACAATGCATCTGGCCATGGGGGTTACGCAAGAATTTAAATTTGATTTTCATTTTTATCAAAATTAACTGAGCTACAACAGCTATCGCATTTACATGTGTGCTCAATCTGGTTTTTAAGCATCGATAAAAACCAAACCTTGACCAGTTTAAATAAATTGTGTCCAACTGCAGGAACCGAAACAGATCAACCCCAGTCCTGCACAAACTGCCAACCGCTTCAAAATACCTGTGGTGAAATTCCACACACACGCCATCGTGTTGAGACGGACGGCAGAAACATTTTTAAATAAACATGGTCAGCTTATAACCTTTGATGGATGAACTCTAAAACACTTAGAATCTTACACACAATCATCTAATCACAATTGCCATATTATTCAGCGTGCAAAGTAGGCACTAAAACACTGCTTGTTAACGACTAATTCTGAATATGTGAAGCATAACCTGGACAGTGGTTGATTTTGTTCTTGATGATGATGATGATGATGATGATGATGATGATGATGATGAAGATGATGATGAATGTACGAAATGTCAAAAACGATACCAGAAAAGGTTAACAAAAATATTAAAATTTTATATTTTGAGTAGAAACATATATGCGTTCAAAACCTAACACATGAGATTTCCAATTGCATCTAAATTAATCAGTTTTCTGAAATTGTGTACGAATATGAATGGTTATGCATATTAGTTCATGTTGCTTGCCTTTAATTTTAGTCATTAGTTATCGCCAATTCTAAATTTACTTAAAAGAATAGTCGCATTTGTCGGTCCTACCCCGCATGGTTACAGTGTCTATGGTTGAGTGATCTGAAAGTATTTGCTCAAAGGGCTGAAAAAAAACTTCGTGAGACATTGAAGAGCTGAATGGGGGAGGCAGTCAGAGTGGGGGACATGTAGGGAGGGTGGTCATATTACTGAGAAAAAGCACTGTCTGCATCTGTGTTACATACACATCCATTACGTTGTGGAATTTCGTCATCTGCGCTCTTGTTCCGCATTGTGCAGAATCAATATTTTTCCGGATAAGATCTGTGCTTGCTTTGCATGCTTGTTATGTATACTTCTATTGATCTAGTGTGAGATTTGAACCTGTTGTGTACACACTGCTATCAGCTTTACTGTAAATCGTTACGTGAGATTACTTTACTTAGATCTGATGTACCTGGTAACAAACAGTACTCCACGTTGTCTATTTTCCAGATACTTTCATTCAATAATGAACAGAAAAATGAATAATCATCATTTTAGACTATTAAGAACATTTTCAAATGTTACTCTCCGGTGAAATAACACATATACGACATAACTTCTAGCATGTTTTTTATGTTTATGTTTTTTAAGTTTGATGTATTTCTGTTCGTGAAGGTTAAGGGTTAGAATATCAATCTTCAGTAACCCATGCTTGTCGTATGAGGTGACTAACAGGATCGGGCTGTCAGTGTCTGTGACTTGGTCGATACATGTCACCGGTTCGATGTTCATGCACTTGCTCCTATCGATGCTCATGTTGTTGATCACTGGATATTTTCTAACCGCCGACATATTGCTGGAATGTTGGTGAGTGCAGCGTAAAACTAAACTCATTCACTCACTCACTCACTCACTCGCTCGCTCACTTAGCTGACTGGCCTTTGCGTGTGTTTATGATGTTGCAAACCCGTGGAGCAGGATACGGTCACCTTTTCGCAAATAGCTGGTGTCATTACAAATTGATATCGATTCATTAACATTACTTAGAGTTGGCTATATTTTTGGCAGACATTTCTAATAATGATAAATTATGTCTTTATCTTTTTAACGGCCAGTTCAGTAAAGTGAAACTTGAATAGTATGAATTTCTTTTGTTCTGGACATACCCCTCTGATTGATGTTGCTCAGTTAGATGAGCTGCTTTTTCATCCTCTGAGCTTTCATGGGAGATATCGCTTGGATGACATCAGGAGACATCTTCAAAGAGATATCGCTACAATGAAATGTCATCACAATGCATTACAGATATCATCATGACGCCGTAATTAAATGGCATTACTAACCTCCCTGCTGCTGAAACTAACTGTACCTTTTACTTTCATTCCACTGGCTCTATTGTTTGCAAATTTAAAAAGTTGAAAGATGATTTTAGATGATGAATGGATTCTCTCGCTTGTGTCTTTTGGAATCAAATAAAGTCGATAAAAGTTTTTAAATTCCGTGTTTCTCGATCTTGTCCTTTGATATCCAATACATCAACTCTCGATAAAATCATTAGAATCCAAGGCAAGCCTCACAGTTTTATTTTAAACTTCTATAGAGGACTGTTGATAAATTAAATGTGGGGAAAAAACAACAGCGTGAAATTTTATTTCTGTGGCCAAAGTACCAAACTACAATTTGCCAGTTGTATTTGGAGATTTGTTAATCCAGATGATTTAGCTGGAACGGGACTCTCGGTGGTATTGAGTTTTCACCATACCAATTTCCCCATCTTGAAATGGAAAGATTAATCCAAAAAAACTTATAATGAACTTCTGTTAATATGGTGTTTTACGCAACCTTGGTTCATTAAGTGGGCACAGTTCAAGCACAGTGCGGCTATTTATGTCCGTTGCCCATTGTTAAGGCATCAATCAGAGCCACCCCAATATTCTTACAGTCAAAACTGGTTCGCATAACTGCCCCTTTTATTACGGAGATCTCCCAAGGGGACGTCACTCCGTCGGCATGCAGCTTACCGGTACATCAAAATGTCACCCAAACAACATCTAATGCTCGCAAAAATAAGTAAGGCTTTTCAAACTCCCAATTTACAGACTTTATGACGCAGGATACAATTATGCCTATTCTCAAGAGAATTGACCATAATCGTGTAAAGAAAAAGCTCAATCGGCCGATGTGAGGAACTAGATATTTGGAAATGATCCGCATAGCAGAAATGAGATGGCGGCTGGATTTAGAACGAGGCTATGCGGTCAGCGGACAACCAGACCTTTCTTGCCTGACTCCGCCCGCCCCGCAGGATTTAGAGAATGTAGGTAGCACCTCCAGGGGGTACAGGAAGGGTTGTGTACTTGTGCCAGGTTTGAGGCACACCCCCGGGCTGGCATGTTCAGTGTGCTGACTTGTGATGCAATCATCTTGCGGTAAATGACGGCTGCTGATGAGTATATCAGCCGTTGTTACATGTGTTAGCCCTATCAATTAGGCCCGCCTCATTGGCACGAGCTTTTTACCGGACTGGACCAGTTCGTTCGTCCTTTCGGGAAAACGAAACAACCTGAAAAATAATTATACAGAATATATTACCATAAACTTGCATATCGGAAATCTTGGGGAAATGAATTAAATTTCAGTTAAATGTGAAATACCAGGTGAATTATCAATCACATTGTGACTTGAGCACCGCGTGAAGGTGTCTTAAATGGTGCACACTTGGTGTGAAGCTAGTTTAAAGAGCGATTCGGTAATAACTGTTTACTCGTGCATATAGCGAAGCCATTTAGTAAAGCGACATTAACGTAGTATGTCTAAATTACGCAAAACAGTAAATAATATATCCGGTTTGAAAAGATCTATCCAGATTCAATTTACATTCAAAAATACTTTTACGTAGAAGTGTCTAAACCGCTCATGTATGTTGCCATCGTATTTTGTTGTCATTGGGATTTTTTAAAGTGTATTGTGTTATAAAAGGTTTCAAATAAAAACTATACATACGAGAACCTGTCCTTAAGGTGGTACAGTCGCAAACAGTCTAGCTATATCCACTGTGAAGTAAATGAAAGTACAAAGAGAAGACATTATGTTTGGACGCAGCACTGAGAGGAAGAAACAAATAAACATTGCCAGCAAAATATAAAAAGATACTGGCTCGGTCAAAAAGCATGAACTGATAGAATGACATTCTCCAACTCTGGTGTTTTCTAATGGCAGAAGTTTCCAAGACGTTAAAAGAATTAGGACTAAGTTAATTGATTTGCTTAGTGAGGAGTCGTGCCGCCGCCGCAGCTCCCAATTACACATGTAATTGAAGCGCGCCCTATGTCACACGTGTGAGTTTTTACCCTGCCTGAAAATAACGCCTAGAGATGCTGTTAGATTTAGCCAAGAGGCTTACTTCAGTATCTACACACGGCTTCTGTAACTACTAAACAATTTGACATGTCTTGCAAAAGAACCTGGAATTTTTTGGTGATATTATCAATTTAGTTGTCGACAAGGGACCAGTTGCTTGTGGTTCGTCATTAGGAGTAGAACGTCAGTTCCAGACTCCTTGCAATGACCTAACGCAGACTGTGACACTGAGCAGAAGATTCGAGGTTTTAAAGAAACCCACTGCCTCGCAAGGAATATCTGTAATTCTTGATGTCATTCAGCCAAATATGAAATACCATTACGACTTTGTTAATCCGGATCTGGATATACCGGACAAGGAACGTGAAATTAGATAAACGAATTACTTCACATGAAAAATTTGTGAAGTCCAGAAATTCATTTGTCCTAACGTCTTCACTGGTCTGTCTGAATTAATGGATTTCCTACGTTCTATATAAGTGCATTGATATTTGGGAACGTAAATTTAGATTAAAGTGTCTCTATGATTTGTTTATAACAAAACTAAAGGTGTTAAATATCCCCCACTGACTCCATTCTATTGTTTAGTGCAATTGTATACTAATAATCCGATAAAAAGGTATGATCAAAACAGAGGTAATGATAGTAAAACTCTCTTTATCATAGAATGACGTCATTCCGAAAGTAATCAATGTTTATTCCACTTTACCTCAATGATGTTCATCTTGTGAATGCAATATTCCAGTGAACCGACCTATTTATCATAGAGTACGTACTTAAAATAGATTAATATCTTGTTCCAGAATTACAGATATTCTGTTTAAAGAAAACTTTCCTCAAACTATAAGTATATTTCAAATGAAACTGACGATGGCTTTACATTTCGCCCCTGACTTGACAATGTTTTCCAAATCTCAGACAGAATAATATGTTTATATATTCTCTGGTGTCTGATTCAGTCTACTTTTCCCTTTCGTCCAGCCTTTTCTGCAGTGCTGAAGCTCTAAATGAAGCAAGTCTAGATTTCTCAGGTTCAACCTTCCATCCCACTGGGTCTCCCTTCAGTTAAAACGGAAACATTTTTTTCTGTCAAAATCACATATTAGTATATTGAACAGCAAAAGAAATAGTCAAGTTTTTAAGTAGAAAATACAAAGACGAACACTTACTTTTATGAGAGTTCTTCATTTCGAAAGCTTCCTTTCTTTGGCTGTTCAGTATTATATTCAGAGAGTAAACGTTAGTCTAATTTTAAGAGACAGGCTGTCAAATGATTTACAGTCATGTTTGTTGACGGGAGTTTTATTTAAATTTAATTGGATGTAATTTATCGATGCATACATTCTTCATTCAGGATCCTAAAACTCGCCCTAGCCAGCTGACCTTCTTTCTTCTTTGACCTTTCCTTTTCTTTTATCGAACTAATCGCGATACTCAGGTTATCTATCGCTTCGTCACATCAATGGCCCTGCTCATTATTTGATAATATCAGTGTCAACTTCAAACTTCCATAATTATTATTTAACAGTTTTCCTCCTATAAACCGTTCTTTAGGCAATCTGATAAAATTGTCAATGGAAAATTTGTACAGTTCATTTATCCGGTGTATTCATATTGTGAAGCGAGATGCCATATTGTCACAACGCGTATAGAATGTCCCGGATAAAGAATGTTTTCATCTGTTGTTGAGATCATCACTTCCACCCGGCTACAGTAGCAAGTTGAGCAAATTAGATAATCGTATTGTATTTATTCATAGCCATGCTGGAGAGTGGAGATAAACGTCTGTTGTCACTTTCTGCTCGGGGTGATATCTTTGATGGATATCACTGTATATTATCCTGATCAGTGATTATCCATCATCAGCTGGTGAGTCCAGCCTTTGTCCAGGGCTTTTCATCCATTCACTTACAGTTGGTCGACGTCGACATCAATATAGTACTGGTGCTACATTTTCACGTCAGTTTGTTCCCGGCAACACAGAAATTTCTAATTATCTCCAGCTATCTTCAGTAATATTTACCTCCCGTTCAGTTCTATACTAATCAGTTATTTCCTCCAATGATCAAATATACTTATAGTGTTTATTGATGCTGGACTTCCCCATAATCTTTAGTAATATCTGGGTACTTCCTGAAAATGATCAATAATAATATGATATCGTCATTCAGTCATCGTTAGTTGATATAAAAGTATTACTTAACCGTGCTTGACAGACATTACAATAACCTAATGTACAGGACATACAGGACATACTGAACAAATGAAACCGCAAAGACTGGAAGTCTCTCAGACCCGTGAGTCCAACTCTAGCATTCTGGACAAAATTAAATTAAAATGTTCAGGGCTTATCTAAAGATTTACTTATTTTTTTCTTTTCAGATGCGTAGTGTCAAACATTATGAAAGCGTTTAGGTGCTTTTATGTTTTGTTGTTTAATATTTTACTTACATATGTTCATTTCAGTATAGTATGAAATGTTTTCTTTTCAGACGTAAATTGTCAAACAAGTTCATCTTGTCTGGGTCTTTTCATATTTTACTGTTAATTTTTTAAGTTCCATATTTTCTTTTTAAACGTATATTGTCATATTTTGGAACTGTAGAGGTCCTTTTATACTTTACTATTTAATATTTTAGTTACATGTTTTCTTTTCAGATGTATAGTGTGAAATATCTTGGAACTGTAGAGGTCCTTTTATACTTTACTATTTAATATTTTAGTTACATATTTTCTTTTCAGATGTATAGTGTGAAATGTCTTGGAACTGTAGAGGTCCTTTTATACTTTACTGTTTAATATTTTAGTTACATGTTTTCTTTTCAGATGTATAGTGTGAAATATCTTGGAACTGTAGAGGTCCTTTTATACTTTACTATTTAATATTTTAGTTACATATTTTCTTTTCAGATGTATAGTGTGAAATGTCTTGGAACTGTAGAGGTCCTTTTATACTTTACTATTTAATATTTTAGTTACATGTTTTCTTTTCAGATGTATAGTGTGAAATATCTTGGAACTGTAGAGGTCCTTTTATACTTTACTATTTAATATTTTAGTTACATATTTTCTTTTCAGATGTATAGTGTGAAATGTCTTGGAACTGTGTTGGTCCTTTTCATATTTTACTATTTTACCATTTAACAATTTTGTTACGTTTTCTTTTCAGATGTACAGTGTCAAATATCTTAGAGTCAAATATCTTAGAACTGATTAGGTCTTTGTGTATTTCAATGTTTAATATTTTAGTTAAATAATTATGTTCTTTTCAGATATCTGGTGCCAAATATTATGTAACTATTTAGGTCCTTTTATATTTTAATGTTAAATATTTTGGTTTCATATTTTCAAGTAAGATGACTGTACTCCCTCGGCTAAATGTCAGTCACGTCCCTCTGACACACCAGCATCGCACAAATGCGAAGCAAACGTTGCGTGAATCAACTGTCGTATCTCGTTAACATACAACTCAGGCTTCGAGTTATTGTTTCTGTCAGTGTGTGTTTTACTGAATGCCAAACAAAACACAAGGCATTATATGTATGTCACGATGACACTTTTATACTTGATCTTTATCTGTTTATATTGTAGAAATAGCCGTTTCTTTTTGTTCTAAAATATGTAAACTGTTCAGCAATATTTAAACAGATACACAAGCGAGACTGTGTTTCTTTTCCAACCTAATTCAAATTGCTAATCTTAATTTTTATCAGTTGCACATGACAAAGAATTTCAGTTTCACGAGAACCGTTCAATCTTCACAAATCCCTCGACATCAGAGCGGCATGGGAGACAAATCTGTGAGTTTTTCAGAGCCACTGTGGTATCCCTCTAATTTTTGTTAATGGCCGTGTGTGGAGTGATATATAAGGAAGCAGGAGGCTTGAAGTGCCGAGCTCTCAACACCACGTTAACAGCTCGGCTTCACTCGCTCTAGTCCAAAAATTCAAAACAGATTGCTAGATCACAGCTTCGTCAAAGCACTGTATCCTTTCTTGTCCCGCAATTGCTTTACCTTATAGATTAGGGGTCTTTGAGGTCCCAATTTCTTGTCCTAACACAACAAAAAGTATATTAATGTATCGTCCTTCGGTAAAAAATGGTAGATTTATTACTTGCTAAGGGCAATAACATTCTTAACTTCTTGCAAATGAGACACATTTCCTGCGGGTAGTTTTTCTACATATGGCTCAACAATGAGATAACTTTATGTTAATGTTTTGTACGGGTCTGCACTGGCGATGGGATGATAATATCAGCTGTGGAGCTGCGGTTCTCATATGCTGCTGGTTGTTGACTTGGAAGCTTGTCATGAAGGCATCCATAATATTGCACCTCCCTTGGTTTGTAGAGGAAATGGGAGGTGAGGGTGAGTATATTCTCAGGTCAACGTGAACAGAGTGATTGTCGTCTTGAAATAGTACCCTTTCATCAATGCGGATTTCTCATTTTCTTCCAAGCATAAAATGCCCTGTTCTCAAGTGTGTTGCTGGACCAAGGAATCTGATGAGCTGTGATTGCCGATCTGATGGTGTCGGATGTTCGTCGTGACATTATCTGACAAAATGTCTGACCTCCTTTGTGTGTTGACCACGGCGGCGATCTTCCTGTCCACTCGCGATCACTCGTACTTGTGCCAGCGTCAAGTGGCACGAGCCAAACCCGCCGTCATTAATCAACAACTGTCCAAGCAGCCATCAACACGACGAAACGAGCCCTTCTTCACCCTAGAAACGAGAGGATCTTGATAACAGTCCGACTTGCAGCGATTACCCGATTCGCACGAGCCAAACCCTGTCACATGGTGCGGACAACGCAAGATTGAACTGCTATCAATGCACGTGCAGCACAAGCGACATGTGGTCCCCAAGGACTCCTATTTGATGCACTTCAGTGGAAGGATTTCGTCTAGATCCCCAACACATGCGATTAAAGATGTCCCACGGGTCACGTATTGAGGTGTGAAGTGTGACCTTCTCGTTCCTTTCTTTCCTGCCTAACCTAGATGACGAGTTTACCGTCTCAGCGTCAGGCGTAGTTCCGCTGCTATGTGCGAGCACCTGTCCACGCGTGTCTTATCAGTTGATACCCTTTCATTCTACTTGGTATCAAGTGGATGGAATTTCAATTACTGCCCAATTTACTTATGAATTTTGAAGAGTTCACCACGAATGATCTATCAACAAGACGTGATTTATACCAACCTGCAACCCCACCGTGCTGACTTCGGGTGAAATAAGCGCATCTGGAATGTTAATTTTGGGGGTTCAGCTTCCTATTTACACTCATTCTAAGCTAGTAAATGTTAAACTCTACAAAGATGAATTAATAGTTATAATGTCATGAACAAACAAGCAAACAAAGCACAGCATCACTTTGCCTCAAGCAAGAACGATGTTGGTATCATAAATAACATTTTATCGCTTGTTTGAGTGGCATTTTAGAAGTTGAGGTGTACAAATAGGACAACGGTACAAGAATCTCAATCACGCAATAAAGAAGTTGTTATCCATAACAATTTGTCCTATTTGAACAGTCTATCGGTACTTTGTCTGCAATTTTGTAGAAAGAGTTATGGCCCTTATGCGTACCAGAATCCTATGGTCGTTGACCCGAATACCAATTCGAGCTGCTTATAGTTACTCTGAAAGCAGATGTAGAGAAAGTTGTTTTCATATTAAGACACTAGCATCAAGCTACATACTGTCAGTGATTGTCTTCGTTTGGCTGTTGTTGTTGCATCACAATATTACAGTGATCAACATCAAGAGCATCGATCTAACGTAAGGACCTGTGTCAACCAAGTCAGCGACTATGACCACTCGATCCTGTTGTATTGTCGCTTCTTACATGAAGCATGTTGAAGACTATGTCAGTCTAAGTAAACTTAGTCTCAGTACTTTTCGTTACACTCCACTACTGAGTCTAACAGAACCTTATGGGAGGTCGCGTCAGGTAACCTTTGAGATTGACCAATCAGAACACAGCTTGAAGACACAGCTTGAAGTTTAATCCGGATGTTCACAGATCTACTGTTGATGACGGGGTTTTCGCACTACATGAAATAATTCTTTCGCTAATCCCTTCCGTCAGTGACAGTATGCAACTTGATGCTAGTGTTCAGCGTCACAAGCCGTAGTGAATGACGACTTTTGAAATAAGACTGTCTGGACCTACAATGGAAACTTTCAAAGCAAAGCAAGTGTAAATTACCTCAGGTTCTGAATCTCTAGTCTCCCTGGGTCTCCTTTTCAATTTAAATGAATTAAATGGTTTTGTTTCGATCAAATATATATTATATAATACACTGTTATTCAGCACAGTGTAGTTGAAATCTGTTAAACGAACTACGTTTATAGTTAAATATATTTACAGGTTCCTTTCAGTTTCATGTAGTCATTTTTAGTGTATAATAAATATTTCATGTTTCAGTGTCCATCCTGTGTCGCTTAAACATCTGTGAAGATCAAATACTGTGATGCTTGAATGCGCTACCAGTACGACGGGAGCCCTTTCGATATTTTCCCACAAACTACCTCGTTGGCTCTTCTACCTATTGACCTTACGTGTTAGGTGAGTGAGGACGAATGTGTCTCAACATCCATCGTTTCAGCTAAAAAGGGTTAGTTGACGCCAGTTTAATTCCCGTCAGTGTAGCTGACCAATTGCTCAGTAGGGCGGCAATGAAGGTCAAAAAGATCAACTAACCCTACAGGCATCACCGGTTGCTTCTGACACCAATTAATTTCAGTTTTCATCTTTCGACCTCGATCTTACTGTGTCTTCTGTCGTTTTCCGGCGAATATTTTGAGAAGTTTATTGATTTAAGATAGCGTTTTACAGACAAGTAGGGAACGACAGCTGTCGTAGCGCTGCTGTGGACGCCAACGGGCACGTTACACCCCATCTTCATCACCACAGTTTTCGCAGTCGTTGATGACTTCCACACCTGTCTCTCCGTCTGTGAGATGGTGGTAAAGGGAGGGTGACCTCCCTGATTTGTTGTCGACGTTTTTAGGCCAGATGAAGGAAGGCATGTCAAGCCAGGATGATGATGTTGATTTTGGCAGCCAGGATGAAAACTGAACCAGAAGATGCGGAGAAGAAGGATGCATTGACAGCAAGACGTAGCTATTGAGTAATCAAATAACATCTGGCGTTCGTAATGTCTATCAATAGTTCACTTTTTAAAAATTGAACAATCATTAAAGTGGAAGAAGCTGGCAGGCTGTATTTACAGGTCCTGTTAAACAACAGCTGACACGAACCTATAGGTTCCTTGGCAACTTCAGGGAAGGGAAGATCGGATTAATGGCGGCATGGTATTTGAAAAATTCCGAGATTTTCCATACGTACAGGTGACTAAATAACAGCAGTGTGTTTGTGCTATTTTTTGGTTTAAAGGGTGTTTATTTTGCAATATCAGCATTTTTGCAGTTTAAAGCCACAGTTATACAAGGGCTTGGGGTTTAATTGAGAAATTGAGAATATGTTTAATCCTACCCCTGAAAATCAGGGTAAGAACGGGTCTTCAGGGACGAGAATTGTAAGACGCATCGAATCGATTGGGGGTCAGGGTTCCTGATTTAATGGCCTGGTCCAGGCTAGATTAAATAGACACCCCGCCGTATAGCCGAAATGTTCCTAAAATAATACTAAACAACAAAAACAGAAATGTAAAAGTAACTAGGGGATAAATTTCCTTTGAAAGCGTAATAAACCCAGGCTTATATCTGCCAATTTATATCATTTTTCCATAACGTACCAAACCTATTTTTTACATTATACTATTTTCCGGAAAAGATTCGAGACAATAAAATAATCGCTCCTTTAATCTTAGGCTTATTTCGATCAGAACGCTGATGATCACAGATATCTACTGATAAGAATCTAATGTTCCCATGCAGCATGTCTCCCACAGAAGGTGGCACCGCGCCTTACTTTGGGAAGATGATCACGTCTCCTATTTACTGAGTAGGCGTAATGACGTTCGTGGGGACAGAGATGGCGTGCCGAGATGTCGTAGACTACATCATTCCATAAAAAGCTTTTACCGTGTCGAATATATGTTGACCTGCGCGAGAGAGACATTACTGAAAGTGTGACCCCTACTTTGCCTACTCAAACTGCTCACTAAGAGACAAATTAAAGCGGTTAGATCTAACTAGGCTAACCCAGGACCACCTGCGTCTGTTCCAGGGCCACCGACAGATGATGTGCCACTCCAAAAGATGATGACGCTCTTCCCTCCATCACAAGATAGCTATCTTTAGATAAAACACCATTCGCCATTTTACGTTAAACCCCAATGCTCCGATTTCACCAATATCCAGTGCCACAGTCTTGTCCAGACTCTTCTTTACAGACCGCCGCCATATAGCCGAAGTATTGCTAATTGTGGCGTAAAACTAAACTCACTCACACACTCAAGTGCGACACGTAGAGAAAAGAAATATCCTCGCAAATGCCGGCACCGTTTCTTACGCGATTCCTAAAATGCTGTAGAGAGCAACGCTTTTCTGCAAAACTAGTTTCGGGTCCAAGAAAGCTTTGATTTTATGGTACCAAGACGTCTACGCATTGAGCAAGTCAAACCGCGGTTAACGAATACATTCATCATAGTGTTATCGTCCTGAACTCTCATTTCCCTTTGACTGAGTGGAATGATGGGCTACGAAGACTGACTTGACAAGCGTCTCCTGTCAATTCATATCAACAGACATGGACATGTACCAACAACAGAGGCCTTGCAAGGCTACTGGTCCAGGTGTTCCCTTGGGGCTCATAAAGCCTCATGGCTCCTACAAAACATATATGTTTTGAAGAGGCAGATACAAGGTTTACATTCACGATAAAGGTATATTTAAAATCCGGTAGTCGTAAAGGGACAGTTAAACATCAAAACTGTGGGCATATGTGACGTACTGTATTATGTACGACATTGAATACGAGGATCAGCTGTTCGTTCCGGTCGTAAATACATTAAACGTCTTACCCTTGTCTGATGTAAGTCGGTTTATCACTGTAAGTACGCTCTTGCCTCATTTCACATACCGTCCCAAGGGACCAACGCGACACACTCCCTTGCTATATATAGTTGTTTTAAAAATGCAAACAATAATATTCTGTACGTAATTACGTTCGTACGTTATGTAACGTCATTTATCTGATCAAGATAACACTGTGACACGTCGGATGCACGTTTTAACACTCACTTTAAAGTTTCAGCATTCTTTTGGCGCTTGTAAATCATTACTTTCTAATTTCCATAACATTTTCCCTCTTTTTACAACGTCGAAAGTGAGAATTGAACTGTAAACAACATGCTGTATCTGCACACATCTGCAACATGTACGTCATGGAACGTGGGCATCCGAGTCTGCACCGCCATCGCCGACGTCAGTGTACCATGAGACAACTATGTTAAACATATGTCATTTTTGCACTCGATAATCAACTGGAAATATGAAGAAACCCTCGGTAACAATGTAACCAACGATAAGGTCACTACACGTTGCAACGTACAGGAGACGTCGAGTACACGTTCCCAGAAACGTCAAACCCGTGGCTTCGTTCTATCAAAATGTTTTAGCACTCCAGGGAAGAGTTCTAGAATAAGGTCCATACTGTATTAAGGAGTTTTATGAATCCCAACATGAAACCGCTCAGATAATGAGATCACGGTCGGTGTAATCTCAAGTGTTGCGACTAACCTCCATTTCTGTTTTTACACGTCCCGTGAAGGATGTCCATTAAAGGACGTTGAGGGTGACGTGACAGCCTACGACGACCGTCCACTATACATCAAAGCCAGCGCGCAACATGCAAGACCTTGCTTCTCATTGATTAGAACTTTATGAGCAATTTAGCAGGACATTCCATGTCTGTTGCAAGAAGCGGCCTGCCACCTGCGTCAACCATCAACCCGCACTGCCCAATTGAAGACGACAGAAACCATGAGTACCAGTGCGGCCACAATTTGCCACCTCGTATGTCGTTGCGTTTGTTTGCGGTTAATGGAGGAATTTATTTAATTTCCTGTTGCTTTTAAATTTCCCGAGGTCCATTCCAAGTCGTGTACAACGGGCGGAGGAGATTACTTCAAGTGGTTTCCTCGAGTGGGACAAATGCTGACTGGATTCTACCCAAGACGGAGGAGGCTACAAATTGATCTGTTGCACGCATATTACATATCCGAGGTACCAGGTCGAACCCGTGGAGCAGTTTGAGAGGATGGATATCGTGTTGAGATGCATGATGGCCCGAGGCGGGAGGTGTCTGGGATGAGGCTTCGCTGATGAAGCTCCACACGCTGAGATGCTATCAAACTGCAAGGTCAGGCTGAGTAATGCGTCGTTGCAATCAGGAGGGGATTAGTCATTAACACGCCTGTCATTACCAACATAACTCCCTCCCGAACATCCGTGCTGACACGTTCAACTGGAAATTGAAACTGCAATGTTTTGTACGTTTATGTAAATCATCACGTGTTGACTGATAATACCGAATTTTATAATCAAAACCTAATATTAAATCTGATTGATTAAAACACATTGATACTTTCTAGGAGGTCGTACTGCTCTCGCGTTCTGGATTTCAAACGAAGGGCTTAGCATTCTTAAGTTCAGGCACGGATGCATTCAGCTTCATTGTGTGTTGCATCATTGTGATTATAACTATCCGTACGTGAGAGGGTGTGTGTGTGTGCGCGCGCACGGAAGGGGAAGGGGTGGTGGAGGAGGATGTACGTTCCTTCGTAGTTACGTGGAATTAGAGAGATCTAGTCTAACAGTCTCCCTCGTAACTACGTATACGTGGAACTGATCACAGCAATGTCTGCCATAATGGCCCCTTACAAAGTCTCACATTCCTGCGTTATTGCGAATAATCGGAGAGAGTGCGTATTACTTACTTTTCGTACGATTCCAAGATGTATACTCCAGCATAGTTACCTGGAAACATGGAACGATAAATGACTGCCGGTACGCACGTATACAAAGATCCAACCTGCTCCGTTATTACGTGAATTACAAACAGAGAATTGTGTCGTGCTGTACGTACGTATACAAAGATCCAGATTTGTTCCGTTATTACGTGAATTAGAAACAGAGAATTGTGTTTTGTTGTACGTACGTATACAAAGATCCAACTTGTTCCGTTATTACGTGAATTAGAAACAGAAAATTGTGTCCTGTTGTACGTACGTATTCAAAGATACTACAGTAACTTGTTCCGTTGTTACAAAGATACAACCTCACGCATAGCTACGTGGAATAGAGAATGATTTCTACAAGTACGCACGTATACATGGATACAATGCCCCGTCATTACATTTAACATGCGAGAATGGTGTCTACCACAATGTACGCATGCAAAGACGAACCTCCCACGCAATTAAGAGAGCTTGGTGCCTACCTTAATTTGCGTGTACACAGATGCAAATTCCGGCGATGTTACGTCAGATTGGATAGAGGGTGAAAGGCGATTACCAGTGTGTACCCTTACAAAGTAACATGGAATTAGAGAAAATGGTTTCCACCAGCACAGCTTCAAACTTCCGGCGTTGCAAAGTACAGCTCGAGAGGTTAAAGTATAATGTAAGCACGAGTAAAGGTGCGAAATCCGATATACCCTACCTTAATTCGAAATATGGATGTGAAGTTGGTCTTTTTGCGTATTTGATCCATACGTTCCTCTGAAAATATCTTAACCATATTCCCCATCTTTGTCACAGTCTTGGGGCGGCGTGGTAGCCCGGTGGTTAAAGCGTTCGCACGTCACACTGAAGAACCGGGGTCGATTTCCTACAATCATGTCCCGGTGTTGCCCGGCGTGGTATTGCTGGAATAAACCTAAAAGCGGCAGAAAACAATCTTGTGACAGACTAGCGCAGTTGTTGTACATTTTTATCGTCATTTCTCTATCATATCAATAATAGAAATAGGTTGTTGGTGTAAGCCAGCGTCTTTGACATAGGTATTTACTTCCGCTTATTTGGACTTCATTGAAATAACGATAGATTTTCCACACATCTATGGACTTCATGGATTATATACCCGTAAAGATCCGGTTTACAATTGGCCTTCAGTAACCCACACTTGTAAGAGGTGACTAAAGGGGTCGGGTGGTCAGACTTGGTTGACAGATGTGATCGGTTTCCATTTGCACAGATCGATGCTCTAACTGTTGATCACTGGGTTGTCTGATCCAGACTCGACTGTTTACAGACCACCGCTATATAGTTGGAATATTGCTGAGTGCGGCGTAAAATTAAACTCACTATGGATTTAATGTTTTGGGTAAGCCGTTACTGTGGCAATCTCGGTTTCTCGATAACACAATTTCGAGTGGTACACACAACAAATAAACAAATTAAGACACGTCAAGGACGATATTTTAGACTTTTTAAAACCTTTGTTTTGTAATGGCTGGTAACTGTTTATGACACTGGGGCTGTTTTTTCCGCCTTCGAAACAGGGTAACGCCAGCCTCACCCCAAACGCGTCTCGTTCACAGCCCCCGGGGCATTTATTTAATCAAACATTCACCCCCATTCCAAACCTAACATACAGCCTATGAAATCCTTTATGAAACAATGAAATTAAATTAAACAAAAAAATCCGATGCTGATTATGTGGATCAGAGCTGTCTAGATGCGGTGTTATATTAATCTAGATTGGCTTTGTTTGAATAAAATAGATATTTTTCACTGTCGTGGCCCTTGCTCAAGGGTTTCCTTATTTGATACTGTTATATGATATTTTAGATTACCGCACAATGAAACGGACGGATGAATAAATTTAACCAATGAAATATAAAAAAAACAACTCGGTTTAGTTTGATGCCTGACAGGGCTGTGGTAACATGAGGATCATATTACCAAACTGTGAAATTATTTTTTTATATATCTAAATCTAGTTAGTCTTGAAAATTATTTATTTAGTAAACAGTTATTTCTTTGCTACATATCCCTGATTCCACAAAGTTACTGAATACTAGAACACAGAGGGTCCTACGTTGAACCTGACCCTTAATGAATTCCCTTTCTTTAAACTAAGTCGACGGTGTCGTATTTTATGTGAATGACTATCAGAATGCGGATCACGTGATATCCTGGAAAATATCCCTGTCTGGTGTCATTTTTGACTTCCGTGTCCCCTTCTCGAAATGTAGATTTCCTAATGAGTCTCAAACTGGAAAAAAGTGTACCCTGCTGTCATGGCAACGACAAATATTTCTCTCCTTACAACGACCCGGCGTCGCGTAATGTATATGTTGACACTGAATATGGTGCGCGTGTCGTCGGGAGCTCAACTTGCAACATGGCGACAATCATGTTTTTCGCTTCTCAGACAGTGTATTTAGGAATTAAGGTATATGATAAATATGTCGTTATGATGCACGTGTTGTGGGTTTATTCATCAAATAATAGACTTTTATGTACCTTCTGAGGCTCAGAGTTTACAACCACGCAACTCAAAACAATCCCTTAATGAGAAGCCTAATGTTTTAAGTGGCTGTAGGGGAGGTGGGGTGTAAGGGAGGTGGGGTGTAGGGGAGGTGGGCTGTAGGGGAGGTTTGGTAACGAAATTTTTGAAGCATTCGTTCTTCATGCAGACGACCAGGGTTCGATTCCCCCTCATAGGTGCAATGTGTGAAGCACATTTTGTGTCTCTCGCCATAACATTGCTGGTATCTTCCTAAAGGCGGCGTAAAACTTATCTCACTCACTCATGCGGCCATGTTATTATAACTAAAGCAATGTTTATGACCATTGCCCCCTTTAAAATAAATGCAATCATATTCATATGCATGCAATGTCCAGAACACCTTAGACCCATAAAGGGTCGGGATAGCATTGGTTCTTAGCAACCCGTGCTTGCCATAAAGGAGACTGACGGAATCGGGTCTCCAGGCTTGCTGACTTAGTTGACACATGTCATCAGTTCCCAGTTGTGCAGATCGATGCTCGTGCTGTTGATCACTGGATTGTTTGGTCCAGGCTCGATTATTTACAAACCGCCGCCGTACAGCTGGAATATTGCTGAGTGTGGCGTAAAACTAAACTCACTCAATCACTCACTCCAGAACATCTTAACTAGTGTAGAGTATCAATCGCTGGCTCTTCACAGGGAAAGCCGGTTCGATTCCATCATGGGTGCAATATATGAAGCCAAACACAAACGTCCATCGTAGATTATTCCTGAGTGTTGCGAGAGTTGCTGTTGTCCACATAATATCAATAATATCAATATGCCGAGGCTAATGAGACAGTTTTCCATTTTCATTGAGTCGATGCACTGGGGACTTTTGGGATCCTCCAGGCTGAGGTTGAATGATGGTGTTATTGATAAATATTTCATTATTATTTTTGTGGTTGCTGTTGTTGCTGTTGTTGTTGTTGTTGTCAATATTGTTATTGTCGTTGTTGGTGAGTGTAAATAACCACCAACAATGTTACCTCCACCCCAAGAAATATTCTATATGTATGATGACGAATTTAAGTAAGCGGTTATGCCTTATTCAAACTAATGGTGGATATCATGAGCACAACCTACTCCGATAACTTGAAATGGAAATTAGCAGGTGAGTTTTACATCACTTTTAGGATTATTCAAATAATATAACGGCAGGGGACACCACAAATGGGCTTCACACAGCGTACCCGTGTGGGGAATCAAACCCAGGTCTACGGCATGACGAGCGAACGCTTTAACCACTGGGCTACCCCGCCACTCCGCAAGTAACTGAGATTCACAAAACAAGAATATCAAAACACGTAAAGCAGACCTACCACTTAACATATTTCCTACCAAAAGTTTCGTTATAAATTAATGAGATGTGTCGACGTTCCTGGTCGCAAACAGTAATGCATTCGCTGAGTTCAACACACATTTGGATGACCCTTCGTTTCATAACAGTAATATTTCTTATAGAAACTTCTAAAACTTTTTAAATAATTATATATTTTATACAAATACATCCAAACAGATTCCACATAGATCCTATTGATTTCTTACATGAAAAAATGTTTTTGCTCTGTCGGAATGAAACCAGTAATATAATATTTTAGTTTTGTAATGATTGTGTAAGTTCTCAAGGCTCTCCTGTTACACGTGTTCTCTCTACTCCCATCTTTTCATAACACTGAATGCATCAATGTCTGATTTAAGATCAACTTGGACATGTTTTTTTGGAGAAAAATCAATTAAACATATTGACAGTTGCTTAAGTTTACTTTTCATTACAATGTCGTTACCCGTGGCACAAATGTATATCCGATGGATAAACACGGTAAGAGTAATTTATCGATATCAACTCGGAAAAACAAGGATATCTCTTTCCTTATCGGCCCGATCCGATCAATAAAAGATCCCGCGTGCGCGTTTTAATTTATTGATAGAACACATACGCACATCTTTTCTGGAGCATCATTTACGCGTTATCTTTATCAGAGTCCTGTGCCCGAGTTGGATTACGGGTTGAACTATTTTGCGCGACACGCGATACAGTTCGATGTGTTTTCCTGAAAAGTAACACAAAACCATACACAATAATCAGAACCTGAGTTAATCAATTCAGATGCAAAAATATATTAGTTGAAGATTGTGCGACGGTCATTGCGGATGGGAGAAATGTTTTATAGTTGTTAAGCGTTCTGCAATGGGGGGCCTAATTCTCGCTACAGGGTGTTCGCAACGGGGTATTCGCCACTAAGAATGTGCCAACACTTTATGTCATCACTGATCTTTTTACAGTGCCGTGCAAATGTAATGTATCCCCAAGTTGACCTTTATCTGGGGACTGATATCTGGCAGTGTTTACCATGGCACCATGATAGGAGGCATATCTCCAACAAGTATGCATGTGGGAGTTCTGATTCTCAAAAAAGTATGCATTCTCTTCATGCATATTGTGCCTAAATGGTGATTTTTTCCGAAATTGAAATACATGGCAGAGCGATTCCTGATCGTATTACATTCATTTTTTTAAATGTTTCTTTGTGAGCGTTCTTCGTATTTTGGGAATGAATGTATGTACATATATGTACAAAGTTATCTCTGTAAAGATAATACCTTGAGGCTCAGCGAACGTTAGACATGGAGACAATGTTTGGCAGAGAACTACTCTTATGGCTGTCCATATTGTATTGAGTGTAGCATCGCTTATGATCAGTTTAAGACACACCACTTTAAGACAGACCAGTTTAAGACAGGCCAGTTTACGACACACCAGTTTAAGACAGATCAGTTTAAGACAGGACAGTTTAAGACAGACCAGTTTAAGGCAGACCAGTTTAAGACACACCAGTTTAAGACACACCAGTTTAAGACAGACCAGTTTAAGACAGACCCACCAGTTTAAGACAGACCAGGAACATAATCTGCATGAGAAGTCCTAAGCGAAATGGTTTACAATTTTGAAAGTTATTATTTTTTTTAAATAATAGATTTTGCACAGTAATTTTGCGAGGCGTTATTATGCTGTAATCAAGTTGACTATGGTTTTATAAGAGTTAAAAGAGATTTAGGAGGAATTGCTGACTTCTTCAAATAACCCACCAACAAAACATATGTTTTTGTGTCTTATTCATTGGAACATAAACGCCGTTCATTTTTTACAGACGATGGATGGCACGGCAAAATCAGATGTATAAATCATCCTACTAGACTCTGTAGTCTTTTCTCAGTGTAATCCAAATTTATTTATGTTACTCCTTATCAGGACGGTGGGATAGCCAAGAGGTTAAAGTGTTCGCTTGTCTCGCCGAAGACCCAGGTTGAATTCTCCACATGGGTACAATGTGTGAGTCCATTTCCGGTGTCACCCGCTGCGATATTGCTGGAATGTTTCTAAAAGCGGCATAAACCTAACCTCACTCACGCATTACTGTCATGATATTTCACAATTTCAAAGAAAGCGTGTCTGGTTTAATGTATGCACGTTCAATTTATTTTATGACAGTTTGATGACGTAGGTTATGACGCGTTATGTCAATTACCATAAACCTTAGGTCATGAATAATATACAATATACTAATTGGATGCACTTGCATGTTCTTGTTCCTGTTCTTGTTCTTTTTCTGTTTCTGTTCCTGTTTTTGTTCTGTTTAAGGGGACGCCTTGAAAGTAATGATACCATCCTTTTCTTGCATCTGTGGGAGCTTCAAAATCCTATTTCGCTATATGGAGAAATGATGGCGATGTGATGTTAAATTTTAACTCATTCACTCAATACTACTGCTATTTTATGTTCCATTAATCTCCGCTACAGCACGGACATACCATGTAGCGTGTTGGTGCCGGTGGAGCGTGCCTGCAGTGTTGGGACAGGTCAACGTTGTTTGAGAATTATCAAGTATAAATGAAAAGTGTTATTGAATGGAACTAATACGCGATTAACAATTGAATAAATTGACCTCTTCCTCTGGTAAAAGTTTCAGGTAGACATTGTGTGGTAATTGGATCAGTTTATCAATAGATGAGTGTTGGGAAGATTGGCTGGACAGTGAGTGAGTGAGTGGGTGAGTGAGTGAGGGAGGGAGGGTGATGGAGTGAGTGAGGGACTCACGAAGTGTGAGAGAGGGAGGAAGGGAGGGAGGGAGTGATTGTTTACATCTGAACCTCCAGGGGCATGACTTGTGACACTCTTCTGCAGTGACAGTCTTTTCCTAAAAAATAAGCTATAGCTCCAACAACACCTCATACCTAAACGCATTCAACAAGGGTGGTCAAAGATGGATAAGTATGAAAATGTAATAGTATGAACTAAAAACAAAACTCACCGAGACGGGTGCTGCTTCGAACGACGCCATGTTTTCCTGCGTGAGTTTCCGTTCGCGACCGACAAATCACGGATGTGCGCCGAAAAATCTCCGAAGACGGCCGAGTGTGTTTCAAGTATTACCGACATTGCTTCCGATATAGCCGATGTGTTTCTGTTATTACCGCTAAATTGCCGATATGCCTGCAATTGTTTCGCGAGTGGGCTGCGTTTGTTTACACTTGAGATGCAATTCCTTCAAATTTGCTGTAATTCTTTCAATTACTTAGGGGGGCCTGAATGAGTATGGCGTTGAGATGAAACTGACGCCGAGTGTGGCCTCGATACGCATATGACAACGAAACTGGCGTTGATACGAATGTGACAACGAGACTTACGTTGATACGAATGTGACAGTGATTGTGGCCTTGACACGAATGTGACGAGACTAGCGTTGGTTCGAATGTGACAACGAGAGTGGCCGTGATGTGAATGTGACAGTGGGTGTGGCGTTGACACAAATGTGACAATGGGTGTGGCGTTGATATGAATGTGACAACGACTGTGGCGTTCATACGAATACGACAATGAACCTGGCGTCCATACGAACTTTACAACAGCAGCATTCGAATGAGGCAGTTAGTGTGGTGTTGATACGAACGAGATAACCAGTGTGATCGATGTTGATACGAATGGGACAGTGACATAAGCGTTGATTCTAACAGTCTGGCCCTTGATTAATGTGGACGTGACAAGGAGTTTCATCTGTATCTGGACGTGACGGGTGTCTTCTGTGTCTGGTCGTGACAAGGAGTTTCTTCTGTATCTGGACGTGACGAGTGTCTTCTTTGTCTGGCGTGACAAGGAGTTTCTTCTGTATCTGGACGTGACGAGTGTCTTCTGTGTCTGGGCGTGACAAGGAGTTTCATCTGTATCTGGACGTGACGAGTGTCTTCTGTGTCTGGCGTGACAATGAGTTTCTTCTGTATCTGGACGTGACGAGTGTCTTCTGTGTCTGGGCCTGACAAGGAGTTTCATCTGTATCTGGACGTGACGAGTGTCTTCTGTGTCTGGCGTGACAATGAGTTTCTTCTGTATCTGGACGTGACGAGTGTCTTCTGTGTCTGGGCGTGACAAGGAGTTTCTTCTGTATCTGGACGTGACAACGCGTGCTTCTCGAAACAAACTCTGTGGATTAAACTTTTAACAATGACAGGGGGCGGGCAAGATCTGACAGACTATTCTCCTGACAACTCTCCATATAGTGATATACTTTGGTGATTAAAACAGATCCATCTTATCAACTATACATGTGAAAAAACCAAAAAAAACTAACTGTTTCCGTGAGGTGATTTTCTAGCACCATCTACTGGGGTGGAATTTTTAGTTACCGCTTCCCACGGCACGTCTTCAGATCTATAATGCGCATTGCTTCCTCGTGTAATTCACTTGAAAATGAACTACAGATAACGTGACAACAAAAACTCGAAATGGTAAAAGGATGCGAAAGTAAGCGCTGATTTTAATGAGATATATACATTCTTTATTCGTTTTTGTAACGGTATTGCATTACAATTTTCTGCCTCATTGTCGCCTACGGCGCCATGATTGCGACTGCCGTTCCTTCGGCAGACAGCTTACAGAGCGATCTGTTGCATGTGAGTGTCACCGGTTATCAAACCCTAGTCCACATTATTGAAAGTACGTCATTTAATCAAGCCTATATCAAGCCGTGATCAAAATTCAAGTCTTGGTTTACAGGATATATCTCAGGTGTTTACCACTCCGTTTACTGACAAAATAGTTGTTTTTTTCTGTCAAAGGCAGTCATCCATAAAAAATGACCATCGTCCAATTCATTCACCGTAGCGCTCTTTACAAGTTGAGCAATAAGAGGTACCGCATTAATTTGATATTATAAGTGTTTATACATCATATGAAACTAGCTTCATTAATATATATGTACATACTCTATTTTTGAAGAACCTGACAGTAAACAATTAACGTTCATTGGTCTTAGATTCTGAACCATGCCTTTTCGAAGAAACATTAGCATCAGACGTTGCTGGCAGTGTTGTGAATTATCAGGGTACATGTTATAATTTCATTATTTCTAAAGTACGTTGATGATCATGAGACTAGACAATCCTTAAGATGTAAGTTCCTCTTTGAGAGAATTAGCTGTAATCACTCGCTTATGGCGGCGCCATTATTGTCGACATTGACATGCTGTAATTATTGCCCGTATGCAAACGGTCTTACTGCTAATCACTGTAATGGCTATCTTAAGCCTCCATGGAACCGACCACTAAACCAAAAGAATAACGGGGCTCTGTTCTATTAAACCGTCAAAACTAATTTGTCTTCTGGTAACTCTGGCAATGACAAGAATATCCTTTGTAATGTATTGTTATGAAATAATATCTGGTACGGATTCCTGTTCGTAACTCAATAATGGTGGCATTAACATGCTGAGGGGGTATAGGAAAGGTAATGGGGATTCTTTGAGAGACGCACCGCCTTAAATTTCACTCCCGTAATATGACAAGGTGAATACGGATATCATGTCAGCTCATAATCGATCAGCTACCCTCACGCATTTTGGCATGTTTTGCTAATGTGTGTCTTAATGCTCAATGTAGCTTCAGTATGGTTCACGCATGATCGAGCTAAATGTCTGTTTTTCTTTGTGTGGTTGGTGAAAATCGAAATACCCTTTTCCGTCCAGTTGGTTAAATGCTGTCCCCGGGTTTTCGGTAATATCTCTGCGGGTGATCTTTTGTCAGATGGGGGCTGAGTGGGTGGTAGAATCGTCCACAGCGCCGTGCAGTTTTGTTTGACTCAGGCAACAAAATTATCTGTGTTCGAACCAGGAATCTCATTGATTATGTTTCTTGGTTTATCAGCCGTGGTCTGACTGTAGTAGTGAAAATGTGAGACGTGTATGATTTCAGGCAGTCTTTCCAATCATGTTGACGGGTCTTGATGCCACAGAAACGTTGTTCTAAGAGCGTTTAAACCATTTCTGTCACTCACCCACACTCGTGATCACTCATTCACTCACTCACCCACAAACACTCTCACCCACATTCATGATCACTCATTCACTCACTCACTCACTCACTCACCCAAGAACACTCACTGACTCATCCACCCACAAACATTCATTCACTCGCTCTTTCACTGACCCACAAATTCTCACCCACCCACCCACCCACAAACTATCATTCACTCACTCACTCATTCAGGCATCCACTCACATGTGGCAACAACGTCATGTACCTGTACGACAGCGATATGAAACACTTTTGCAAAGCTGTGATTAAGAGCATACTCGACAGTATGAAGAGCGGATCCTGACACGCTAAGGGGAACAACTCGATACGACAAACGCAGTGGTCTACAGTTTACTTTGCGGCAAGAATCCTGTGTAGTATTAGTATCGGTAGTCTTACGTATACTCTTTGGTATGTCATTAGAAGACATGACCATCGGCGAGTAGCTTGGAAGAAGAAGTGACGTCGAAGCAATGGCCTTTTTTTTTTAATAAAAAAGACGTTTACAGAATCGTGGCATTTCCCACGAAGCTACAATTTTCCACTTCTCTTATCTTGTATTTGACCTTTGACGTTCTTGATGCAGGTAGGATTCTTCGCCCATGTTTTTGTATGGCTAACAATGGTGACGTTCAGTGGTTCTATCGACTTACTGATTAGGTGCGCAGCATCAAACTGCGCATGGGTCGATTGACCAGCTCGTTGCTTGTTCTGCGCTGGAGATCAGCTAAATCGCGGAGGAAGTCAGCTGGGTATATCTGTAGTTTCTCGTTCCAGTGTTCCTTTGTTCTTGTTCCAGTCATGGAACTAATTTGTAAATCAACAAAGATAAAGTGTTTGTTCTTTAACATGGTGCTCAGCAATAATCAAGACGGCTTCCTGTTAACAGTCGAGTCTGGACCAGACATTCCAGTGACTGACATCATGAGCATCAATCTTCACAGTTTGGATACGATGACATGCATGAACCAAGTCAACGGTCCTGACAACCAGATCCTGTAAGTCTCACTTTAAATACGACTTATCCGAGACCAATTTCAACCCCAATACCAATTCCAATCCAGTCCGATCCTCAAAGGTCTGGCAAGAATAGTAAAGTTAATTAAACTTAGTGATAAATAAGACAGTAAATGGTTATAGCTGCCCTGGCCGCCAGAGAATAGAATAAAAAATAATCTTAATCATGTCTGGAATCATTTAGCAAGTTAAGGGTGCCTCGGGACAAATGAAGCATTGTTTTTGGCACCATTTGGATTTACATTTGAACGACAACTGCGCTTTTCAGTAGCATGTCTGTATTTCAATATGTAAGTCTAAGTATATAACTGTTGTATATTGACAAGAATATCTCGTTTTAGATGGGACTGTTGATAAAGGCCCAGAGGAATAATCCAATTTATTCCACCTCCATCTGTAAATACTCGAATCCAGTCAAGACAAACTAGTGATCAAAAGTATGAGCATTGCTCTATGCAAATTAGGACACGATACAGATAGTCACCTCTTGATGAAGATCAGTTCAAACCCGGATCTTCAACGGTCCAAAATTCACTACAATCCCTTGGATAAGGAGCAGTGAGTGAGTATGGTTTTGCGCCGCTTTTAGCATTATTCCAGCAATGTCCAATACGCCGAATACGAGTGAACGCTTTGAACAGCACCACCCCAGGATAAGAAGCTATAGACCCAAGGGCTGAAAGCATGAACATCGAAATATGTTGTGAGGTAAAATGACATTGTAAAAGAGATAGGACAATGTTACCGACACTTTCGACACTCTGTCGTTCACTATAAAAGAGCTACCCCTTGGCTTCGGGCTATAGTGAGAGTGAGTTTAACTTTACGCCGCATTTTTTCACAACGAACCTATGCGCAGAATCGAACCCGGGTCTTCGGCGTGACACCTCCCACCCCACCCCCAACCCCCAACCACAATTTTGTCCCCACCCTACCACAAACAAACAAACATCCGGGCATGATCCTTCGAACAATCGTTCATCAACCATGTTTCTTACCCAGAGTTGCTTCCCTTAGGACCGCCAGAACTTCACTCCACAAAACATATAAGAAAATATAAAGAAAAGACAAAACTGTGTCATATAGCTGAGATATTATTGGAAGTGTTTACAGCCCGGTATAGCAGGCTCGTAAAAGCAGCCACCAGCTCACATTCGTGCTGATGATTGCATCCCAACCAGTTAACAGATCCTCGTTAAACAGAGAACAATACATTCTTAGAAACCAGATGTTCCTGCATTGAGAGCACACAAAGACTTTTGCGTTTACAAACTGTCTAATTACAAGGCGAAGACATAAGCCGATGATTTTCCCTACAACGGAAATCCGTCGGCAAGCCAGCGGGGATAATTCCGCGCATCACGTTGGAGGAAGCACAAACCTGATTAAATTCGACAGTGTTTACATACGGGTATCTTTTCAATCACAATTGTTCCACTAAGTAAATAGTGGCATGTCCTGTACGTGCATTTTCCTGTGACGTCAAAATACGTCAGTTTTAGTTAGTTAGTTAGTAGTTTCAGGATCAGCAATTAGAATGAACATTTTGATAGCCGTAATTTCACTCGGCTGCATAAAATGTACCGTGCTTTTATGGTAAGAATTGTGTCTTCCCGTCTCCCAAATGTGCGAGCAGTATCGTGATGTAAAATTTTACGTATGTTTGTATCCAGTTACACAGTAAATTTGTTTTTAATTACCCAAAGTCTTCGCCTTCTTTACTCACCCTCCCCTACCCTCCTACCCCCACCCCCCCTCCACAATGCGGTCTGTACCCTTGAGGTAGTTAACAGCTTGTGTTATGAACCTTCTGTGAGAAAAATCTAAATTTCTTGCGAAAAAAACAGCAAGACACTTCCTTGCTCTGCCTTCTCTGACTCGACAGAAAACCAGCATCGCCATCTGCAGCAGTGTCGACAACAACATCGGGATCCCCGCTGGCACGATCGTCCAAGCGTCAGTGTCAAACACGGTGGAGCGAATGAACTCAGGTTTTTGTCCGGTACTTGGCAGCAGCTCCGACAGCCCCGGGTTATAAGCTGTGTCGACCATGTAATGTAAAGTCGAAATCAAAGACGAAAAGCTGAAGGCGGCAAGCATACTTACCAAAAACGTTTCGTAAACCGACAACCCTATTACAGTATATTTGAATTCGGACCGCTTTTGGATTTTGCTTAAAGATATTAAGCAAGCTTAAAATGGTCGTTAATACGAATCGTGATTGCAGAACAAGGTGAGCAACCAGATGGCACAGTGGTAATTTTGTTGGCTTCTGCATAGGTTCTTTCACATGCGGTTGTAACCCAAACGCACTCACTCACTCATATTTGCTACTGTTTTCGTGGATCACTCTACTCGCGAGTCAGAAACGTAATTAAATTACCTACTCCAACTAACATAACACTCGCATGGGCATAAAAGAAAAGCGTAAAACACGTTCTACTGTTAATTAAGTTCCTTTCTTTGAAGAGAACACTTCATAAAAAGAACACATACTTTTTAAGTTAATTTTAACAGAAATATTTGACATTAAAACCATCATGTTTTTTAATGTTTCAAGCGCGCGGCAGCGTTTCACTGTAATACGCATTACAACATGAAGCTGTCGCTTGATATCGACTAGGAGTACTTCTCCTTTTTTTTAGAAAAAATACAACACCTAATTTGTCATAGATCTCATAACTGTGTTCGAGTGGTTGGAGTTCAGACATTATGACACGGAAACTTGTAAACATGTGTTTCTGTAATCTTCGTGCAATTCCGGCGTGTTCCGTGTTTTTAAAACATTAACCCACACGTCAAGCGTCTTTCTGGGCAGGATATACTGACTAATCGCTCTAACAGCTGATTATCATAAATCCTGGCACTAATGTTTACAAGTACGCTAACAAAAGACGAAAGACAAAGCTAACTTCAGATTAGAACCTCGTTAAATCTCGTTCATTTCTCGCGATATTTCAAACGGTAGTTATAAAAGAGGAAATGGTAGTAAATACGGATTTAATCCTTTTGTAAGACGACGAGCTGGCGAGGATGTCGAATCGGGTCGAGAAGGCTGGCTAATGGCTTGAACATTAGTCTAGAAGTAAAGAATCACTTTCTAAATGGAGGTTTGACTTAAAGATAAATGTAATCCTTCAATGTAGTTTCCCCATATGAAAAGGCAAAATTCTTCTTTGCAAATTTTGCTCTTTGGCTGATAGGGATTCAGACGTGTCTCCTTGATGAATCACAGTTTTAGACACACTCAGCGTTCTTTTTAAAGTACTGAAGGGCATAACCATTAATATTTATATATAGGCCCATATGTATAGATTTAGACATTTTTAATTATCTCCAGGCAATGCTGCTTCTGTTGATATTCTTTGCGAAGTATTTGCAACATGCTGTTACACATATAGACGAACTCATCAAATGCACAGTTGGGAATGGCATTTGGGAAATTGTTTCCTCAGAATTTTGGTCCTTTAATAAAACACACGGAGTGTGCAATTAATTAATGTTGTTTTAAGACGTTTTCTGCAATAATTCGGTTATGTCACCGTGACCCCCCTGCTGTGGAGAACAAGGGCTGGATAGAATGAATGAACTACGCGCTCAGGTTCTTTGACGTATTCAGTGAGTAAGTTTAGTTTTACGCCGCTCTCAGCAATAGTCCAGCTATGTGGCGGCGGTCTGTAAATAATCGAGCCAGGACCAGACAATCCAGTGATCAACAACTTGAGCATAGATCTGCGCAATTGGGAACCGATGACATGTGTCAACCAAGTCAGCGAGCCTGACCAGCCGATCCCGTTAGTCACCTTTTACGACAAGCATAGTCACCTTTAATGGCAAGCATGGGTTGCTGAAGGCCTATTCTATACCCTTCACGAGTCGTGACGTATTCAGCACCTGCGGGATGACGTATGTCTAACACGGACATAATGTTCATTGTGAGTGAGAGATTAAGACGTTTTAACGATATTCCATCAATACCACATCGTAGGACGTTGCCTCATGTGGGGAATCGGGCCCAGGTCTTAAGCGTGATAGCAAACACCACTAGGCTACCCCACAGTCCCTCGTTCTAAAAGATTTAGAGACCGTTTTAGGAAGGACTGAATAATAATCCACGAACCACCGGCGCTTTGATCTTTACGGAACAGCAAATGAAATCTGTCTTTTTGTCATTTCTAAATAGAACACTTAAACATGAACGCTTACTTTCATGAAATTTGCGTTTCTTTTGCTGTTCAGTATATACTATCATGGAGCTGAGTTAGAAGCGGCATCCAATCTGAACCACTCACTCACTCACTCACTCACGTCTGCCCGGGAAGGGGTGACCAGTATAGATGTGAGTGAACAGTGATGTAAATACTGCAAAATCCTCTTTAATCGGAGCTGTTGGAGTGGTCTCGAGGTTAAAGTGACAAACCTGTTCGAATCCCCACACAGGTTAAATGTATGACCGCTTGGGTAACGGTACCCCTAATTATCCTCTTCCTAATCTTCTAATCCAAAGATACCCATGAGGGTCCCTGGGTAGAATGGGCCTTCAGCAACCCATGCTTGCCATAAAAGGCGACTATGCGTGTCGTAAGAGGCGACAAACGGGATCGAAGCGGTTCCCAATTGCGCAGATCGATGCTCATGTTGTTGATCACTGGATTGTCTGGTCCAGACTGGATTATTTCCAGACCGTTGCTGGAATATTACTCACTCACTCACTCACTCTAATCGAAAGAACAACTGTGATAGTGATTAAATCGTCCAAGGGAATAAGTGTGATGGCCGCCATTTTGTTTCTTTGATGACAAACAAATGCGGCGGATCATTTCTTCAGCGAGGTTGTTTTTAGAATACAGTTGCATTAATTTCTGATGCATATGTGTGGGAAACAATTATTCTTGGACAACACCAGACAAGCAATCATTCATCAGAGAAACATGACGTCATTAAAATCGTCATCACTCACTATTCGTCTTAACACGAACAATGTTCCAGTTACCTTTTTATGTACCCACTAACAATTGTGAAAAATTATAGGTGTTAAGACATACCCATGAACACTAAGATTCAAATCCACACATGTGCGTTTGTTTTTATACATTTCGCTTTCCATATCAAACAGTTATTTACTTCAACTCAGTACTTTCTTTTACCTAAGATCTGTAGCAATCAGTGACACACAGATCTTTGGAGCCAACATTATTAGTAGGCTCTTTCCGTGTTGTCACAATCTCTAGTGTACAGTACACAAACCTGTGCAGGTAAAAGAACCATCTCATCCGATGGGACATGACCAGGTGGTGGACACACGGACATGTGAGGACACCTAGCTGCGCTTATCACTGGATACAATACTGTAACCACGTGCCCCAGTCTCCCCAAATGGACAAATGGGTACCTTGTGACGGTGACGAGGGTGTGAAGAGGTTACGTTTAGGCCGCTTTTAGTAATGTAACAGCAGGAATCGAACCCGGGGCTTAGGCGTGAGGAGCAAACGCTTTAACCACTTGGCTACCCCACCGCCCCGATTCACTTAAGATGTTGCGTAGGTTGACCGCCCACGTAGGTCACAAAAAACAGACATTCGTTGTTCAAGGGAACACTCCCTTCAGCGCCTTGAGCATGGATATGTGCCCTATATATATGTGTGTTATCCTATAACTGCATACAGACATATGAAGACAATGCAGCTGTATATGGAGAATGCGGCAGTTACCAGCTTCACATTCATATTGTAAAACATTACAATATTAGCCCCGGATACCACTTAAGGTATATAAAATGCAATCATATTATCTCATAGTGGTTACACTACGTATGCATTACATATGTATGTAAATATGTAATAAATACTACCTGATATCAGATACAAGTTGTGATCTCTCGTAGTCCACATTCTGTTCCACTGATTGTGCTTATTTCCTTCCTTCTAAGCATAATAAAAGGAATGTGACGGCCTATCTCGCTCGTACTACATGACAACCATTGTCATCTATCCGTTACTATCAACTATCTTAACCATTCCAGCAGTGACTCAATTGATCATATTGTCTTTTGAATTTATTTACGTTTAACATTAAAACACAGAATAAAATCAATTTGATTAATGTCGATAACATTTTCACCTGCACCACTGTCTTTATGCTTCCTTTTAAGCCATGTGACAGTTTAATGTAATTCTGTCTTGTCCATGACATGAACATATTTTACAGAAAAAAACAAACAAAAATAATATAATGAAAAGGAGCCCTGAGACTTTCTTCATTTTCAGACCCGTGAAGGTCCCGGGGTAGAATAGGCCTTCAGCAACCCATGCTTGCCATAAACGGTGACTATGCTTGTCGTAAGAGGCGACTAACGGGATCGGGTGGTCAGACTAGCTGACTTGGTTGACACATGTCATCGGTTCCCCATTGCGCAGATCTATGCTCATGTTGTTGATCACTGGATTGTCTGGTTTAGACTCGATTATTTACAGACCGTCGCCATATAGCTGGAATATTGCTAAGTGCGACGTAAAACTAAACTCACTCACTCACATTTTCAGAGGCTGTGGAAATCTAGACTTGTCACATTTCTAGACTTGCGTAGGCTTTCTTGGATATATTTGATTCTGGGTGACTTAAAACAAACTATTACGTCTTGGTACAGTGTAGTGTAATTGCGTTGTTGTTTGTTGACAATGGTTCATCGTGGTTTCCAGGCGTTTCCGAGTGGTTAAAGCGTTCAAAACAGTTCTGCAACAAAACCATCTGTTTCGTCAGTGTGAGCACTTCAGCCACAGCCTGAGGTTTGGATCGCCTTCCGGTCTTGATGTGAAATACAGGACTGTCGCTATTTTAGGTCGTTGTGGCAAATATTCAATACGGTTCCCTGGCTAGAGTTTGATAACCTCGATGTGGTGCATGATAACCTCGATGTGGTGCATGATAACCTCGATGTGGTGCATGATAACCTCCATGTGGTGCATGATAACCTCCATGTGGTGCATGATAACCTCGATGTGGTGCATGATAGCCTCCATGTGGTGCATGATAACCTCCATGTGGTGCATGATAACCGCAAAGCGAAACGGGTTATATGGCGATCTGTATCTCGTGTTTGACTTGTTCGTGGGCCAAGGGTCATAAATGGCGTGCCTCGATGTGTATCCTGTGGCCAGGAAGGCCCTTTCAGTGTATCAAGACCTACGCTACAGCAATGCGTTGTTGGCAACACATGGCCAACAGCACGACATCATCAGGTAGATGGCATGTGGGTTCTTTCGCTTGCCGACCCAGACGCAAACCTGTTACAACCTGACTGGAAGTTGCCTTTCTCACGTACCCCCCTTAACCTCACACCCCCACCCCCCTCCCCGACCCTAACAACCAATGTTTCCCACTGCTGAAATGACCCAAGAGGAGGAGGTTTGAGGGCTGTCATCGTTTCAAACAGGATACCTAAATCCATGCGCTTTATTCCAACAGAGGTAACCCGTCACCGTGCAACTTGCATAAGTAATTTCTTATGTTCCTGAACTTGAGAGGGCTACTAGAAAAGACCATGTGTCTACCTCCAACAACGTCTCTCGTGGGAACATTGTCGTGCAACCCACCACCGTGCAACTTGCATAAGTAATTTCTTATGTTCCTGAACTCGAGAGGGCTACTAGAAAAGACCATGTGTCTACCTCCAACAACGTCTCTCGCGGGAATATCGTTGTCTACGTGTTCGTCCACCTCCACCATGCCCGTTCTATAGAAGACTCACGCAGCTGATAGGTTCTTGACGAGCGAGGGTGCAGACAGTACACGTCTTTGATGGACTTATTGCTAAATTACACGGTAATAATCCCACTCGCTGCTTCCCTTTAATACACGGAGTAGTCAGATCCATACAATGCACAAGCTACAATACCTTTTGTCTTGGGACTTTTTTCCGTGGACAATAAACCGCGAGCAGCATAATGATGCGGTCTGTAATACGACGAAGACACGATCATTGTCTTAACGTTCCAATAAACATATTGTCGTCGGATCCTGTCGGCATTGTTACCGTCGAAAATCTCATTCAGAGAAGGTTTTAGTTTATTAGAAATGCTTTCTTTGCCTGACAAAGACAAATACTGGGCATCTAAAGCCTATAGGAATCGCCACGGCTGCAGGCCGCCGTCCGCTAATGTGGAAACCACTGTTGGCTGTTTCCAGACGGAGTGGAAGCAAAGGTTATGCAATAGTGACGCGATGTTCTTCAGTTCAGGCATACTGAAGTATATTTTTCTAGGACGATTTGAAGCGGTAGTTGAAAGGGGTTGCTATGTAACGGTGTTTTGCAAAGCCAGATGTTAGAAGTGACAGAGGCAGAAGGTGAAGTGTCTTCCTTGTCACACAGGTAGAGAGTGTCGGCATTCTCGGCATTCACGCCAGACTCGGATCGATGGATGTTGTCTTTGTGGGAGCCCATTGTGTGAATCACTGAAACAGCTCATGGGATAATGCCGGCGCGCCTTGATTTTCAAATATCACGAGAACTTCGAATAATGTATGGCAGTGAATAAATGGTAGAAGATCACTACTGGCTGATTTCATGCCGTAGGGTATGATGTCCACACTTCATGAGCACAGAAATATGAATCATATTGGTAAATGTGTAACGAGCAATTCAATGAACTCATTGAGCTCATGCGGTGTAGATATGCTAGATGATACAAATACTGACTTATTTTCAGACATATACTACACATCTGTACACGGTGCAGGTCGGGTTTACATGTCTTGTGCTTCAGCTCTCAGTGAACTTTGCAAATCAAGGCAACTCCACTATCCCACGCCGCTAGCCCTGGCTTGTTTCCTTGTGAATGTACCAGGACTGACCCGAACTTCAATGGCCCTTGCTTGTTTCCTTGTGAGTGTACCAGGACTGAACTGAACCCGAGTGTTCGAGTCTGTCGCCTTGTGAATGTTCCAGGGCTGAACCGAACCCCAATGGACATGCATCCTCGTTGTTAAGGTATGAAGACAGAATATGCCCCTGTACCAAAATAATATGTGTCCCCTCCTTATGACACCAGAGCATAATAGATCTCCAGTGCAGAAGCCTGTCTCCTTGATGAAATATTAGGACAGAACAGATCCCGAGTACCTCATGTCTCGTCACCTACATTTCGGAGGAAAATAAAATCCACGAAATCTCGACAAAAGATCAGATAAGTGATAATAATGAACCAGCTGATGGCATTGATCGATGTTTGTCCTGTCAACTGATAACTTGTCTAGTCTGGTCATTGATAAAGCTGTATTAATACTGACTGTGGTGCACAAGTACTGTTAGTGGGCATAGGTCAAATACTGCCTCACACTGTCTGTCAGTGGAAATTCTTGCCATCACCATAACGTTGCTAGCAGCGGCGTAAAACTAAACTCACACACTCATCGGGTCTGGACCGAGTTACCACGTGACTTGAACTCTAGAATCAGTGAGACATCCTCACCATTCTTTCAATACCTATCAATATGATTTACTCTTTAAAACAGACAAAACAAATTTCAAGGTAATTATTTTTGTTCGTACCAGTTTACAAATACATACAGCCGTTTCTTACGTAGCGGAGCTAAACCGTGACAAAACAGCAATAATAGGTTCGGCTGGCGTCCCATAGTAACAAAACCTCAAACAAAACGGGAAACTGTACCTCGACATAATGCTTCCATAACTGTCTTTGACTTCTCTCCTAAGTTAGACTAACTCTTTTTCTTTAAAGCTATATGAATTTGGTGGAATGGATTTATCAATGAAGGGTTGGAGGGGTAGTCTGGCAGTTGAAGGGTTCGCTTGTCACGACGTAAGCCCGGGGTCTATTCCACACATGGGCACAGTGACGGAAGCCCATTTTGGGAGCCCATTGAGGACAGAAAACAACATATGGTGCGGGGACTGGGAGACAGTCTATAATAGCGTGTACATTGACAAATGTTTTGCCTAAGGAAACACCAAATAAAAACAAAACGATAATTCGCGGAATATAATGACCTTCTGCAAGTCATTTGTAACGCCATCCTAGCCAGTTTAGCTGTACTCATCCGTTGGATCGTGTCTTGGTGTAGACGAGGCATGACGTCAGACTTTTCGTCACATTCCGAGCAATTCCGTTACCTAACCAGACAAACATTCCTGGCTTTTTAACGGCGGCGCTTCCAACTGCAACCCCGCGCCAACAAATGTGTGTTTACATTACGAATATCTCACCAGTTTTGCATACTAAAGGACGATTTACATATAATATTACTTTCTCTTTTTATACGTCGTGATTGCAATGCTCAAGTCATCGAAATGTTTATTCATGAACAAAAAACACTGAGTTCCAAATGATCCAGACCATCTTTGAAAAAAACATTCCACGATAATGGGATGATGTATTCGTCTAGTGAAACATACAGTTAGTTCATCAGAAAATATAATTATTGGATAATTTATAAAATATGGCACCTATAAAATAGGTTTTATAAGTATGGCATCGTTGATACACGGACGCCATATAAAAGAATGAAAACATCAAAGCGCGTTCTCTTCTCTGAGACACCTCGTCGCAGAGTGTTGCAGAGTAAGTCAATGTTCTTTTGTTAACACAAAAACATGTTTTATTCACGGTATTTTGGCAGATTAAATAGCGTGTAATGTTTAATCCACAAACTGCAATAAAATACCAAGGAAACGACTAGCGCTAAACAATCTATCCACGTGTACATTCTCAAAATCACTACCGACATCCAACAGCAATACCTTAGCTCCTATTAACTGCTCTGCCTTTTCTGCAAAAGAAGCTCGTGTCTGCAAGCTCTGTAACTGATGCTTGCTGTGACAGAACATTATCATCCAACACCTAATTCGCTTCTTGTTAATGACGCATAACTCTCGCCCTCGTGAAGCTTTGTGTTTCAATACTTGAGATGCCTCTAAACTCCATACATTGTCTCGTGTGCCGGTTTTACGACCGTGTTTAAAAGCAAATTACCATTATACTGGTGGAACCTTCAGAGCCATTCAAAACGATTTCGGCGTCTTCCCTGTCGAAATTCCATCGCCAGCGTTTGCATATCATGGTCGACTCGAGGCTCGCAGAGCCAGATAAACTCGCAAGAATTTTATTTTTCATTTTATTATCGATTTTTTAAACTGATATCTGAAATATTGACTGTTGCCAAGTGTAAAATGTAGGAGGTTTTAAGAGGATGGGTTTTTGGATGATGAAATGTTGAATAAGAATTGTACGAGGTTCGGAGATAGGGATGACTTCCTCTAGAAGCCATTTCTAAAGTCATCAATCTCTAAATGTTTACCAGACTAAACCTTGATGAAAGAAGGGTCAAACAATTCCGCCTTCCTCTGATCACTCCCCGCTGTAGCTGATTAATCGATTTTCCTTACCGTGTAAGGGAGGCAACTCTAGAGCCACTTGACCAAACTTAAATTCAGCGACCAAAATTTTTTTACACTTCACGCAGTTCGCAGGATCGAGTCAAGGAATTCCGTCACATTTTTCAAATTTTCGGTACAGCTAGGTCTGATTGATTTGGTTGTTTTGAAATTATGTATCTGGTATATGAACTGATGAATTAATAATTGTAGATTGTTTGATATATTTCATCAGTATGTGTATTATTAATTATTATGAGCTTAAGTATTCTCCAGGTATTATCTTAAATTTATTAAGTAGCATTTTTGTACCAGGAGTGTCTGCGATGCTAAGGCTTAGTTTCTGAATATCTATAGTTTTGATAGCCAAGAAAAATCTGTATAAAATGAAACTGATCCGCAGTCAGAACCTGTGGAAAATCGAGACTTGCTTCATTTGAACTTTCACGTTGTTCCGACGGCTGAGTGGAAGGAAAGTGATGTGATTCATATGCCGTTTGACAGAGAGTGTTAGTTCTGGGACCTGTTCTAGAAAACGATCGTAACGTTATGATGATCGTAACTCAAATACTTAACTTAGACGTAACTCCCATACTTAACATAGACGTAACTCCCATACTTAACATAGACGTAACTCCCATACTTAACATAGACGTAACTCCCATACTGAACATAGACGTAACTCCCATACTGAACATAGACGTAACTCCCATACTTAACATAGACGTAACTCCCATACTGAACATAGACGTAACTCCCATACTTAACATAGACGTAACTCCCATACTGAACATAGACGTAACTCCCATACGTAACATAGACGTAACTCCCATACTTAACATAGACGTAACCCCCATACTTAACATAGACGTAACTCCCATACTTAACATAGACGTAACTCCCATACTTAACATAGACGTAACTCCCATACTGAACATAGACGTAACTCCCATACTTAACATAGACGTGACTCCCATACTTAACATAGACGTAACTCCCATACTGAACATAGACGTAACTCCCATACCTAACATAGAGGTAACTCCCATACTTAACATAGACGTAACTCCCATACTTAACATAGACGTGACTCCCATATTTAACATAGACGTAACTCCCATACTTAACATAGACGTGACTCCCATACTTAACCTAGACGTGACTCCCATACTTAACATAGACGTGACTCCCATACTTAACATAGACGTAACTCCCATACTGAACATAGACGTGACTCCCATACTGAACATAGACGTGACTCCCATACTGAACATAGACGTGACTCCCATACTTAACATAGACGTGACTCCCATACTTAACATAGACGTAACTCCCATACTTAACATAGACGTGACTCCCATACTTAACATAGACGTAACTCCCATACTGAACATAGACGTAACTCCCATACTGAACATAGACGTAACTCCCATACTTAACATAGACGTAACTCCCATACTTAACATAGACGTAACTCCCATACTGAACATAGACGTGACTCCCATACTTAACATAGACGTAACTCCCATACTGAACATAGACGTAACTCCCATACTTAACATAGACGTAACTCCCATACTTAACATAGACGTAACTCCCATACTGAACATAGACGTGACTCCCATACTTAACATAGACGTGACTCCCATACTTAACATAGACGTGATCGAAGGGACAGACTCGCTGACTTGGTTGACACGTCATCGGTTCCCAGTTGCGTAGGTCGACAACAATCGACGACAATCACCGGATTGTCTGGTTGAAACTCCATTGTTTACAGAATGCCATAACTGGGATATTCCCGAGTGCGGCGTTAAACTAAACTCACTCACAAACTTTAACATACACGCACGACGATCGCTTTGAGGAACGGGCCCTGAAGAACAACCAAAAAATGTATGCTACAAAGAGAGAGAGACGTGAATACGTGTGTGAGGTTTTGGTTCTGTAGGACATCAGTCAAATTAGGAAACCTTTTGTTGAAGCTAGGGTGTGGAGAGGGTTGTGTTGAGGGTAGTGCAAGTGTTTTGGGTTTGGAACAACCCCCAAGAGCAAAATTCAGGAGTTGGGAGGAGAGGACACCAGAAATATTATATGAGAATCAAACTCGAGTGTTAGGAGTGATAGGCCAACGCTTTGACGTCTTGGCTACCTGACTCTGACAGGAATCTGGTGTAAAGTGCACGGGGTGATAATTTTCCCTCTTGAACCCCACTAATTAATCTCTTTAATTAGATATTTCATCGTTGGAGGCAAACAAAAGTGTACACCCGTTTGGTGGGGGCTAGTCTCACAGCCCCTGAACCAATTTCGCTGTCTTCAGCCTAGCCCACCCTGTAATCCTGAAGCCCTAAATGAAGCAAGACTAGATATTTCCATGGGGTCCTTTTCAATGTAAATGGGTTTCTTCATTGCAATCAAAATGACATACTTTCAGAGACTAAGCGTAGTCTAGGTAGGGCGAACAGTGATACAAATCAGAAACGAGTGAGTGAGTTTAGTTTTACGCCGCACTCAGCAATATTCCAGCTATATGGCGGCGGTCTGTAAGTAATCGAGCCAGGACCAGACCATCCAGTGATCAACAACCTGAGCATCGATCTACGCAATTGGGAACCGATGACATGTGTCAACCAAGTCAGCGAGCCTGACCACCCGATCCCGTTAGTCACCTTTTACGATAAGCATAGTCGCCTTTTATGGCCAACATGGGTTACTGAAGGCCTATTCTACCCCGGGACCTTCACGGATCTCGAATCAGAAACGATTATTAGATACAGGTGTTATAGTGTCGTGTTTCTCTAACAGGTTTTAATTTAGTGATGTCTTAATAACGTTTTTAATTCCTTGGTAGAATGGATCTTAATTTTGACAAACGTTAATGGGTTTTTCTTGTCCGACAATGTGTGATTACCAAAGTTTACAATGTGAAAGGAAAATTACAACAGCTTTTCTTATTTATGTGATTAACGACACGGACCGGGGGCTATAATAGAAGCACGTTTAAGAAATGTATCGTAGTTTTGTAAAAAAAAGATGTTGGTCTCGTTAAAACGGAAAACGTTTTGTTGTTTTTTTCTTTTACAGAAATAGCAAGTCGGTCTAATTTTAATTTACACTGACTCAATTTGAGCGTTTCTAGGTACCGATCGATAATTAGTAGTTAACAGTTGCTGTGGTGAAAAACATGTCCTATTCCGTTTGTTTTTAACTTCTCTCCGCGTTTTGAACATTTTAGTTGCATGGCGTTGCATGGATCCGTGAACGAAGTAATTGAAAACACTTCATTTCAGAATTGTACAAGCATGTGCAAGATCAAAATAAATTCTTTCAGAAAGTTCGGTGTATGGAAGAGGTGTAACTGATACTCCATCTGCTGAGGCCGCAGAATCGACATCAATGAGGATAACACGTCAACATATGCCACACTTCGGATACAATTAACATTGTGATTATTTCGAGCGCCGTATCCTATCCGAGCTGGGACATAGTCCAACGAGGAAATGATCGATTTGTTGCTTCGTTTTTTGTTTTTGTGCGTGTATTTTTTAAATATTTGTTTTTAAACGAGAAACGATGGCACGCATTCAGAAGAAAGGCATATTCATAAAAATAAAAAAAATATATTAATATTAATTGGCATTGTGTCAGTTCAAGAAATGAATCTTATGATATCTGGCTTGTTTTTTTGTTTGTTTTTTTTTGTTTTGTGTGTGTGTGTGTGTGTGTGTGTTAGTGTTAGTGTGTTAGTGTTAGTGTTAGTGTGTGTGTGTGTGTGTGTGTGAGTGTGTGTGTGTGTGTGTGTGTGTGTGATATTTATTATTCATGTCTTTGTACCAATTATTCAGATGCTACTGTGGGTACATTTTTTATTAAAGGTTCTGAATAAGTTTGGTTTAACTCCGAATATGACAGTATTCCAAGTATCTGATGGCGTATCAGCTTGATGTGGGACGGAAACCCGAAGTAATGCAGGCAGTGGACGTTAACTGCTCTGGAGATACATACGAGGAAGAGTATACTTCTGATCGTGGTACATCAGGATTCGACGTTTTTCTGACCACTGACCACCTACTATCGCCACCACCCCCTACCTTTATTTACCCGTATGTCGTCCCCCTTTCGCCGGAGGGTAGGTACGAAAATATGGCAAACCAACTGAAGAAACAGTCTGTTATGTATCAGCATTGCTTCGACGTCATTTAAATAGCTTTTGCATTGTCTTTGATATACACTGGAAGCTGCCCAAACCGGCAGCTGTCCAATCCGGCAAGTTATCAACAGTGGCATAAAATCTCAGTCCTGTCCTTGGCTTGTTCCTTTATTATCAGCTCTGCAATCCGGCACATTGTCGAAACCAGGTTATTTCTTCTGTCCAATGTGTGCCGGTTTAGACAGCCTTCACTGTATAGTGAATCGTTACGCAGAAGTCCCAAGAGAGGATAGTATTTTCAGCTATGCTCACATGTTCTTAGAAGGAGCCCAGCCGAGACATGGCCAACACCTAATCTCTGAAATTTCCATATTTTCACGAAAACAAGAGGCTTCACATTGAAAAAATAAATTATTACAAAAAAGGAGCCCTGAAATGTGCCACACGTGCCACACATTCTAGACTTGCATGGTCATCCTTGAGTATGTTTGTTTCTGGGTCTGTATAAGAGACTACAAACATGGCCACGGCTTGTCCCGGGATAACACGGGTTGTTCACGAATGTAACACTTTTCTGCTAGCTTACACTGGAATGATTAATATTCTGCCTGCTGCGTCTCAAACTTTCAGAATTTGGTGGTCAAGGGTTTGAATCGACCCGACACTGGAAACCAGTTAAGTTGATACAGACAGAATACTGCTAAAGACGGTGTTAAACCAAATTCTTTTGTAAGTGTTCTGTTTGTTTTGAGATGAAAACAGGCTTTGGAACAGAAAGTCACCCCATTCCAACCACGACACTACCTCAGCAGACATATCTCCTACCCATTCTCTCTCCATCACCCCCTTACACTCACTGAGCCATCAGGAGCACACTCGATTACTTAGCAAACCAAACCATTAACTCGCTCATTCCATCACCAACGTAGCATCTAAACAGCCTCCCTGCAGCCTCATCCTCAATCCATTGACTCACTCACGCAAACAATACGTCACTCAATCACTCACTCTACAAACCCAACCCCTATCCACTGACTGACTGACTGACTCACTCACAATTTCCTCCAGCTCACCTAAACAGTCCCTTCTAATTTCTACCCCACTCACCCACTCATCAACGTATTCGCTCAACAAATCCATCAAATAACCACTCACACACTCACCTACCCCCCACTCCCCACTCCAGCTCACTCACGCACTCACACTCCCTAACCCTCCATTCACACACTAGCATAACCTCTCTATACCCTCGCTCACTCACTGGTTGATCACTCATGCACTTACACACTCACGCACTCACTCACTAACCCTCCATTCCCACTCTCTCATAACCTTCTATACCCAACCAACTTAATCGCTCACTGACTCACTGTTTGACTGACCAGATCACTCACTCACTCACCTTCACAATCAATCTCACCCACTCATTTACCCACCGACCCTGACTCATCACTCACCCGCTTTCACATACCGTGACATAAAAAAGACAACCCTCCCAGCAGGGGGCATAACGACCCTTGCCCACAAATGAGCACGCGTTTCTCATTATCAATACGTCAATGCTACTGTACGCATCAGCACTGTCCCATTTTCGATCAATATGCCTTACCTGTCGTCATCTTAATGTGTTTATACCAGCTTGACCGTGAGAATCTATCCTTCCGTATACACGCTTTCAAGATTTAAGATATAAAGTGCTTCTCGAAAAACTGAGTATTGAATAGTTCTGATGTGTCAATACTAAAAAGGCCAATGCTTATTTGTGTTACTTTAAAACCTTTTTATATACCCAAAGACAATATGAAATTTCTTTCACTGCCATTAGCCCGTGAAAAGATAAGGATATAGCTTGGGAAATGCACAATAGAAAGTATGTTTGATCAGACTGACTGTCGATCTCAGAACAAAAGCACATGGAATTTCATGATCCAGTTGACCGATTCCACTGCTCTCTTAAAGACATTTGAAGCTAAGTGTTGCAGAAAAAACCCACCCACCGTATATTTACTTCCGGTAGATTTCTCAGAGAAGATGAACTCAAAATGAACGCGCCGTAACATTTCAACAATGTCCTCACCATCGCAATTTCGATAAAAATGCAATTTGCGTTAAGAACCCATTAAAACCAACCTTCCCTTTGTTTTAGGGTGAGTATTTTTTCAAGATGGTTACTTTGAAACAGAGAGTGGTTGGCAAATAGAAAAAGGATTTTTGCTAAAATCACTTAATGCTTTAGTATAATTACTGATACTCGACCAGCACCGATCCCGCTGTGATTCCAGCCAGAAGAAGTAATTAGACACAGAAACAATTAGGTGTGCAGCGAAACTGTTCTTAGAGAGAACAATGCATAGCGATTTGAGTTTTTTGTGCATGAAAAATCTCTTGCCGGGAGAGTTAGGATGCTATTGATTTCGGCAATAATTGGTGATGAATTTTACATTTTTCGTCCTCTTGACCAAAATTAATCATATGGACGGAGTACTTCAGTGAGGATCAATAGGGATGAAGAAGCGGACAGTGCTTAGAAACAATACCCCCGCATCAGCAGCAACTGTTGTGTTTTGTTGAACGCTTTGAATGACCAGGACCAAAGGCGGCCACGTGTTTGCACACAACGTACTTGGGTCAAATATAGACAGCTACCTTCATAGATGAGTCGAGATCGTTGTTTTATCTTGTTATGGATTTCAGGTTGGCAGAAAGAAACTGACTTACTGAGTGTATTTTACTCAGCGAAGTACTTAGATCTCTCAGATCTTACCCTAGATCTTCTGGATCTTCGACGCATGATCAAAGTGTTATGTCAATGTCATTGGTCCTCACTGTTGAAGTAGGTAACACATTATACTACTACAGTCCTCATTTGCGTCAGATACGTAAATCTCAATATGACTTCTTGGCTGTGGGGTAGCCTATTGGTGAAAGCGTTCGCTTGTCACGCATAAAGCCCGGGTTTGATTCCACAAATGGGTACACTATATGCAACCTCTGCTAAAAGCGACGAAAACACCAACTTAATCACTCACTGACAGTCTGGGAATTCATTGATTTTGGGTAAGTACTAAAACAAAGGATTTCCACAAAAGAACACCTGCTTCAGGGGTTCCTGTGACAGGGATTCTCATAATCAGCGACAATCTGAAATAGGAATAGTGTTTCAGGGTAAATCTGAGTAATCATGGTCGACATCTGCATCAGCAACTTCACATATCTGTGAGTACCGACAACATACTACATTACACGTGCATTTAATTCTGAAACGTCATCTTTATTTTTGTATATAATCAAGTCCAGACTACCACAGTGTATGAGGCAAAACTGTGGAAAAACCCTATGCAATCCCTCTTCTGGTCTTCCAGTACAAGATAGTCGTGAAGATCGGGTTAGAACTGATCTTCAACAGCCCATTCTTGTAGCAAGAGGCTGCTAGCGGAATCGCGTGGTCAGGTTCGTTGTCTCTTTGGACATGTCATCGTATCCGCTAGTAAAGATAAGGTTTACAAGACATTTACAATTTTGTAAAGGTGAGGTTTACAAGACATTTACCATTTTTGAAATTTGAGATTTATAAAAATTACAATTTTGAATTTTTTTGTAAACATCACCTATACTAATTTAGATATTTTTAAAAGTATATTTACAAATTATGCAAATAAGTCACCTTTTTGCTTGTGATCCCAAATGCGTCGATCGATGCCCAAACTGTCGACCAAAGGCTCGTCTGATCCAGACTCGATTACGTTCCGACCGTCGCTATTTAGCTAGAATATTGCTCAGTTCGGCGTATAAGAACCGACACAGAAATCCAGTATAAGAGCAATATCTACATGACCCGATTTAAATGCGCTATGTCTCCTGTCCTGCCCTTTCCCAGTTTAGGTCCATCATAGTGTTATGTTGCGCCTTATGATGGATGGGTAACGACGATGAAGGGTAATCTTGATGAAGGCAATTAGACTCGTCAAAACTCTTTGCTATGAATACTCCTCGAGTCATTCATTCTCCAGCTAACGGACCCAATACGGCCTAATTTATTTGCGCACATGCTCTGCAAAAATGCCGTGTTTATCATTATCAGGCTGAAAATCATAACAAGGGTTTTAATTGCTTGGAAAACATGGAACAGCTTCTGGTTTTAAGAGCATTTCGACACCGGTGATGCTATTATTGCCGAGCGATTCCTTCATCCAAGCTGACCAGAAAATATAAGCAATTTCATACGCGGGTTAGAGGCTTCTTTTGAAGTTAATTTGCCGAGATGGCAAACCCTGTACCCCCCTCTGAGGGTTTTGTTAACGTTATCATTGAGTATGATTCATAATGGGAATTCGGGAAAATATAAAGTCTCACCATCAAGTACCCTTTTGTAAGCTGTAACAAGTCCCTGAGTCTGACCACCCAATACCCTTTTCTCAACTCTGACAAGTCCCTGAGTCTGACCACCCAATACCCTTTTCTCAACTCTGTCAAGTCCCTGAGTCTGACCACCCAATACCCTTTTCTCAACTCTGTCAAGTCCCTGAGTCTGACCACCCAATAGCCATTTCTCAACTCTGTCAAGTCCCTGAGTCTGACCACCCAATACCCTTTTCTCAACTCTGACAAGTCCCTGAGTCTGACCACCCAATACCCTTTTCTCAACTCTGACAAGTCCCTGAGTCTGACCACCCAATACCCTTTTCTCAACTCTGTCAAGTCCCTGAGTCTGACCACCCAATACCCATTTCTCAACTCTGTCAAGTCCCTGAGTATGTCCACCCAATACCCTTTTCTCAACTCTGTCAAGTCCCTGAGTCTGACCACCCAATACCCTTTTCTCAACTCTGACAAGTCCCTGAGTCTGTCCACCCAATACCCTTTTCTCAACTCTGTCAAGTCCCTGAGTCTGACCATCCAATACCCTTTTGTCAACTCTGTCAAGTCACTAAGTCTGATCACTCCAAACCTCACCATTCAATGCACTTTAATCAACTTAATTACATTAATCAATCAATCCCCAAAGCTTAGCATCAAATCACCGTTTGTCAACAGTTTCAAGAAACTGAGTCTGACGACCCAAACCTCTTCAATCGACACTTTAATATTGTTTAAGAACAAATATTTCAATGGCATAATGGCACCATCGATGAATCATGAACTACTGATTCTGTGAGTTTTCGTTAACGCTGTTTAATATATTAATATATTAATGTATTACGGGATATCATGTTGATGAGTGGATTGAGCTTGGAGACGAGAAGGCTTGTTGTTTGCCTATTTGTGAATACCAAGAGCATGGACATGGTGCTTACAAATATATGATCATTTGTAGGACGAAATTGAAATTCGAACCCAAATTCTAGGGCCTGACCAACAAAACACTTCTCCACGAATGGTAACGCTTAAGATGTTTTGGATCCCGAACTCTCGTGGAGTTAACATTAGCTGACAAAGAAAGGAAACATACACTACCGAGCAAAAACTAGTTTACACTTGAAAAATTAGATTTGTCCAAAAAGCACCAAATATTACCAAAGCGTTGCCTCATGGGAACCAGCCCGCGACAGAATATAATCTTAAGGTGTAAATCACAACCGCGATGACGGTACAAATCCGTCACTATCAAAATCCATTTCCGGTTTGGTTTATTTCTAGCCTTCAGAGCTGTGTATACTTCCGTTTGCTGGGCAGTGTAGCCACGCGTATGCCTACTTTGAGTATCGCTGTAGATATTGGTAACTTGAGAAAGAAGAATCGAGTGTCAGATATGCGGCGAAATCACTTCGCAAATGTATCATGAATTATCGCTCAAGGACGTGAAGCACAACATGTGGCATTAGGAAGCCTTGAAATGATATGCCGCCTTGCCTGTGCTAACTAAAGCACCATATTTGATCAGAAAACACCGTGTTGCCATAACGCGAGATCGCCTTGTTTAGACTTACTGAAATGGTCTCATTGTCGCGTTTCAAATATTTTTTTCCCCTCAAGATCGATAAAGCGACAAAGCAGCGTCATCTTCAGGTCATGTTATTAGGTTGTCATCCCAGCATAAAAGTTATCCCTGATGCCAGAAACATGCGACATATTGGTCACATTGCCACAGGTCAAAATGTCGCTTTTTCGCTCAACCCAGTGTGTTCGAAAAGCGTCTGAAAAGTCATCAAAATAAATATTTCTTATTTAGCAAATTTACAACTAGTCAAAACGCCGTTGTAATAAATTATCGCAATGTCGGTCTTTAGTTTTGGCTTAGGTTTGTAGTTTAGCGACAATGTGACAACCCGACAAGACGCATGCCCAGTTCACAATCTCCCAGCATTCCGTCGTCTCACGATGCTGATGAACGGTTTGTGCTTCATGACCTATTGTTTGGACACCGAGTCCAATCAGCTGACAATGATAGCTATTTCTTTTCAATATTGACCCCCTGTTCATTAATACGTGCATGACGTATGCACCGAGTGTCTGACCCCTGTCCAGAGTCTGTGATAAAATAAATCTGTACTTATTTTCAGCTATTTCATTCCGTCAGCGATCCTTCTTCCTAAACCCACACATACAGGGCTATTTTTGTATTCGCTTAATTAGTTAGAAAATGTCGTATATTTTTGTGACTTCGCCATATTTATTAGTCTAGCAGCGAGCAGTAGCAGGGGCCCAGTGAAGTAGTTTATTCCGAATCCGATCAGGATCTCCTATGCCACTTCATTGTGTATCTACTCATTTACATTCACAGAGACAAATGGTTGGCGAAATGGAATAAAAACAATAGCCTTGCACGCCAAAAGGATCAGCAATGCCCAAAACAACATAATTACGTATCTGATTTCTGAATGTGTTTTGTCTTTCAAAATTGGATATTTTCCGCGTATATTGTAATATTTGATAAATCGTGATTGATATCGAAGATTAATAAATATCGCTTCTCTGTACATTTGTGCATATATCCACTTAATGCTTATGTACTTTTGTTTTATGTAAGTGATGTGATGTGAGGTGAGGTGATGTGAGGTGAGGTGAGGTGAGGTGAGGTGAGGTGCGGTGAGGTGGTAACACAGAGGAAGGGAGTTTAAAATCGCAAAGGATATTATTGAAATATTATAAGGATATTGTTTGTGCGCGCTCGTTTGCTCGTTTGTATGTGTGTGTGTGTGTGTGTGTGTGTGTGTGTGTGTGTGTGTGTGTGTGTTTTACTTCTAGTACGTGACCAATGTTGTGTTTTCAGTGACAGTCCACCTTTCAAAATGTTGCTCTTTATAACTGATATCCTACGGGGAGACATTAATACTTACTCCCACCAGTCCAGGTCTTCAGGCATGGTAACATCAAGTACCATCTTCAAGCATTGTTTGGCGTGACGCGACCAGCGGACAACAACGTTCTGCTTTCCGGACCGGGACGCTATCCACTGCACTGTTTTATATGACTATGGGGATGTTACGTCTTGTTGAAGTAGATGAAGTCACCACATATGTCGCTGCTGTTGTGTTCTTCATAGTGTTAATAGAAATATAAACCTGAATTGGTGTAGACCTGAAGTATTTGTGTGTGTGGTGGTAGTCGTAAATGTGGAGCAATTGTTACTGTTGTGGTTGTTGCTGATGTTGTTTTTTGTGTCGATGTGGTAGTTCTTGTTGTTGTACATGTGTACGGTATTACCCGTCCTGGCGCAGAATTGCGATGTCTGTTTTGTTGTTCAAACAGACGTCCCTCTCGGGACTCCGTCACGTGCTGATCATGACCAGGTCAACGTTTCCTCACGTCCTCGCCAACAAGTCACGGGGTCGTTGTCACTTCCTCAAGAAGCTGAAGCCACGCCCTTAACAAGGTGTCTTCACGCATTCGTCACTCCTCGTTACGTTCCTGCTTGGTCCTCGTCGCGTACCTGTCGCGCCCATGTCAACCTGTCTTCACGTACACGCCAACATGGAACCAGGTACTGGTCACGTACTCCAGAAGCCGATGTCACGCCCTCCATAAGCCGTCTTCACGTACTCGTCAGGTTCTCGTCACGTCCTTGCCAGGGTCTCGTCACGTCCTCCACAGACATTGGTCGTTTTTCCTTCATGACCTCGCAAGGGTCTCGTCACGTCCTCACAGACATTGGTCGTTTCTCCTTCATGACCTCGCAAGTGTCTCGTCACGTCCTCACAGACATAGGTCATCTACCCATCACGTCCTTGTAACGAGCTTGCCAGAGTTTCTTCACAACCTTCAGAAATAATTCAACATACACTATATTGATGTTCAAGGCTGCACTCAATCACATGGAACAAAGTGACAAGTGAAAGAAGTAAATTGTATATTTGAAACCAGCAAATACTTGTACAACTTACATTTCTTTACTATTCTTGTAACCAGAACTGTTGAACCAGTAATTACTATAAAAAGATGATGGATATTTCTGTTTACTTTCTTATCCAAACTGCATGAAAATAATGGATAACTTCTTCTTTCCTATTACCATTTCTATTATCTTCAAACTTACCTAAATTTCAAAATTACATGTGGAGACTTTTTCGACTTTCCTAGATAGAATTTCCGGTAAATTATGAATGATCTGTTAGCTGAGTACTTAAAAGTTTATAACGTAGTCATGTACAGTGCGTCATCTCTTTGTTATTATGAGATGGGCCTCTACATCAACAACTACGTATGGGGCGAATTCCGATTCTAACTGCGTGTAACAGCACATGTTTTCTTCCCTTTATAAACAACACTCATCTATCTTACCGTGGTGTAACTGTTTGCCCGTCTGTAGATGCTTCCCCTTGAGTCACAACAAGACGAAACGTGTTGTGTCCAATAACCTAATGAAATTCATTGAGGTTGAGATCATCCTTAATGAAATGTGTCCAGACGAGGCTGTTCTGGCCAGACGACCCTCCATCAACAGGCTGCCCTGTCCGGGTGATGTCACAATGAGACTGGTCACCCAGATGACCTCAGAAATACAGTTCTACCTAAGTGATCTCAGTGGGGGTGGAACCTTGAAGATCGGGTTAGAACTGGTCTTCAGCAACCCGTGCTTGTAAGAAGCGACGGAATGGATCGGGGAGTCAGGCATTCTGACTTTTTGACAGATGTCATTGTTTCCCACGTGGATCTGTGCTCATGATGCTGATCACTGGATTTCTAGTCCAGATTCGATTATTTACAGACCGTCACCAAATAGTTTGACTATTGTTGTGTGCGGCTTAAAAGTACAACCAACCAACCTTCAATGGGCTGTTCGCCAAGTTGTTTTTGTTAAGCCTAACACTTAATGAAGTGATCTCTTGTCACACCGAAGACACGATTCCTCACACGGGTATAATATATGACGCAATTTCTACTTTACACAGCCGTGGCTTTGCCTCTATATTGCTGTCAAAATCAGCGTAAAGCCATACTCACTTACATATCTATTCTTCCAAGATTACCTTACCTGACCTGATAAACTGAAGAACAAATGAAGAGTACCCAACCTGTCATTTCTCCTTTCATGATAGACACCTCTTTTGTGACATATTGTTGTCGGGATTGCCTAACAGTTGAAGCGTTCATGTCAATTTGTAAACACGAGCATGTAGCGCCCATTATTTTGACACTTATATTGGCCTATAAAAAATTGAATTTGTGCAAGAACTGGTGGCTGATTACAAACATTGATTCGTAATCTACCAAGTCTCCGAGGCGGGCTACCCTTTTCACCTTATTAATGACACCAAATTTACATCCGGCTGAGGATCTAAGAGGAAAGGATATATGTCAATACCCTACGTGTGTTGTTTATCAAAGAAGAAACATCATGTCTTGAACAACACCAAAGAACAGAACGGAGAGTGCGTTCTAACATATATTACATATCTTGTCATCAAATGGACATTAGTTCTCTGGCAGTCTATCAACTTGTCGCCTTAAATGCAAACCGGCATCAGACAGAATCCTTCTTACTGGTGTATAAGTCGCTTTTCCTTTTCGCTAATCCTGTATGTAAATATTCTGTTCAAACAGGTGGTCGTCGCGACGCAAGATGGATGGAGCTTCTGCCTCTGATGTTAATGTGGTCTTTCTGATAAAACCTAATCCCAAGTCAATTTGTCAACGGGTTATTTACATGTTTCAAATCCCGGTCTCGGATTTGACAGGACGCATCTCTCTATTCGTGGATTTTATCCGATATTAATCCCGACCATAATGAAGTGTTGGGAGACTGATGTTCTCTGCCGCGTCTAGACAGGGTTGGGAACCCGGCTTCTAATTTACAACCGGAACGCTTGGCAGAGGCTGAGTTACGGCAAACATATGACCAATGGCGTTTTGTAATTCATAAGGCCAAGCGATAAAATCTCAGCTGATTAATATTTGAAAGTGACAAATTATGGCATCGGTTGTTGCATTTCTGCAACAGCGTCCGGATGGTGATGTAGCAGAACGTAGTTGATGTCTTCCTCGGCTACCGGCGTCACAGCTCTTCATCAGGGATGCTGGGCTCTAGGGGTCATCAACGTGCTAAAATATTTGCATTTTGTCTCATCAATTGACCGTGGATATGCCAAGGGCAGTGTTCGCTTATGATTCACTTGTTTCTAAAAACGACATAAATCTCGAAGGCTGACAACCATGTCATACTCACAATCCACGATATTCAATAAATTGGGAAGTGGGGATATTATTTTTCGCATTTATTCCAGGGATAGTTTATAACGCATCTGTGATGCGCCAATTTTAAGCCATGTGTTGCTGCACTGACAGATGACGCCATCAGCTGCCGCCATCTGGGAAAGCAGGAATGCTTTATAGCCGCATGCTGCATTGAAAATACGTGTAATGGCTACCATGGTTTTTCTTGTCGATGAGGTATCACTGCGTCATATTGTCGGAACGGAGGGACGTCGCTGAAACGACGCCTGTTTCAACAACTGCTTTGCTACGACGTTTGTCCAGTCGAAGTGATCAAGGACGACGTCATTTCTTCAATCCAGTTTGCTATATTTTTATGGTCGATAAAAATCATTCTGAAATTAATTAATATTCTCTTAATGTTTGTTGGTGTTATTGAAAGCCTGTTTTGAATGCTATTTCATAATTTCATGGCTTTTGTGTGAGAGATTTATGTCCGTGGATTAACTGGCGAGACACGGCCAGGCACGCCGCACGCAGCAGGACGAAACATGCCCGATCAGGATGTGCAGAGAAGAATCATTTTCCTGGGAAAGAACAATCAGCTTCCTGTGGCTTCCTCTCAGACTATTCTTTATTTGCCCATTTTTGTGATCAACAATTTGTGACCATCACGCTACATTGTCGCGAAAATAGCGTTGCACAGTCATCTGCCTTGACGCTTCCAGACAGTTTAAGATATTCCAGTAGAGGCAAATCATCTTTGAGACAGATTTGTAGTTGCTTCTGCTACAAATATTGTACTAATGTAATTAACTAGGGATATGTCGATCACCAGTTGCACTTTCCAGGAGACTAATAAAGACAGGATCCCAGTCTGCTGTCACAACAGTGTTGAACGACAGTCAACAGACCTGTTGACTAGTGTACACACACCTCAGCTGCGAAATGAATTCATCATAATATTATCCAGTAGTATATTATAAGTATATTAAATTATATAATATTATATTAAACTAGAAATCGGATAACAACCGTGCTTCGCTGCAGGAATACATTAAATTTTATTTTTAAAAGAATGTTTACGTTGAAACGTTTACGTAGATAATATGTATTTTCTGAAGCAAGTCAAATTGTGCTGAGATATACTGACAGCAAAAGGAAAGCATACACTTTATCAGTGCATTTGACCAAAACATTACAAACATTACAAACCCTTACTATATGAAAGGGTCATCGAAACATTGCAAACCTAATGTTCCAAACTGAACTTGTTAGTTATAAATTCACATATGACACTGAATGTACATCGCTCAATAATCCATTACCGGTTTCCGTAAAGATGCGGCATAAAACGCAGAGAATCGTTGCCGAAGAGAGGCGAAGATACGTTTGTACACCAGAACAATATTACGTGTAATTAAAATTTGACTCACCTCAGTTCACATTTCGTTCCCCAGGGTTAGCTAGATTCGAGCTCGAGTATACACTGATGATCGAGAATAACCTAGGGCAGCATTCGAAATAAAGGGAATAAAATGTATTGTTAGGTATTGTGCAATATGTCTGCCAGATGAAGTAGGAACATCCCACGTGTATTAAAATGAAACATAAAACATTACGGATAACAACTTCACATCGATTACATTGTAGCTTTTTGCTTGATAACGGTGTGATAATCTTCATCGAAACGTCACTCTGTAATATAAACAAGACGTTGTCATCCATAAAGGTGTACGTTTCATTTTTGAGTCAACAAACAACCACGTGTTTTGTTCCGACACAGAACGAAGAGACCCAGTAAGAAGTGTTTAATACATTGAAAAGGCTTTGGTTTGCTTGCCTGTTTGTATAATGGTGCACATGGCCATATTCAGCAATAAGACAGCATCTGACACTGACCAAAACTGGACCAGACAATCCAGTGTTTGACGTCATTAGCATCGACCTACGCATTTGGGAAGCGATGACAAGCATCAACCAAGTCATCGAACTGACAACCCGATTCCGCAGTCGCTGCTTACGAGGGTTGCTGACGAGGGCTACTTCCACGAAGCAACCTTTACTAAGGTTAATCTTAACTCCCATGCTTTAACATTGCACTATAGCTACCTTAAAGACTGTCACCTTAGGGCTCTATGGAAGGAGGCTCAGTTCTCGCCCAAATCTCGTGGTCACGTGACAAAGCTTCCATTGTACCATTTTCCGATGTAAATCTACAGAAAAGGTTAAAAATAACTTGAAGAACATCAAACAGAGATGAAAAATCATCACCAGAGTTGCGTTATTGATACATTTCATCAATCGAAAGATAAATTTCCAAGGGGAATACTACAGTACGTAATACTATACTATCAAAGCCTGGTTAATTATGTTCATCAAAATGCTTTTATTCAACATCGAATCAATAGTTGAAACTAATTGGTTTCAAAGGTGACGTCACGAGATTGCTTGCCAGAATACCGCACTCCAGGGTATTGGTAACTAAGGGCAACTGAAGTATGACGTAAAGAAGTAAATGGAAGCTGGCATCGGTCCGCTATGGTTAACTCGGGTCAGTTCACCAGGACAGTCCAAAATAGAGGGGACCGCATGAATGAGACGAATGGTTTTTATCCACACCAATATTGGAAGACACTTTAGCGGTACAAGTGCTGCCATCATCTGTCTGAGTCTATATATAATGAACATATACCATTCAAGAAAAGTAAGGAATACTCGATTTACTAGATTGACAAAATGAAAATGATGAAGCCAGGAAGGAAAAAGATGAAGAGAAATTAGGGGAAAACGTCCCCTTTCCATTGGACATGTTTCATCTGTTTATGATTACATGTTACTTTTTCTCTGATGCATTGGCACTGGCTAATGATATGCTTGAAAATGGAATATTCACTACTTTTTGATGATCTACTTTAAATTCATAACATACTAGTATAATAAGTAAGAGCCTAGATGTTTTTTTGTCGATTTCTGAGACGGACGTTGACGTGAAGACCGACTGCAATACAAAAGATGAGGTCATGCCGTTATCAGGTGATAGTGACGTCATCACTATGTTATCCGGCGAGGCGTGAGGTTCATTAGTGCTTGTACTAGACATATTTGCTATGTGTATTATCGTATAATAAATAATATAATTTGTATAATTAGTAATGATGAAGATAGAATAAAACTCTTCAGTTGTATCGTGCCCTTTCCAAGAACGATTTTACAGGGGTGCTGATCACAGTGTGGTACAGTTCCTGCTGTCTAAAGGGAGAGTTCCATAGAACTGGTGGTGCTTCTATCCCCAGATGCTTTTTATTGTTTTGGGAACATCTAGCTGCATAAGGTGATCTGAACGGAGACATCTTTTGTCGACGCGCAAAGCAATTAGACTTTACAGATAAACTGGAGCCGTTCGGTGCAGTGACTGGAGTCAAATGTCAGGAGCTTGTAATTGATACGTTGCTTTATAGGTAATCAGTGGAGCCTCTTTAGAACCAGTTATATGTTCTTAAATCACTAGGGAAAGTTATGTTCATTGTTTTTGGAAATAATTTAGTAGCATAACTTGATCAAATTCCCTTGGGCAATTATTTCTATGTAAAAAAAATAATTGTACTTATTTTTGCATCTTCGTAATGCCTAATATACTATCCCCCCTAAAAACAGAAACGCATAGATCAGAAATTTGTCGCGAAAATGTATTTCTAACATGTATAATTTGTCCAGAAATAGACTTAAGTGCATGAAATTTTACACCAGTTTAGGAGAAGGTAATGTCTTTAAAAGTGGATACATTTAGATAACGGAGATGATGAGCGCGATGGTGACGACGTAGCACGACCCCGACGTCGAGTCTTCGAGCTCCCAGACCTCTTTCATCCTGTTCTATGCAGTTTGACCGGATATCCTCCGAAGTCCAGGCACCCTGGCTGCTGTTGTCTCACCCGTGCAGTGCAACCATGCTAATGTAGTACCCGGATGTACCAGTCTTGGGCTCCAGTGGTCGGGGTCTGCCTGTACGGGGACGGCCATTTGTTATAGTTGTTTGTTTGCAAAGATCTGCAAGCCGTGATATCTTGCTCAGAGTAACAAGATAGACGCTTGGCAACAGAAGACTGGTAATCTGCAGCGTGCATTCGTTCAATGACGATGTTCCTTGTCACAGAGTCAAGACGTGGTGAAGTGATTTGACCATGAGACTCCTTCAAAACGAATGCCAATTTCCGAAAGTAATCTGGATTTTTATTACCAGGCAGTGCATGCTCTTTTCTGCATTTTCAACCGGAAGTAGATCCTGTTGCGTTGTGGCGATGCCTTTTTATCCTTGTAAGAAATTTCATCAAAATCAACATTTTCAGGTAAAATCAATTTTTACTTGTGTAATTGGGTGTAATCATGTTATCAACACTTTTGTAAAAGGTTATGGCCTTATAGTAATAGAGTTTTACAAATCGACTATGTTTTTCTTTTTTTTTTTGGAATGTATACATTACATGCGTATAAAGTAATTATTCCCTCACCGCGGTAGTTATTTAAATACACTCTTCCTATGCAAAACCTGCGAAACTTTGATTTGAATAACCTCCTTGTAAGGGTGATTAACCTATGCATATCTTGATGTGCGGCCTTGCTTCGGGATGGGTGGAGTAAATATTTCTCAATTGATGACGGGCTTCCGGGTGCTCATAAGGTGCATATCAGTTGTCAGTACAGATATCACAACCAGAAATATACCGGCTGTTCCAACATTTTAAGTGATGCTGGTCTGTTTTTGCACTGAACAACCCAGCAAACGGAAAAGATGAGCAGTGATCAAGACCTAATCGCAATTCAGAGCACGACCTTGGCGCCATAATTGCAGAGTTGCTTCCCTTCGCGTTCCAATGATCAAGCTCCTAACTACGATAGTCCTTTCGCGGAGCTCGCGAAACTATCGCTCCCGCAGGTCGCAGCAGGGGGTAAATGGGATTGTGTCTCATGTATCCCTGACAGCTTGACATGCCGGATCAGATGCCCGCTGCTGAACATCAACTCAACCATTTTACTGATAAACAGTTATCAAACACCATACCTACTGGATGCCATATTCACGTCGCCAGACAGGAGGTTTATCAGATTTTGAAACTGGTATTTACTATGGAAACTATTCAGTGAAGTAGTCCAGTTCAGACCTTCAAATTTCATTTAACAATGATTTCTAACCAATCAGATTCCGAGACACAGTTGTTCCTTTATCAGCTGATCAACATGTGTCATTTGGTTTACAAAGTCTCTGAGAGCCCGCTTGAGACGTGGTCTGTGGAGTTATCTGCCCTCGTCGTCTAATATTGTCTGCTTTGAAATAGTGGCATGCGATTGGTTCCGATTTCGAATAGGGCTTCAGTGAATCTCTCTTAACCTTATTGACCGTCTCCGTGGTGTAGTGTTTAGAGCATCCGCCAGGAGATTGGATGGTCGCGGGTTCGATCCCCAGCCGCGTCACACCAAAAGGCGTTAAAATATGACACTTGTTTATCCCTACCTGGCGCTAAGCATTAATGGGTACAACATGTACTGGTCGGCTCGGAGTCAGTATACTGTGTCTGAGTCGGGTATTCAGGCTCAACTGTGGCATGGTGTCTCAGTGAAATGGTGCTATAAAACCAACTTAAGCCTCGGCTGGAACAAACAACCACGCATACACACGCATGCGTCATATGCGCGAAATGTTCGTAAGTGCGACGTTAAACCCTCACCATTTCACCTCATATCACCACCTTATTAATCTATTAGTTCCAGAAAACAAGCCCAGCACTCCCAGCTATCGAATCTTGTGAATTAATGAATACAGAACTTTGTTCCATTCAGCTCACGGACAATTCGTTATGCACTAGCAGCATGTCGCAATTTTGTTAATTCTCTTCAGTTAGCACATGAACTGCAAGACACATGACGTCTGATGCTTGTTATTGGTCAAACCTCCCCATCTTTTCTTCATATCTAATAGCGAAGCATGGCATTGTCACTAAACGCTGAATATGTTTATGAAATGTGGATAACTGGTGTTTATCATACGAGGAATACCGCTAATCCTTTAATCCTTTTCCATCAAAATAACTCTAAATCCGTTTTAATGAGTCTGAGATTTGTACTGTGCAGATGATCATGCTGCACCATTGTTTCTGAATATACGACTGAGCAAAAAGAAAATATAAACCATATTTGCGTGTGTTTTTTCAGAATGCAAAGCAAGAACTGATTGTTAGATGCTGATATTTTATGCAGGTATCAGAGGCGGTATGAAGGTGACGTGCACATGTATTCTAAAAGAATAATATCTCTATTGTTTTGTCCACAATAACTATAATTAAAAGAATTATCAAATGTAAGCTTTCTTTTGCCTGGCGTTCTATATTGGCATACTTGGCACAATGGAACCTCGTCAATATCCGTCCCCAACGATACTGACATCAAATATCCGTTTTAACGGATAATTGGGGTGTACACACATTGATGTTCTCAACAATAAGAGCATGGATTCTGCACTAATGGTCTTCGGACTAACGACAGCCAGACGAACGAAGTTTACAGGCTGACCAGGGACAAACAAAAGAAGCTTCCGGGCTTCTTGTAGGATTTCCTTTAATCCCTACGGTATTTCCGTATGACATTGTTTGGAGTAATTAATTGTCAGATCAACGAATCAAAGATATGTAATTACTTTTCTTATATTTTCCCTCCTTACTTAGAGCGACGTTTCTCAGGTAATCGACTCGTGAAGGTCCCGGGGTAAAACAGGCCTTCAGCAACCCATGCTTGCCATAAAAGGTGACTATGCGTGTCCTAAGAGTCAGGCTCGCTGACTTGGTTGACACGTGTCATCGGTTCCCAATTGCGCAGATCGATGCTCATGTTGTTGATCACTGGATTGTCTGGTCCAGACTCGACTATTTACAGACCGTCGCCATATAGCTGGAATATTGCTAAGTGCGACGTAAAACTAAACTCCCTCCCGCACTCACTCACTCACTCACTCAGGTAATCAACTCGGTCTTCAGCAATTCATGGTTGTCGTAGAAAAGGTTTGGCTTGATGCATTTCAATGCATCTAAATGTGTGAATCGATGCTCATTATTTCCGTCCCTTGATTTCCGGGTGCAGACTTGTATTACAGACAGCTGCTTTGTAGTTGGAACATTGCTGAGTGAGTGAGTGAGTATTACGCCGATTTTAGCAATATTCCAGCAATATTACGGCGGGGGACACCAGAAATGGGGTTCACACATTGTAGCCATGTGGGGAACCGAGCCCGGGTCTTCAGCATCTCGAACGAACGCTTTAACCACCAGGCTACCCCTGTTCCAAATATGGCAATTGACCAGAATGTTCGAGTGTCCAGATTCCAAGCTGCGTAGGTCTTCCATTTTCACATCTTTTGATATGGTTTTTGATATTTTACATAGCTCATAGTGCATAGTTCGATTTCAAATTTTGAAAGTTTCTTTAACTGATATATTAGACCTGTTTCAGTAAATAAGGTTTCATACAATGGGCTCTCAGCTGATCCCCTTGGTGGAATCCCATACTGGTACAGAAAATGAAACCGATTTCTGTTTTTCATTTTTTTTTCAAATTTCTTCAGTTTGGTCTATTTCTCTCTCTCAGTAGCCTTTCGTTGACGCAGGCACAATGCAGTGTTGGCACTGAATTTGGCTGACACCAAGCGTCCGATGAAAGAAATAGGTCCACCTACTTGAAAAGGAAACACAGTGAGCGGGCAGATTTTAAAAACCCTGCTTTTCAGAGCGTTTGTATGAAGACAGTGTTGGTACAATTGGACCATAATGTGGTTCAGGGACTCGGGTTAGCTGTAAAAGACCCGGGTTAGGTGTGCTCTTCAGTAACCAATGCATGTTGTGAGGGATCTGACTGGCCGACTTGGTTGATTCATGCCATCGGTTGCGTAGATCAATGCTCATGCTATTGATCACTGGATTTTCTGGTCCAGACTCGATTATTTACAGACCGCCGTCATATAGCTGTGATTGCTGAGTACTACGTAAAACTAAACTCACTTGGAGACAGACAAGAACTGAATCTCGTTTATCTCATGCTGCTCTCGCGAGCCTTCTCGTTATTTTCCATCCGTTTGTTGAGTACGAAATCTTCCGTGTTTGTGGTGGCTCTCTTGCAACATATGTCATATTTGGGATTTCACTTTCTTAGTAAAGTACAAATTTGTCGCGGTGGCTGGGCGGGCTTGGCGGCTGACATTGTGTGCTGGCGACTAGGTGGATGACTCGGAGGGTGCGGGTTCGAATCCGGGATCGGAATCAACCAAAAAAAGTAGTAGAATTTGTACTTGACTAAGGACGTGAAATCCCAAATATGACATATGTTGCATTTGACCACTTTCTAAATGGCATCGTGTTATCGTGGTTCTCTTGGTTTCTCCGGGTTTGCTATCTGCCTTAAAGAACGAATAAGTTAACATTTTTGTACCCTTTTAACCATTACATATGAAAGAGTTGCAGTTAATCTTAAGCGTAACGACAAATTCATTCTTAAAAAAGAACGTGTGTTTAATAAATTTCGAGCGATTAAAGGTTGCCAAAAAGTCGTGTGCTTCACTCTCGTCCGCCATCGAAACCCCAGACAGGTTACGTAACTCTGTCGCCAGAGCACTGCAGTGACGTCATGTGAAGAAGGATTTTTAGTTCTTTAAAACAGCAAAGCAGGTGACAAGATTAAATGGCAGTAGATTGTGAAAACATATCACTTTTCAAAACAATTGTGACGATTGCAGGTTTATACAAACCTATAAACAAGATAATCTACCCCCGGATATGTCACGTACGTCACGGAGACGCGCCCCTCTGACTGACTGAAATTTCGTTCGCGGGAGAGAATTGTGCGCTGTTGTCAAATAGGTCAATTTAAGGTGATTCAGTGTCGAAATAAGTGTTTTTTAATGACGGGGTTTCATTTATAACGATGTCAGTAAATGACTTATGTGTTTGTATCTCCCTAGAATATATGTGATCTTTAAAACTTTTGTTTGCCTTCTTAGGAGAAGGATGACTTACTGGCAAATTTCTGAAAGTTTTGAGAAACCACACCCATTAATTTGGCTCAAGCTATATGTTTGCTATAACTAATGTCTACGGTAGTTGACGGGCAAATTCGCTCTCATTCTGAATTTTGTTTCAATGTGTGGAACTGTGATGAGAAAACAAATGTCCACATGCATGATCATACATGTGTTCATGCATGAGAGAGTGAATTTAGTTTTACGCCGTTTTAGCAAGATTCCAGCAATATCACGGCAGGGGACACCAGAAGTAGGTTTCCTTGTACCTATGTGTGGAATCGAACCCAGGTCATAGGTTTGAATAGCGAACGTTTTAACAGCTACTCCACCCCACCCTTCATACAAGGCATAAGTCATTCTATTTACAATGTTCCAGGTAATATGCAGCATTCATTATGCTACCATGTAACCGGGTATTATAGAGAAATGATTTTGTTGTGTTTACAGCTGTGTCTCCCGTCGTTAGCAGAACACCTAGCACTGTTAACTATATGTCTCATATCGACAGTAGAGCACATTGCACTATTAACCATATATCAGAACTCGCTAGCAGAACACATTGCACTATTAACCATAAGTCTCAGATCGACAGTAGAGCACATTGCACTATTAACCATATGTCACAACTCGCTAGTAGAACACTTAGCGCTATTAACCATATGTCTCACATCGATAGTAGAACACATTGCTCTATTAACCATGTGTCTCACATCGCTAGTAGAATACCTATCACTATTAACCATATGGTAAAACACTCGGTGCTATTAGATACAGGTCTCATACGCTTGTAGAACTTTATTACCACACGTCTCATGAAGGATCGGATACGAACAAACATAATATTATGTCTCGTCCAGCTTCCAGACAGCCTGCTGATTCCGAACATACACAGTATTTTGACAGCATAGATCTACCCCGTCACATACATTTCTCGCTATATTAATCAGTTGTATAAACTAGGTTATATTATTTGCCATATATTCGCTGACCGGGCTTGGACGACGCGGACAATGGTGCCACAGACCGCCTCCATCCGCTGTTTACAACTGACCGGTATTTCCAGCAACGGTCTTCGGTAAGCTTGATTAAGACGAGAAATGAAAGTAACCGCGAGGACCATGTTATTCCGAATGGGCCATTTAACCAGCAAGACCTTGAAAGTCTGGGTCGAGGAGGAAGTAATTTACTGTGATCAATTATACCGTACCTCGGCGTGGAAACGGTGCCTCACACACAGAGTTCCGGGTAATAAGGCACACACAACACATAGATTACACTGAGGTGACACGTGGGGAGGATATATTGGACAAGACGGTTTATTTGCCGCTCGTCAGGGTTGTATAATAAGGAAAGAAAAGTTAATGAAGTATTTCAGAGAGAGGAGGACAAGGGCTTGAAGGGAAGAATGGGGAAGAGAACAAAAGAATGTGATGAATGAACGGGACAGTGGTGGAGAAACGGAGTTGGTTGAAAAGAAGAAGGAGGTATAAAAGTGGGATTGGGCGAAGAGAGGAGTGGATGAGGCAAGAAGACGAGGTGAGGGTGAAGACGGGTGAAAAGGTGTTAAGGTGAGAAGAAAGTGCAAGGTGACTGTTGAGGCTGTGAGGTGGATGTGAGGAAGCGTTAAGGGGAGGTGCAGGAGAAGAAGGTGCAAGGTGAGGATGGGGGTCAAGGGGGCCGGCTGTGAGGTGGATGTGAGGAAGTGTTGAGAGGGAGGTGCAGGAGAACAAAGTGCAAGGTGAGGGTGGGGGTGAAGGGGGCTGGCTGTGAGGTGGATGTGAGGAAGCGTTAAGGGGAGGTGCAGGAGAAGAAGGTGCAAGGTGAGGATGGAGGTCAAGGGGGCCGGCTGTGAGGTGGATGTGAGGAAGTGTTGAGAGGGAGGTGCAGGAGAACAAAGTGCAAGGTGAGGGTGGGGGTGAAGGGGGCTGGCTGTGAGGTGGATGTGAGGAAGCGTTAAGGGGGGGTGCAGGAGAAGAAGGTGCAAGGTGAGGATGGAGGTCAAGGGGGGCGGCTGTGAGGTGGATGTGAGGAAGTGTTCAGAGGAAGTGCAGGAGAAGAAGGTGCAAGGTGAGGATTGGGGTAAAGGGGGTCGGCTATGAGGTGGATGTGAGGAAGCGTTAAGGGGAGGTGCAGGAGAAGAAGGTGCAAGGTGAGGATGGGGGTAAAGGGGGTCGGCTATGAGGTGGATGTGAGGAAGCGTTAAGGGGAAGTGCCAGACAAGAAGGTGCATGGTGATGATGGAAGTGTAGGGAAATGACGATGAGATGGATGTGAGGAAGCGTTAAGGGGAGGTGCAGGAGAAGAAGGTGCAAGGTTAGTATGAGGTCAAGAATGATGATTGTGTACACCTGAAGAAGGGGAAACATTGAATATGTCGCAGAAGATGTCTGAAAAAGGTACAGGAGAACAAGAGGCAAAGAAGAAGGAAAGACAGTGGAGACGGGGGGACAATAGATGCAAAAATGTGCCAGAGAAGAATGTAAGAGGAACAAAGAAGGGTAACGGATGACAAACGAAGACTCAACAGCTATATAACCACAGTAGGGGCTTACCTACCGTGCTTCGAGATCGTTAGTGTATCAGTCAAAGCTACACGCTTATCGTCAGTCGATTGTAGATACCAGCAATTTCAATTTCATGGATGCGAGCTGTACTGACGGGAATGGGAGAGCAAAGGGACTGAAAAAAGACGGCGACCTTGACCTATTGACTGGTACCTATTGAAGTTACAACTGAAACGCATGCAAGGAAAGGAAGGAAGGGGAAAAAACGATTAGAAGTACTCTAATGACATCAATAAATATCAACGCCCTTGAGGACTTTGTAACTGACGGTGAGATTATCCCAAACGCTGTATGTTGAAATAGACATTCCATTAACGAGTTAATGTTCCCGTCCGTTCTCGTGTATGACAATTGCTTCCGTCTCGTGTTTTGACGAGAAGAAAAATAAACACTGAAATCCTGAATGCATCTGTTTTGCACCGACAGTGAGACGGTCGGCCTATTTCCGTATCAGATCAGTGTGAGAATAACATATTCCTTTCACAAAAACTCACAAATGATAAAAAAAGACGTTGAAAGTGCACGTGTTGTAGTATGGTAATTTTACGACATAGCCGTGCGAAAATTTAAGCCATTCCAGCTAGTTATTCCACTAGAGGAGTCTCCTGACGGGAGGCGATTTAAAAAACCTATACTTGAATTGGGGTTTAGTGTGAACAAAACGTGTTTTAACGTCCTTGAGAATGAGACGTTTCTGCTAATAAACAATGGACGTTTAACAACAATTACGTAACGCCTGTGAACAGACTGTTACTCTATGAAGGAACAACACGAAACAGAAAGCAGAGGAGTGACTCACTTTGAAATAGACTCCATGATTGACAACTAATTAAGCCGTTTCCAGATTTAAAGAAATTTTAAGGAAGACATAATGGGCCCTCAACATGCTTTACCGGGCGGAATTGCGCCTCCCAAACACATTCTCTGTTCAACATATGTCAGGCTAACCGGTGTGAAGGTATTACACGCGCCCTTCTCGTAAAGGGACCGAGCGCGGACTGGGAATTACTCCGGATTAAAATATCACCACTTAGAATTACCTCGGACTGGTGGGGAGCGTACTCACCGCTGATTAATGCCAAAACGGTGGACAGCAAGCTTCATCATTGATTTCGCTGTTTGATTAATTTGAATTTAAAGTTCTCTCTAATTAAAGAAATTCATTAAGATGACGAGGGCAGGGGGGAATAGAACAGAATCACTCCAATACTATTAGCGTTTGCCACTCAGGATGTTTTTCCTCATTTCAAGAACTGATGGTTCCGTGATGGCACCAAACCCTGCTTTGTCATCTTGTATTCTGGGCCGGCTTTGCCTTACAAGTGGCTTTAGCCCCATAATGTCACATCATCGATGAAGGATTGGAAAAAGTTTAAATATTGTCTTTAAAATTCAGTAAACTATGGTTTTAACAAACTCAAAGGGATCAACAATTTTAATTTCGAGTTGATTATACCGTAAGTGGTCCGGACAAAAGCGATCCGTTATAGTGAGTTTACTTTCACGCCGTTTTCAGCAATGTCAGGGGCGGGGGACACAAGAAATGAGCTTCACACGTTGTGCCCACGTGGGAATCGAACACTGGTCTTTGGCGTGGTGAATGAACGCTTTAAGCACTAGACTATCCCCCATCCACCTGCCCGAACAAAGCAATCCGTTATCTCCGTCTGTTCATTATAAGCGTGTTCGAAATAAACCTACCTTGATGTTAACAGAAAACAATCACACGCGTTGACATAAGATATGTAGCATGTACAATGGTTTAAACGGTGGGATGTGGTTCAGAGTTCGTGTTGCTGCTGGTTACATTGGGTGACTCCATGTCATGGGTTTACTGATGTTTGGTGATGAACCGACAAAATTCTTCTCAAGGGTACATCTAGATTCTTGTCATTTGTATAGCAGGATTAATACACTCACTAGCCTCCTTTCATTTCTTTAAGTCATTATTTCTTAATTCTATAATTTGTCAGCAACACCACATTGAGACAGAAAGTTATCTCTGAAATGAAACAATTTCAAGTTTTTGCCAAATTTCCCTTGACATGGACCAGAAAGGTGCCAACAGAATCTATTAATCTTTCAGTTTTCAAAACAATTTGTGTCAGGATCTGAATGATTGGGCGAGCATGGCATTTCACAATACAACAACAATTTCAATTCGGGGAGCACCAGAAAACGGTTTCATACATTTGGAGACTCGAACCCGTTCCGTCACTAAAGATGGACTTCATTTCTACCCATGTGGGGACGACTGGGCTATCACACCATCACATCTGGTGATGACCCCTTCATATAAACATGTGTTTATACATACAGACCGCCAGAGTAAAACAATAGCCAGTTTTGGCTATCACAGAAACAAATTGGTCTATAGGGACATTGCGTGAAAATATATGAAAGGATCACTGAAAATCAGTGATGACACCAGGTGTTCGTAAAAACGGTAAGCATCTGCTCTTCAGGTAGCAAGAACATCCTATACCACCAGTAGCACCCGTTATTAACGAAACAGATAACAGTTTGATTATATATAATATATATAAAACCAAAACGGAACGCATTGTGAAATTTAACGATCAAATTGCATCGGATGTATGTTTTGCCTCCAGTTTATACATACATAGATACTCCGGTCTGACGTGGTGTCACGGTATGTTTTGGGGCGGTGGTGTAGCTCAGTTGTTAAAGCGCTCCCTCTTCACACCGAAGAACCTGGTTCGATTTCCCGCATGGGTACAATGGGTAAAGTCCATCTCTGCTGCAATATTGCTAAAAGCGGCGTAAAACTAAACTCACTCAGTCACAGTACGTTTTATCCTCCAGGATATTAGACGACCTTTGTAAATACTTTAACGAAGACGAAATGTACCTTTATCGCACAATTCATGTTATATGAAAATAAGGACGAGTAATGAAGCTGCATTAACAATAAAACAAGGGTCGGGAAACATTTGTCTTTCAAACCGATGCACCAATTCATCATACAAATAGGTTAGTCCTCAATGCATTCTGTTTTCTAAAGACTAGGGGTCCCGTTATTCAATTCCCAAAATAAAAATACCTCGATCTGTCTCCGTCAACTACATTTTCAAACATCAACCGGTTGGACGCTTCTATTACACAATGATTAATTTGCAGTCTTGCGTTGAAACTCTATCAGGCCTTCATAAACATCCATGATGTCTGTGCCCACGACAGTTCGTTAATGGAGGAAGTTGTCACTCACGTTAGGAGGTCGGGGGTCGAATCCCGTGTCACCGCGACACCTTAGAGACAGTGAACAGGGCGTCGAAACATGCTTCGTCAATTATCGATGGTGTGCAACGTCGGTGCCGCTCACGTCCGTGCCAGAACCAATTTGAATATTTGTCCAACTTGTCATCCAGTGGTCAGTGTCAATAACGGACACGAGGACCAATGTCTTCTCAAATTACCTCCAAATTTCTCCGCAACAGTTATGACAACCGGTAGTTCCCTGAAAATGTGAAAGAGCAAACCTGCAATTATTCAAACTAATTTCGCTGTTGGAAAACATGAAAAACATATTTTTGTATCATAAATCACACTAGGAGCTGTTTGAATAAACAAAAAAATTCAGCACTTAAAAATGACGTCATGCCAACGATAACCAAACCATCAAATATTCTGCTCAGCGCTTGGATTAGTTGTGTTTAAGCCCGCTGTGCCATAATTGCTCCAGGTATATCGGTATCAGGATAGTTCAAGTGGCTACTGCAAGATTGTAAACTGTAATCCGGTCAGGTCTGCTACATAAAATAAATTACAAACAAGCGGGGAGCACGTGGACATCAAAGACAGCCGCTGAAAACACTGGATAATGAAGGGATGACGTTTCCCGCTAATGAAACAGTCGCCTGGATGTTGATCATTTGGCTGCAGATGAGTTCGACCTTGAACTTATGGCCGGTCTTATTTGGGCTCATATCATCTTAGAGATATGATAAATGAAGTAATATTTGGTCATTCGAACAATTACAGATTGGATGTTCATGGTACTAGGTTCTAGTTCCAGGTTTCGATATACCCGACGTTGTGGACGAACTGTTCCGTCACGTTACGACAGAGTCGTTGGTAAGACTGCAACGATGCTTCGGACTATCGATGCATTGCAATTGTTGAGTCTCCGATACCAATTAATCGATGGTAGAAGCGAAAAACCATCGATGCATCTATAGTATGTGTAACTATCGATAGTTTAGTAATTGACTTCCGTTGATAAAAGCGCCGCGCAAAATACACGAAGTACCGTTCACTTTGACTTGGAGTTATCTGCCCCTGTTCCCTCTTAAACAATTTTGATATGGGTTTCAACATTTTTTGCCAGGTATCTAGACTTGCCTCTTTAAAGGAAGGAATTACTATACATCCACATGCTTAGCATTCAGTACAGCCTTGGAGCAAGACTGCATGATCAAGCCACACAGCTTCATCCTCTGCTCTCAACCTCACAACAACGGCCAAATCCCAACTCTCAACATCAAACCCCTTGAAATCATCACCCACGTGCACTAATCCACTCCCGGTCTCAACAGATTACGACATGTGCGCTGTCGTCAACTCATGTCGTGCTGGAATACGACCCTACCGCTTGTAATTAACAGAGGTAGCAAACATTCGTTAGCTGGAGCAACATGTTGATAAAGGTCACCCTTCCCAGTTTCTTTCCCGCAATCAGCAACATATCACTGTGCAGACTATCACTGACCAGTGTGTCCAGCATACTGATACCAGTGGACAGAGCTGGAGACAACCACAGCTGTCAGTAATGAATAGTCGGTACCAGGAACGAATACCGAACTGTGTTTCAAGAGGTCACACAGAGTGTGATTGTTGAATACCAAACTATATTGTCATCCACGATACTAAATTGGGATAAAATTTTTCATTTTGGGTTAAACACAAATTCATTTTCCTATTGCTTCATTCTTTCGCGGATCGGGGATTGGAATACATCGGAATTGATGTTTATTACACGTGTGCCGTGTTAATATAATGTGTACTGTGCTTCAATACGAATCAAGGGTGATGGTATTGTTTAATTTTGTTGGACGCGATTATATAGTGTGTTCTCCCCAAGGAGTTGAGAATGAAAATCGGGTGTACACTGATGAATGACTGATCGAAACAATAATGTGGGACATAAATATTCGCTTGGTGCAAGGTATTTGGTGCACTGTAAATGGTCATCATCATCATCATCATCATCGTCGTCGTCGTCGTCGTCGTCGTCGTCGTCGTCGTTGTCGTCGTCGTCATAAACACTATTGACATCGGAGGTTTTCAGGAAACAAATCTCTGACTATTGATTTTGCCGAAAGAGGCGACTAACGGGATCGGGTGGTCAGGTTCGCTGACTTGGTTGACACATGTCATCGGTTCCCAATTGCGCAGATCGATGCTCATGCTGTTGATCACTGGATTGTTTGGTCCAGACTCGATTATTTACAGACGCCATACAGCTGTAATAATACTGAGTGCGGCGTAAAACTGAACGCACTCACACACTCTCATTATTGAACTCGAGATTATCTTATAAGAAGAACAATCAATGGTATGATTCTCTTGGTTCAAACAGAAGCGACAAAACCCTTTCCACATCCATATTAAGAGATCTCTGCTAAGCGCAGAATCGATCATACAGTTGTGACTATATCATGTGTATGTATTTGTTTCAGAAGTATTAAACTGTCGACAGGCTCATATCTTTCAAATTTGGAAAATCAGCCTTTTCACTCATTTTGGCAATGTACTTCAATCATGCCCACAAGAACATAAACGTTCCAAGTTCAACCGTTTGTAAAATATATTCCTATTATTAAGTAAAAGACACAATTTCAATGGCTCCAATGTGTCCCCACCCTATCCTGAACATACATTTTTTGAGATAACACAGAGGTACTTCATAAAATTTCACTAGGTATGATTTGATCCTTTGGAGACCAAAACTCCCAAACGGAATACTTTCCAAATCCCTTGCTATTTAATTATGAATATTTAAATAATTCTTTGTACGAAATGATTGAGTCATAAGAGAAATCTAAATATTTAATGCGAGATCAAAATATTGAATTAAAACATTTATCGAAGCGAATGTTATGTTTCACATGCATTGTTTAACAGTATAATGTTATGACATCAAACAGATTCGCAATACAGTCGTTAAATATCATTAGACCATTTGTAACATTGAAAAATTGCTATTGATTTCGATTTTTTAAAAAGATCCTACGTTTCATATTTTTGTTACAATAACCCGATATGATACAGAACACGAACATGACACTGCGGGCAAATGAATATTGTTCTTGTGAAGAAGATCCTTTCAAAAGCGTGACTGTTCCGAACCCATTTAATCCTCGACAAGCAATCTCCATGAGTCAGTACAAGGCGCAAATGCTCAGGGCGGTTAGCGCGATGGCGCATATCAGCCTGCTGCTAGTCTTTCTGAACTATCTTTTCTAACACTGGTTCAAATTCCTTGCCTTGAAAGGAGAAATATTGATAACAGGCTAAACGCAAGTAATTATGGCAACCCCAGTCCGACATCTCATGGCTAGATCCGTGGCTGGATCCACTATGTTAAGGAGCACTTTTGATCGGCAATCCTGCGTCAATCTGTATCGCTACGACATGGTAATATGGGGGAACTTGAGAGCAAACTTGTAATATTCCTAGTAAAATGATTTGCTTCGTGGCAAGACTCTATTCTTAAAGACGGGTTTACGTGATGCGAGGAGAGATTGAACCTACAATGAAACAGGACCACTGGACGGGAAACGAAAGTAACTAGCTCTTTCGTCAATAGAAGCAGGTCATTATATCTGCAAACTCGGTGTTTGAAGCCGGGTTTTTATACCTCTTTGTCAGAGCGCCCAATTTTCATCCACGCCTTTACTAGCCATTTTACCGCAGTGTAAGTCTGTCATTCAAACGAGTTCTCGTCTTTCGTAAAAACTGCGCCTTTTATTTCGCTCTGGACGGGGTCAACCCAGATTACCATGCAAAGATCTCCTAATTTGCTTCATTGTATAGCCTCAGATCGAAGCAGATTGCTCAAGATAAAGAACTCAATCGTTTTTATATGGCATGAAAAGATTATCCCCTATGAAAGTTGTGACGAACGACCCGCTCCTTCTCCCAAGCGTACCATTCCAATTTTTGCGTCTGCGCTACGGGGGAAGGAACGGCTGAGAGTGTGGTGTAGCCCTGCGTTACCACTTGATGAACAGAAGCTGGGCTCATTCCATCTAAGACGGTGATTCTCTCACAATTAGCGCACAACAGTCTTCAAGCTGACTCATTAATCAGATTCGATACCGGTCATCTTGCCTCGCCGAGAATGCTTCATTTTACACAGAATCTAAATTCAAATTGAACACCACGTCATTTCCAAGCAAAGCTCGCCATCCCTCATCAAGTGTCCCCAGCCTATAGCCGTGATGGAGACGCGAGCACCATCTCTTGATGAGGAACACAATTCCGCATTAGTAATCGCACACGGTATTAATTTAATGAAACATGCAACATGTCATGATCTGGCTCTGTCTCAGAAATCTTACAACAGCTTCAGCATCTTGTTTCCATTACACTCTCCTCTCCATGACGACACTCTCATAATGGTGTGGAATTGCAACAAATCACACTCGGTATTGTGGGCAAAAAGCAATTACTTGCGGGTCAGTCTCATGCTCCTTGCTTTGTCTCGTAAATGTCCATTACAGAAATAATTCAAATATATATTCGTTTTATAAATGTCACTGATTTCCCAATCAAACAGCTGCATTGTCTGGCCTCATTTTTAACTTTTGCATCACCGATTTCTTCCATTGTGTTCCAATCTCCAGTAGATGAAGTCAGGAATGGATATTCAGCAACTAATCAATTCCCGTGGACATATAACAGTCTTCAAGGCATATAATGATTGCTTGGATGCTACGTAATAGACTATGACGCTGGAATTAGGTTACGGTTTTGTCGGTAGTTGAGGGTACGGTGATTTATGAGAAGTTCGGTTGGGTTTGGGGGTGGGTTTCTTGGAAGAATTGGTGTCCGGAGGTTTTCGATGCGCTAATGTTTTGAAAATATCCACCCCCGACCGCTTGTCATATTTTAGGTTGTCCTACACTACCATCCCTCTCTTGTCCTTATCTTTTCATGAACTTCCCTGAAATGTCCAAATAAAAACAAATACATTATACATTATTTTAAAGTCCATCTTAAAGCAATCCTCCTCAATATGTATATCAAAATTATATAACAAGGAGCCTAAAGACCCACTCCAACTGTTTCTGTCTAGTTACTGACTGCTGAGAAAACCCAATACTATTGTTGACTGCTTGATATCGATTTATAACCCAAGAGCTATGATAAATAAACATAGGCTATTTCTAGCATGAGCCGATGGGAAAATCCAGACATCACGAGCCTTCAATAAGTCTGTCTGGGCCAAATACCTGGTCAGCTTTTTTATGATCTGTGTGGGGATTATAATTTGGATTTGGACACAACTTTTGCATCTTAGCCATATCTCGGCATGTCAGCTTAATGTCGGAGAGAAGCCTTGAGTGACTTCAGCAAGACATTGACAGTTTGGTACGGAGATGATGCACATGTGTTTCCACACCATTATCAATGATATTTCGACCCCCGTCGACATTCGGGTTGGAATTGGTCTTCAGCAGTGAGTTTGGGGGAGGGACACCAGAAATGGGCTTCACACATTGTACCCATGTGGGGCATGGAACCCGGGTCTTAGACATGACGAAAGAACGCTTTAACCACTGGGTTACCGTATCGCCTCGGTCTTCAGTGACCCATGCTTGTCGTAAGAGGCGACTAACGGGATCGGGTGAACAGACACTCTGACACGGACCATTCTGTCAAAACTGTGTAAATTGATGCTCATACTTTTGATCGCGGGGTTGTCTGATCCAGACTCGATTATTTACAGACCGAAGCCATATATATGGAATGTTGCTGAATGCGGCGTAAAACTACACTCACTCATTATTATCCCCCGCAACGCGTTGGGGGGTGTACTAAAATGCACCCCGTCCATCTGTGCACATTTATATTTTCCGGAGCAGAACTCTAAAACCGTTCAATATTTCTCCACCAAACTTAACACATAGATTGGTAGAGTGGTATAGTGGTGCCTTTTGATAGTTTTGGAATTCTGAATAAAACAAATAGGCGTTTCCTTGGCAACAAGTTTGACTTCGACTGAAATTGGAGGTAATGCGGGGGATATTGATGTTGTGTCTTCTCGTTATAGGTTGTTGTAACTATCCTTATGGTGTTGGTATCTATACATTACCTTTATTGTAACTTGCCATCTTCTGGAATGCCTGTCAAACCGAGCAGTCCTTGTCTGTCAGGACACAGAGACCGTCATAAATGAGTGAGTGTGGTTTTACACCGATTTCAGCAATATTTCAGCAAGATCGCTGGAGAGGAAACCAGAAATGGGCTTCACACATTGTACTAATGTGGTGAATAGAATCCTTTCGCTTAGTTTAGGACTTTTTTCAGTGGTCGAAATGAAAATATAATTTTAACCTTGTAACCTTTCTTTCAATTGTTAAAGTTTATTTTCTATATTCCTGATCTTAGGTAGCCTGATCAATTGAAGAAAAATTGCATACAACTCCCAAGGGGTACATGAAGATCCCGGCTAGAATTGGTCTTCAGTAGCCTTCAGCATGCCTGTTGGGAGAGGCGAGTAAGGGGGTCGGATGGTCAGGCTCCCTGATATGGTTGACACATGGCATCATATCCCAGTTGCATAGATCGATGCTGAGATATTGCTCAGTGTGGTGTAAAACTAACCTCACACACAATGCTCAAGGATGGTGACCAGTGTTGCGAATAACTCAAAACTCCTTCCGATGAGGACTGCACGGAAAGGCATATGAGACTCCATTTATTGACGGAAACGTTATTTCCAAAGTATGGTTTCATGCCGATTTCAGCAATATTCCAGCAATATCACGTCGAGAGACACCAAAAACGGACTTCACACATTGTCCCATATGTGGAATAGAACACGAGTCTTCAGTGTGACGCTTTAACCACAATGTTACCTACTGTCCCCATCTTCGATTTTTTAATGCTACGTATACAGTAAATAACAACTGTACACCGTGGACCTGTTTCCTTATCTCAGGATCAAACAAGTATCGTTTGATATGAAAGTTCTTGCAGTCATCCCTTGAATCTCAGCTTCGTCGTAGGAGCAGAATTATTGGTTTCTTGCTATGCCTTGTGACGTGACTAAGAGGGTGATATCTATCATGGAACTGGTCCGCTGGTGTGTCTAGTCCAGACTCACGTATTTAATATTGCCGGGGAAAAGCTATAATATTGCCGACCGAGGCGTCAAAACAAGACACAAAACAAATTTTGAGATATAATATTTGTTTTTAAAATATTGGAAAAATCCGTGAGAATGTTCGATTAACTTCCGTTTTGTTTCACTCCCGATTGTAGAGATTTAATGTCCCCCGGCCTCATCGCTCTCATCCAAAGCCACGCCCCAACTCCAACCGAATTCCCAACTAAATTCTCACCAGAGTGCACCCGTTTTTGCTTCACAGAATTTCTAAACTAACTCTCGTGCCATTAAGCGCTTTAATTACACCTGTAAAATTTAACGCGTTGTTAGATTAGTGCGTGAATCTCAGACACTAATATGCCAACTCCTTCGACACGTATTCCTACGGGAAGACGTTCCAGAAAGACATTATGTAATGCTCAGGCTTTATAACGGCCCGACACAGATCAAGTCATTTGATTACATGATGAAGCCGGTATCAATGTCTGGATGATCAGGGTGTCAGGGACGTGATGGAGTGGGCATGTCAATGACACGTGACCTCGCGCCATGTTGGCTGAACGAAAAGGGGGAATGAGGATAATGATATCAAAAAAACGAATTCAAACCAAAAAAAGAAGATAGCGTAACAGTTAATTCGAAGAAAATGTCTAATTAGTACGCAAGCAGTGACGAGCTATTTGGAAATGATAATTCAAAATATGAAACAAAATTAGTGATTTGAGAGAGACGTTCAGTGCTCCTTTCAAAGGGAATTCTCAGGCTGTTTGAATGTCTCAAAGAACTGTTCCCCCTCATACCGTCTTTAATTAATGTCTAAGACCCATCTTTCCAGCCGTTGTTTTTTAAAAAGAATTTTATTAACCGAACCACTGTCTGTCAGAGTTCCAACATGCAGGCTTTGTTGAATCTGATGCTGTAGATGGTAGTAATGGGATCGTTAGGACAGAGAACAAATATCCCGTTGACAAGACTGCCATTGATTCTCGAATGCTTTGTTTATGAAGAATCCCACAACTAATTACATGCATAAACAAACATTAAAAACATAGACATCGACTCGAATGCGTTATTTTGAATAATTGTTTCCTTTTTAACAACGAGTTTCAGCTTTTCCTGACAATCTGTGACATGATGGATTCGAGGGGACTAGCGATCTCGACGGAAACGGCCCGTCAGGGAGATTTACGTTGCCTGTTCTGAGAGTAGCTCAAAGAGCCTAAGCTCGGATAATGAGTCTGGCGCCATCTTGCACGTGGCATTTCGGGAAGTGCGCGAGAATAGTGATATACGACAGAGGCCAGTCACAAATGTTCACTTGTTCTTTCAACTTCAAAGTCAATATTCTCGTTGCTTTAACAACGGTCGTGTTACAAGCTACAATGCGAAGAGGCATAAACGGGTTCGTACGTAACTTTCCTAGAGCTTCTCTGGGTCGTAACGAGATGCAAAACGGAACATTTACGTTCTTCTTTCAACAATATGTTTACAAGAACGTTGGCTATTTATTGGAACACTGCCGCAGATCCTGGATAGGTTTTGCCAATTTAAAGAATTGACAATTATTTTTCAAGGTCTACGAAAATAGGAGATAGTCGATATTGATCAGAGGGTTGCTGCGGGGAAAATAGGATCTGATCATGTGTGCCTCTTCCGTGGGGTGTTGTCAAGTACTGCTCACAATCGGGATGAAGTCATGAGAAAAAAATGTCCTCTTGACAAGAACTGTGGTTCTGTGGTCTGCTGTAGGCGGAATGAGTCGACCACCACTGCAATTCCAATAGACACGCTATTGATGTCTAAATTACATGCGTTGTCCGCCTGACTGCCGATGTTCTACGATATAGCACACATACTGGGACAAGATATCACAAAGTCTGTTTGTCTTCCGTTTCAGTGTGTTTTAGCGAACAATTTCCTCGACCTCCGTGTTAAATACCCGCTATTTCACATTTCTTGGCCCCTATTACCACTGATGCTGGTCCCCTTGGGACCTGTTTCGACTAAATAAACCGTATCAGACCAGCTAGCTGACTCACTGGGAAATAATGGTCAGTGATTGGCAGTTAATTGAAAGTGTGACAAGCGGGCATACCGGCTAAACCAAGAGGAAAATTAGGGATTAATATGCATTGTTTCCAATCGCCAAGTCAAACCCGCGCCTACACCTTTTGTCAAGCGGTATTACAATCTGTCCGTCAAACTGTGGGTGGCCTTTGTGGCGGAACGCCGCGACTGACACTGGACAATCTCAGGGACAAAGTCACACCTGAAGATGACGGGAACTGGACAGGAAGTGACCAGTCTTAGTCCGGATTACAAGTGGTTGCGACACCTAACGGACATTCTGAGACTTGGCTACAGTCGTTCGGACACAGACAGACTTACAATTCCTGCCAACCTGATAATTACCTGTCACTTACATGTAAGCCGTGTTAGCAGAGATGTCCCTCATTGGTCAACGTTCAAACAAGTGGACACAGTAGACGTCATGCGAAGCGACGACGAATAGAATTTAGATCAAAGGGCAGACAATCGAGACAGATTTTCATTTGGCATCTTGAACGATTTTCCTCTACAAGGATGTTTTCTTCAGTCTGATCTCATGCCTATCCAAACGAGGGTTTACAAATTAACCGCCCTTTATTCTACATGGTTTGGTACCTACTGTAATTTACGTTTAGTGCATAACGTTTACAGTCTGGCATGCAATTTTGATGTATTTTGTTTAGATTTGTTTACTTTGAATGGAAGTGAAACCGTGCTAGACGCGATTACTTTTATCTTTTGGAAGGGTGAATGACCGTAGACTGCGTTTGCTTTATATCTGTTAAAACGAAGTTTCACAAATATGAAACCCCTACTATTCTTCATTGTTTGGTATCTGATGAAGTTTGTTTAAGTTTGTTTTGATTTGCATTGAGATTGTATTACATATATAAAGATGCAGTTCCTATTGGCCTTTGGCATTGTGCCAGATTGTATACTGTGTTGGGTTTATGTATGTCCTGGTATCTCCCAATAGAGGCAAATTGATTAATAATCGAGTGTAAACTTCTCACTGTTGCACCCGTACAACATCCCAATATAAAGCACTATTAAACATTTTTAATGATAGGAGTGGCGCTGAGGTAGTATAATGGTTCAAGCGTTCGCTCGTCCTGCTGAAGTCCCGGGTTCGTTTCCACATATGGGTATGTGTTCATGTCCGATGACTCCCGCCGGAATCTTACCAAAAGCGACGTAAAACCTTGCTCGCTCACAAATTACTTTTACAGATGTGTTTTCGTTTTTTTGTCTAAGTTCATAGACGTCCCGTTCCCATTCAGACACAGTATACATCAGTCTCGTCTCGCGCACAAGAAACTCGAAACTTGACAGAACTATCAAGCATACAAAGTGCATATTTATTTGGACTTCATCTACTGTATCGAAAAAAAATAAGACAAAACAAGCACACGCTTATCAAATACAGCTATTTATCCAATTTTGCAATCTGGCACTTTCCTTGTCACGTACGACGTGACATTGTTGAGGCGAAACATTGATTTCAGCACCTGTGTCTTTCCCTGCATATTGCATATGAACACCAAACGTGGCGTGCAGTATTTGTGTTGTAATGCGAATAAGTTATCACAAGTAGAGATTGAACGATGCTTTAGAGTGTGTAAAGTCAATACATCGCGGGTCTTACACAAGACACTGTTTGTGGTGCAGTAGGTGTCCTGTGGAGTTCATCTTCGAAAATATTTAACTGGTGGTTTTGATTTCCTTGCCGTGAGAGATGAGTGTGTGAATAAGTGAGTTTAGTTTTACGAGGAAGGCGAGGGTCACCAGAAATGGGTATCAGGCATTGCAACTTTTGTGGGAATCGAACACTGGCCATCACAAAATCCTCGAGGTATAAATCTTATTGTACCAGGTGACTTAATTGTGATTGCCTCATCATTTTCCGTCCTGACCCAACGATCCCAGTGTTTCATCCTTCCCAGTGTTTCATCCTATCCCAGTGTCTCATCCTATCTGTGTTTCATCCTATCCCAGTGCTTCATCCTATCTGTGTTTCATCCTATCTCAGTGTTTCGTTCCTTTTAGTGATTCATCCTCTCCAGTGTTTCATCCCATCTCAGTGTTCCAGTGTTCCATCCTTTTCAGTGTTTCATCCCATCTGTGTTTCATTTTATCCCAGTGTTTCATCCTATCGGTGTTTCATCCTATCCCAGTGTTTCATTCTTTCCAGTGTTTCATCCTATCTGTGTTTCATCCTATCCCAGTGTCTCATCCTTTTCAGTTTTTCATTCTTTCCAGTGTTTCATCCTCAGTGCTTCATCCTTTTCAGTGTTCCATCCTATCCCAGTGTTTCATCCTATCTGTGTTTCATCCTATCCCAGTGTTTCATCCTATCTGTGTTACATGTTATCTCAGTGTTTCGTCCTTTTTGGTATTTCATCCTTTCCAGTATTTCATCCCATCTCAGTGTTTTATCCTTTTCAGTGCTTCATCCTATCTGTGTTTCATCCTTTTCAGTGCTTCATCCTATCCCAGTGTTTCATCCCATCTCAGTGTCTCATCCTTTTCAGTGTTTCGTCCTTTCTCAATGTTTTATCCTTTTCATCGTGTCATCCTATCTCAGTGTTTCATCCTATCTCAGTGTTTTATCCTTTTCAACGTGTCATCCTATCTCAGTGTTTCATCCTATCTCAGTGTTTTATCCTTTTCAACGTGTCATCCTATCTCAGTGTTTTATCCTTTTCAACGTGTCATCCTATCTCAGTGTTTCATGCTTTTCAATGTTTCATCCTATCTCAATGTTTTATCCTTTCCAGTGTTTCATCCTTTCTCAGTGTTTTATTCCATCCCAGTGTTTCATCCTGCCCCAGTGTTTCATTGCATCCCAGTGTTTCATCACTTGCAGTGTTTCATCCTACCCAGTGTTTCATCTTATCTCGGTGTTTTATTCCATCCCAGTGCTTCATACTGCCCCAGTGTTTTATTCCACCCAAGTGTTTCATCATTTGCAGTGTTTCATCCTACCCAGTGTTTCATCTTATCTCGGTGTTTGACTCCATCCCAGTATTTCATTCTATCCAGTGTTTCATCCTAAGTCAGTGTTTTATTCTATCCCAGTGTTTAATCCTATCTCAGTGTTTTATTCCATCCCATTGTTTCATTCTATCCCATTGTTTCATTCTATCCCAGTGTTTCATTCTATCCCATTGTTTCATCCTATCCCAGTGTTTCATTCTATCCCAGTGTTTCATTCTATCCCATTCTTTCATTTTATCCCAGTTTCATTCCATCCCAGTGTTTCATTCTATCCCAGAGTTTCATTCTATCCCAGTGTTTCATTCTATCCCAGTGTTTCATTCTATCCCATTGTTTCATTCCATCCCAGTGTTTCATTCTATAACTGTGTTTCATTCTATCCCAGTGTTTCATTCTATCCCAGTGTTTCATCCTATCCCAGTGTTTCATTCTATCCTAGTGTTTCATCCTATCCCAGTGTTTTATCCTATCAGAGTGTTTCATCCTATCCCAGTGCTTCATTCTATCCCAGTGTTTCATCCTATCCCAGTGTTTCATCCTATCCCAGTGCTTCATTCTATCCCAGTGTTTCATCCGATCCCATTGTTTCATTCTATCCCATTGTTTCATTCTATCCCAGTGTTTCATCCTATCCCAGTCTTTCATTCTATCCCAGTGTTTCATTCTATCCCAGTCTTTCATCCTATCCCGGTGTTTCATTCTATCCCAGTGTTTCATTCTATACCAGTGTTTCATTCTATCCCAGTGTTTCATCCTTTCCCAGTGTTTCATTCTATCCGATTGTTTCATGCTATCCCGGTGTTTCATCCTATCCCACTGTTTCATCCTTTTCCAGTGTGTCATCGTATTCCGTGTATTGACACCTTTCCATAATATCATCCCGTGCCGGTGTTTAGCCCTGTCTCGAGTTCCACCCTACAGGCACCATGCTATCTCATATCCATCCGACGATCTGACAATCCCCCTAGCAAAAGTACTGAAAATAGTCTTAATGTTGAAAATACCAAGAGTGGGTGCAGATGGGAAGGGGTGTTGGTATTAACTGCTCATCAACCAGCAGTAATCATTTTTTGTTTGTTTGTTTTTTATTGTTCTTTAGTGGGTGTTGTTAGCTTGTTATTGTCATCAAGGGTGAATGGTTTCTCCTCACCCTCGATTCCCACCCCAAAGCCATCCTTGAGTTCTTCCAAGCAACAAGCCAATTCAGCCTGCTCTCCAATTCCAATGCCACCCCATTAACGTGCCCATCGCTCTGACAGCGAAAGTGACGCGTTCCTGTAATCCTGGTCATCAAAGGTGACATATCTGTCAATACCCTGCAACAGAGTCCGACATCATCCTGTAGTGAGCCGCGCCGGGAGACTCCATGTACGACCATTAGCTGCCCAGTGGTCGACAGGCTTTGTAATGACTGTCCAGTCTGTCAAAGACAATATCTCAAACACGGCTGGACCTTCCAAGCGTAAGTTATGGCCAAGTCACGTGCTATAATCATGAACAATTATACAGCATTTGCCTTCACGTCGAATATGGATTCCGTAATCAATTAATCTCGACACGAGAGAAGAAAGAAAAGCTTCGAAGCAATAGTTAAGGATCATGCACATTCTGTTAATTTAATTCAAAGTTATGAATTCAATTCAGTTCTCGGGACGAAAGCGCCCACAAAATATTATAATTAAATTCTTTGATAGGTTTAATCCATAGTTTCGTCAAATTAATGAGAAAATATCATGTTTGAACAAGCTATGGCTGGTTAAAGTATCATTAATATCATTTTTTTTATAGTTTTTCCTTTTTATTTGAATAGTTAGTGAACCACAAATATCCCGGAAATGTCTCATTTGTGTTAAGTTTTGTTTTCGGTATGTTGAGAGGGGTTATTGAGTTTGCTTTGGTGAAGGAGTGAAATTCCGGATCCCTTGCTCTATACGCCGCATACATGTATTCACTCACTCACCCACTTATTCGACAATATCGAAAGGCTGCACCGAGTGCACATACCACGAGACAATCCATGCAGATACGGCCTAAGTGAGTATGGTTTTACGACACTTTATGCTGACAAGGAGTAACCTTGGAACTGAGCATTGTGAGACCGCAGCCGGAAGAGTTAGGACGAAGCTGGATAATGGTTTGCTATTTTATGGAGTTTGGGCAAAGACAGATGAATACTACCTATGTGACAGCGTCGTTTGCGTTGGATATGAATTCGTGTAATTCGCGGGATATTTTGTCAGTGAGAGAATATGGTTTTATACAGCTTTTAACAATATTCCGACAATATTAAGGACCCCAGAAAAGCGCTTCGCACGCTGTACCCATGAGGGAAATCGAACTGGGTCTTCGGTGTGACGATCGAACGCTTTAACCACGAGGCTACCCTACCGCCCACAATGTAGATAAAGGGAACACACCCTGCCGACTTCAATCACAATTACCAAACAACGACTGTCTCTTTCACTTCCTTCTTTCCTAAACATCATCTAACCAAAACAAGAGACACACTCACAAATGTCATAACACAAGACATATCAAGAGCCCTGCATTGTCTCCACATTTCCCCATGTGGTACTTTCAAGACGCTGAAGAACGATTCCCAGATTGAGAACAGTTTTTTTTCGCTTCCTGGTACAGTGTGTTTACAGAGGCTCTTTGAAAAATCGAAGACTATTTTTTAGGAATTTAGATGACTTCGCACGAGACGATGGTAGCTAGAAGGTGTTTGTAAAGGCTTATTATTAGCACTTGTAGCATGTTGAAGGGACTTTACCGTGAAGAGATTGGAGTCAAGTGCCTCTCAGAGGCTCGGAATATTCTCATTTCCATATTACCCCAAGGTGGGAATTACGCGAGTGAGAGGACGCTGCGAGAGCCCCCCTACTTCCCATCCCCTCCCTCGTCCTCTTCGGATCAAACAATATGGCGGGTGATTACCCTTCTAATCAGATCCAGATACCAGGGGGATTGGTATTATGTTTCGGAAGCTGAAGCCTCGTCTTCTCGTTGTCCAGTATGTCACACAAGGCGAGATCGAACTTATTAAATGTTTCTTGGTCTGCTCGTTGAATGACAAGTCTTTATTCCTTTCCGTTACTGTTTTTCATGAGGGCGAGCATTATCTTGAACAAATGTTGGTTACATATCATCAACATTAAGACCGAGGACACAGGGATTTAGATATTGTACCTGTGTATAGAATCAAACCCAGGCCACAAGGATAGCCGCCCACTGATCCAGACTGCTAGGTAACGGCGACACCTCACTCACTTAGTGTCAAGAAGGGACAAGAAGAAATTGTACCATTCGTTGATATGTTGCCTTCCACCTTTTAAATACCCATCGACCATCGGGTGGCTCTTTGCTTAAGACCATTGTAGAATTGTTACGAACTTTAGATTAAATTATAGTAGTGCGTCTGTAAAAGGGTATTCTTACCAGTACATTATTGCAATATATGGTTGTCAGATCCATAACATCTTTATATAAGTGCTTGTGGCCCAAGCGACATGACGCAGACATTAAACATCAGTTCGTACAATGTTGAAGTCCATTCCAGGTGTCCCTAGCTGTAATATTGCTGGAATGTTACTTAAAGCGGCATAAAATTATGCTTACTCACTCACCGAAAAAAAACTCACAAATGTCGTATTTCATATGCAGTTCCAACGCCGCTGTCACAACGGTACTACTCATCGTTTTGCGATTCTCCCAAACTGCATAAACATCTCTAACCATTATCTAACTACGTTCAAACTGTTCCTGATGCGTGCTCATAAAGCTTATTCACAAGGTTACCTCCTAGCCCAACGTTTCTTCACATCTGCAGATTCCATCACAATCCCATCATAACGTTTTCTCCTATCCCTAAGATTCTATCTATCCTATGCTACTAATAATTAAAGTTTCACACCCATCCCAAGGATTCTCAAGGTTTCATTCCGGCCCAAAACTTCGTAAGGTTTATTTCAACCTAAGGATTGACAAGAGTCCCTTATACTAATCACAAGGTTTCATCCCAACCAAAGGATTATCAAAGTGCCATCCTACCCCAAGAAAGGAACAGATCCCAAAGGTGTCATTCTAAATTCCAAAATCTGATCCCGTGTATTTATCTTGTCCCCAAGGGTCATCCAACGATTCCCTCTCGTACCAAAATCCTGTCCGAACCATAGATTTCATTCCCACCATAAGATTTCATCCCCTCCCAAACTTTCATATCATGATTTAATCCTATCCCAAACTTTCATATCATGATTTAATCCAATCCAAAACTTTCATATCATGATTTCATCCTAGTCCAGGTCTTCATCCTGATTTCACCCTATCCAAATATTCATAGATTTCGTGCCACACCAAGGTTTCGTTACGTATGATATGAACCCTTTAGGGTTTCCTTCAAAGGTTCGTCCCATTGCCAATATATTTTTAAGTCTTCATGTTATCCCAGGATTTCATCCAGAGATACATTCTAAGGTTCCATTTCAAGACGCCATCTGATTCCTAAAGCCCGCTGTTCCATGTCTTCACAGCACTGACTGTACAATTAAGCATGGTATTTTCCGAAAAAAATAACTGGTGAAATATTCGACATTTGTATCACGTCACTCAAAACTAAAGCAGGTAACAACAACCCACAGCGTAGAAATGACAGCTGTTTCTATCAACAAACATACTTCTCACTCTTCTAAAGCACTTAATCCCGCTTTCTAAAGGATTATACGACAGTTTGCTCGCCATGTATTTGTTTCCCAGAACCTGATATGACTCGATAATGCACAAGACAGACTGCTGGAGCAATATATATTCGCCCAGGCAATATTAACAGTCAATATTAACACTGAAAGATATATCACTTGTACAAACCGTCTCTTAATGCAGTGATATTTATGGCCTGGGTTAGGAAATAATATCTTTGACAGCTTTCATTGTGGGCCTGCATTGCGCTGCCAAGGTTTTGATTTTTTTATATTCTTTTGTTCGGATTTGCAAATATGGATTGCGTGAAACTGCACTACAACTGTTCCGATAACAAAAGCGACGATCTGACCGGGGACCACGTATCACTGATAAATCTTGAGGCAGTCAAATCAGTTTTTGACATCAACGGCAGCGATTTTCTGCGTGACTTGTAAAAGATCGGCTTTGTAACTAGATTGGCCAATTGCATGCTGGGACGTCTCCGGTCGAATGAGATTGAGCCCGAGTACCATCGAGTGTGCCCCGAGGCACATGCGCAGTTCAGGTACTGAGGAATTATGGGGGAACGGATATGCACTTCCTTTTAAACAGCCCGCAAATTACGTGGATCCCTCATAGCGCAGGTGAAGTGTCGCGTCTAATAACCAAGCGAAGCCGTGTATAACACAAATGACTTATAGTTTTTTGCTCCAATTAGGAGGCAAAAACATGCAAAAAGATAGAATGTTTCAGTAAGCCTCTGTTTTCTGACTCGCCTCGGGGCGAATGAGGGTTTGTTAGTGTCTTAGGCGCAGCGAAGCTTGGCAAATTATGGCGATTGTTTCTGGTAAGGAGAGAGTGGGGCGGCTATTCCGCTAAATAGAATTTGTAGCTGTGTAAATCACGTTTGTTGAAGTAGTAGAAAGCCCTCTGGTTGTGAGACGAAAGACGCTATCCTTCCTATCCCCTATCAACAGCCTCTCTCACTCAAAAGCCGAAATGAACTAGAAATCTCCCATCTAGTGCGCACTCTCTCTTCTCCACTTGCCATTTACAAACCCCATTTGCCTGCAACAAATCACTTCACTGACAAAACAACCCAGACATCATTTCTTCCGCATAATGCACTCCTCTCCCCAGCATTTGATTTGCAACGTCTTCCATCACGCGTAAAGTATTTTATTGCGACTTGAGTGCAAACTTAATTTGCATTTTGTGAGACAAAATCAGTTGGTAGGGCCTATCCTGTCCTTGACAATATTATTCTGCTGTGTTGGTAATTTTCTTTGAGGAGTTTGTATCGGTTACCTATGTTTGTGGGAGAATGTTCATCCTCTCCTGATGCAGTTGATGAGCCATAGCCATCTCCTTGTCAGGTGAAGTCCGACGAGGGTCGGGGGTACTTATCTTGATTGCATGTAAATTAAGTCCACTGAATTCAAATTTTTGAAACATTCAGTTCGGATGAATTCTACAGAGCTGCTGTTACTGTGATGTAGTGTCGTTTTCAAGTTCAAAACAGACTTGGGCTTTTGAAACTGCAAATTATTCCAGTCCGTAGAGACTACGCTGTCTTTGAAGATAAATAATGCTGTGGATTTATTATTTGTTATTTGCATAATGCGAGCAGAGTCCAAAAACATCTCAGTATTAGACACAAAGCTCTCTTTTGACCCTGTATATCAATGAAGTGTGGAACTTATCGTAAAGTCGCGTAACCCGGTGAAATGTCTGCCCTCTTTGAAAAGTGTCCGGAATATGTAGTGAAATACAATTATTAAATTAACATCGACATAACTTCACGTCAGGATGGAAAACTGATTTTTTAAAGTGTACAGACAAAGTTTTACAATATCAACGTGTCGGTGTTGGGCTGTGGGTTGCTCCTGCTCGTTAAAATGGGTTTAAAAATATGAATTACACCGTCCTTTCAACATCACATATTTTGCCCTTTCGCCATCTTGGCACTGCATGAAGTTATGAAAAAAAGACAATTAAAAGTGCAATATCCCTTTCTGGTTATGACGCACGCAGTGCGAGAAGCCTGATCAGCCGATTGATTAGGTCCTAGCCTCGAGTAATTTGGTCCCGGATCTAATAAGCATGGGCTTCAACGAAGCAGTAACACCGCCTCGGGACAGTGGCGTCATCTCAGCGGATTGAAATGGGGCAGTTTGGTTCGAGTTCGCAGCAACAGCTTCTTCAGTGTTACCATCAACCCTCTTATGATGTGGCTTAAGTGCAATTTGAGGGCTTCTCCAAACACGATTGAAGTCAACAAATTTATCCTAAATGTAAATATCAAATGTTATTTTGAGGCCATCATCGCGTAATATTCACACAGGTTTGGCGATATGCACGTTAAGCAAGTAATATGATAACAGGTTGGAGGATGGGAACCGGTTGTAACTGGTTGTTACATTGTGGGGGTTGGTAAGGGGGGGAGAGGTTTGGAGTTTGGTAGTGGTCACAAGATAACCTTCAGGGGATGTGTTTGGTGTTGTTTGCAATCGTACGTAGGCATACACGATAATGGATTTGTGTAAAAATCCCGTTAATCTAGACGTTAGCATTGTTGACGGTGGACCCTGGATTAACAAGTATACGGATTATGTGTGCATGTTTGTTTGACGTTTGCTATTGTACAACGCTCTATAAGTGTCTAGGCACATAACTAGAAATGTTCGAACCTCTACGGGGAAGTACAACCCATTAACCATACAAATTTGGATACCATGACGTGCTTGACTTAATTTAGTATGCATGGACATTCTATCCTTTCAGTCACCCCTTACGAAAATCACCGACTTTTGAAGACGAATCTTCACAGTGTAGTTATCTTTGTTGTTTAACGCCACAGTCCCCTTTTTCCAGACATCGGTCTGTAAATAACCGAGTCTGGACCAGACAATCCAGTGATCAACAATGAGCATTGATCTACGCAACTGGGATACGATGATATGTGTCAAACAAGCCTCTTGCGACGAGCATTGGTCGCTGAAAACACATTCTCATCCCGATCCACACGGAGGGTGTATCCAGTTACTTTTTTGTTCATATACACGTATACATTTTCGAGACAGCTATCCCCCCCAAAAGCGGTGTAACAGAGTTCTGATCAAGTGCGTGTCTTAAGCAAAATCAAATTCTGTAGAATTACGTTCCATCCTCATTGGTAAGACTGCAGCTCCCACAACCGCATCGGTAATGTAAATCTACACGGTGGATAGAAGCCGTCCTTCAATGGCCCGACCAACGACACCTCAATGCCTTGTGCAGAGTTGTGTCCCTTTACGTGCCAGAAACCTATGATCGTTGGTTTGATTCCCGGCCCATTACGGTAATTGTTTGGCAGTACAATGTCTCTTGTTTGTTTCACGAGGATGGTAAATGTCAGAGACTTGTATCAAGCAGGGCTTTCTTACCATCTTCAGCAGAAACGGCATGATATGCCCTGACTCCTATTCAAATCGGCGTAAAACCGAGCCAACTCACCAAAGTGACGAATAAACGCCTTTATCGCCAGACTATGGGTTCATACATAAACAGACAGCTGTAAAATTGTAATCACGGTTGCACGCTCCACACGTAAATGTTAACAATGACTTACCAGCTACGGTAGTTGCGTCGCATTACTTCCTAAGGGGAGATAATCCATGATTCCAAACGACGAGAGAGCTGTTTGTTTCACAAAGACGACTAAATTTACAAGCCATTACTTCGTGCACGTACCCCGAGGGATGTCCTTGACATTTTGGGTAGTGAAAGACGCCACCTTCCTTCACTATTAGTTATTACATGTAATGTAATATCTCTTATTATGAAGTTACAAGAGGCACCTCCCGGGAAGTGCTAACAAAACTACACTATATCCTCTAGCATGTCAACTCTGAACACAACCTTAATGTAGAAAATTGTCATAGCCATACAAGAAACGTGACCGGTAATAGCTGTGAAATAAGGTCAAAATTCCGTCACTATGCGCAAAAACAGTAGTCTAAGATACGCTGTTCCAAGCTGAGACTCATACATATATACATACTGGCTCTCATACAGATACCATGTAGGAAATACGACGGGGATCCCTTAATCTGAGCTGTACAGTTGCCAGAGTAATCTTCACTATAAGCATATTACTGGATTAATAGGTCGTGACACTCGGTTCATCTTGATCCGTCAGCTCACTCCGGTGGCTATTTTGTGGAATCCACTGGACATCTGGCTTCATTAGCTTGCGTGACAATCGCCTCACCCATCACGATCCGGAAGCGATCCTGTCCATACGACATCCCGATCAAAAACTTACCTATCACACCATTGTAGAGATATATTTCTCTCTGGGAAAGCAATTTTATGAATTGGGAATGGTGGAGCACCTGCACCTGATCTGTTCACCTTGTACGGCAAGCATCGGTTACTGGGGATCAAAACGGTTTTACTTGGAATGCAAACCGGCCCTGGAGCATAGTTTGTCTTACAGTCCCTGAACCACATCATTTTCCCACCTGCCTAGTCCTCCCTGAAATGCAAAAGGCTTAAATGAAGCAAGTGTAGATTTCCACAGGTTCCTCTGAATCGCTGTTCTCCCTTGGGATCCTTATCAATTTAAATGGGTTTATTTGGTACAGTCAACACACAGCAGACACGCCCATGGATGAAATAGATCCGCACGCCCAACCCCAACCCGTACTTCACACAAAATTGATCCGATTATGGCCAGAATAGGTTCCAAGTGCTCACTGCTTGTCGTGATTAGAGGAACAAGATGTGCGTGTTCAATTAGCGTGCTTTGACTCTCAAAGTAGTCAACCATCTTTTCGCCAGGTCGGCGTTGTTTGGTGTTAGGTCACTGATATGGTTACAATATGGACAAATGAGTCGTAAAACAATACTCACTCGGTCCCGTTTCCTGCCAAAAGATATGTCTTATATACGCCTAGGACATCTCATTGAACGGAATGAGGCGATGGGCGGACTACCCTCTAGAAACTTGAGCATCTGAGAACACGAAATATCAACATGTTTAACGTCAACTGCTTACTTATTGTTGGAAGCGGTGGGGTAGCCTAGTGGTAAAAGTGTTCGCTCGTCAAGTCGAAGACTCGGCTTCGAATCCCCAATGGGTACAATGTATGAAGCCCATTTATGATGTCCATTGCGGTGTTATTGCTGGAATAATACTAAACTCGGCGTGAAACCATTCTTACTCACCACTCCACGTGAACTCACGGACACATAGCCCCAGTCTTCGAACAAGTCCATTACAACTCACTCTCTTAACCCGCTTAATTTCACTCTGTAAAGGCAAGGTATCCTCGCGTGAAACCCGCATTCCAGTAGCTGCGCTAAATGATTAAAAACAAAGATTTATTTTACCGACGACACAATCATTTCAGTAAAATCAACATTCTTTCAAGAATTGGTATTTTTCCATTTTTTTCATGTCGACGACGGACCGTTGTGGCGTGTATTTCAACATTACATAAGGTCCCGGATTTGCGGAAGGATACTTGGCAACTTCACTCAACAAAATCAATACGCCAAGAAAAAATATCTCCTCCTAATTCGTTATGTGTGCGGGAGGTGATTAAATTAACAAGTAAAACAGCTATATCATGCGATTTGATAGAGTTTCGGGCCTAAGATTGATGTCTTTCCGTGTACAATCAGGACCTAAATTGAAACATGTAGGACGTTTGACTCAATTGTTTAGAGAAGGCAACAGAATTGGGCAGTGGGCCTAGCAAAAGTGACGGAGTTGGGAAGCGGGGGCCGTGTGGGGGTCGACATTGACACCCAAGATCAAACAGTTCTCTCTGCAACAAATACAAATCCGTTAAGCAAACATGCAATACTCTTCAATTACGTGTCCCACAAACACATGGTGTAGATCATGCGAGTTTTTTTCAATCAAATTAGCACTGTTCTGGCTTACACTCTATAACCGTAATTACAGTTTGTTTTGCTATTAGTTGTTGATTTCAGACGCAAGTAATGGACATACATGTCTTCAGTTATCATTCAAACTGCAGATCATTATTTTCAAAATCACAGTAACATGGAAATTGGAAAAGAATCAGGCAATAATTCAGTCTAAATCACGTTTACGTTCACTACGGTAAATATACTTTGAAAGAAACATATTTATTATATTATTCACGTCCGCTTTCCATTTCAGTTTTATTCATCCATGTCATTCTGGTTATCTTCTCTTTTTCTTCCGCTTCATCGTTTCTGACAGTTTATCCGTCGATGTTTTTGAAAAGTCAAGTTCCGATAAAGTACACAACGAGGACAGAGGGACCGTGGTCCGCAAATATTGGGATATCCTTCTCCAACCAGCTTAAACCCTAGTTCGTTGTATGAAAATGAGATGTGACAGTTATTGAAAATTAGAGCATGTAATAAAGTTGTTCTGCAGCTGACGCCGTCAACAGTTGAGGCTGATTCTAGGCAACATTCCTCCGACGTCCGATTACCCGACCAGTAGCGCGGAATAGCACAAATCGCTGATCGTATTAGTGGCACCATGCAAATCTCAGACTTCAAATGATGTCCATATCATTTCATAATTGAATATTCTACAGAAAAATTAATTATGAATCCTGCGATGAGTGAAATACAAATTGTCGGCGACGTTTCCAAAGAACATGGACATTATGGGGGCTCGGTGGTATTACAACACCATGACTCAGCGGCGCCTTTCCCGATAGCTGAGATTGCTCTTTGACCAGGAACACGGCTAAAAACAAAAGGGTGTTAACTGTGTTTGCAACTTGTCGTTTACCACAATCTTGGTATTTAGATGAATATTACATAAAGACGGTGTAAACAGTTTTACATCATCTGGAAGTCATGTAACACGTTATGATACGGTTATATATTCGTTCGCTGTCGCATAGTAATTTCGCCATGGTTCTGTAGGGGTAGTGGGGTAGCCTAGTGGCTAAAGTCCGGGTTCGATTCCCAAAATTGTTACAACTTGTGAAGCCCATTTATGGTGTGCCAGCCTTGATAGTGATGGAATATTGGTAAAAGTGGCGTAAAACTATACTCACTCTCACTCACTCACTCACTCACAGCTCTGTATACCTTGGGGTGTGACCATTGATTAAAACATCGATGCATCGTATTTGTCGCTGTCAATACATCAAACAGATAATCCACAGTGGATTTAGTTTTACTAGTTTACTCGACGAAAGTCAGTAATCAATATGGTTGCAGTTCTGAAATGTCATTGTAACAATGGACGTTAAGCGAGTAAACAAGCGATTTGTTAATTATAAACGTTTGAATATTCTCAGTAATAAAAGTCTCTTTCTCCTTTCTCGACCGGTCTGCTGAAGAAGATCGTTTGTAATTTCACTGTCATGTAACAAGTGGTCCCGCTATGATGTAATCACACATGTGTGTTCATGTAATAACTTACTTATCTCATGGTCATACAGAATCCCGTCTTACGGTCATACAACAATATCTGTCACAGTCGTGTAAAAACTTATCTCAAGGTCATACAGAAATCTGTCTCGGGTCATATGACAAGTTGTCCAACTGTCGCGCAGCAACCTGTCTCAACATAATACAGTAACCTAGCTCACGGTGAGATATCAGCTTATCTCATGGTCATATAAAGTAGCTTGTCCTTCGGCCGTGTAGCAACCACATAGTAACTTTTCTCACGGACAGATGGTAACACAGCTCAGTGTCATATAGTAACTTCCATGATAATTATATGTTAAACTAGCTCACGATCATATATAGTCACATATCTCATGGTCATACGGTAACTAATCTCGAGGCCATATCGTAGTTATATTAAAGTAACTTATGCAACATATGTCATATTTGGGATTTCACTTTCTCAGTAAAGTACAAATTCTAGTACTTTTTTGGTTGAGTCCCATCCGGGATTCGAACCCGCACCCTCAGAGTCAGGCACCTAATCGCCAGCACACAAAGTCAGCCGCCTAGCCCACTCAGCCACAGCGAATTCCACTTTGTACTTTACTAAGAAAGTGAAATCCCAAATATGACATATGTAGCATTTGACCACTTTCTAAATGGCATCATGTAATCAAAGTAACTTACCTCACCATCATAAAATGACCTATCTCAAGGCTATATAGTAACATATCTCACGGCCATGCTGTCACTTATCTCACGGTCATGTAGCAACTTATTTCACGGTCGTATAGCAACATGTCTCATGGTCGTATAGCAACAAGTCTCACGGTCGTATGGCAACATGTCTCACGGTCGTATGGCAACATGTCTCACGGTCGTATAGCAACAAGTCTCACGGTCGTATAGCAACATATTTCACGGTCGTATAGCAACATGTCTCATGGTCGTATAGCAGCATGTCTCACGGTCGTATAGCAACATGTCTCACGGTCGTATAGCAACATGTCTCACGGTCGTATGGCAACATGTCTCACGGTCGTATAGCAACAAGTCTCACGGTCGTATAGCAACATGTCTCACGGTCGTATAGCAACATGTCTCACGGTCGTATAGCAACATATCTCACGGTATAGCAACAAGTCTCACGGTCGTTGCAGCAAATGATTGCGACACCATGGAAACTGACGGCACATCGCGCCGAAGTGCATTGTTATGACACAAGATGTTCAAGGTCATAGAGCAAAGAATGCCCACGTGTTAGCAAAGGCAATTTGGTCTTCTCTTAACTGACAAGCGTAAAGAAAAATATCATTTCTCATTGAAACAAGAAGAAACTAATGTCCCTGAAGTACGCGCCCTTATGTGTAAATCAAACATCTGGGCTCAGATGAATTGCCAAACTTTCGGAAAACAAAATAATAAAACTGAAAAAATATTCATGTAAATTAACAGTCAGATTTCTTTCTTTTAAGACATGCAAGTTTTGACTTAAAACAACATTAAGTAGAGATGTGAGGCTCAACGTGCATGAATAAGAGGGTACTTTAGGTGCTGTTATGGAACAATCTTCCCCTAACTCTAAAATTTAGCAATTCAAGTAGGACTTAACAAACCTTGTTAAGGCCAGGTCTTTACCTGAATTTCGTGAAATGCAAATTTGTCAACAGGGACTATGAGCCTTTTACGTGAAAATTATGCTTGAGAGGCACACGTTTCACAATGTCGTTCCTTAGAGTTAAAGCCTATCGTAATATGCTTCTTTGGTAAGGTATAAACCCGCTGAGGTAAATTTTAGACGTCCAAATATTCAAAAACTAAATATCCACGGGCAGAGCCTATTATTCAGACCCCGTTAAAAAGGAAACCACGTGTCCTGGACGAAAACTGAAGAAGACCTGTCTGCATTCTGGAGGGACACAGCTACAAATAGCAAGCACTCGTTAATCCGTCAACCTGTTAATCCGTACGGTTCGTTTTAGAGGTTCTGTCAGGATCAAACGGGTTTATGTTTTCGGGTAATACTTCGGTGATAAAGAAATGAAAAAGAAAGTTTATAGCCGATTAAAAGGGTTTATAGTTTCGGGTACATAGTTTGTTGATAGAGAAGTTAAAAACGTTTATGGCCTTTTGAGGCTAGTACATATCATTTCATCCTTTTGTATTCGTATTTACCTTAGCTCCCTATGTAACATGACGTTCCGAGGAATAAATGATAAACGCATTCCAGAACCCTTATACTCTTTCACCCCGCCACATCAGACTCGCGTGTACATGTTAAACGTTCGGTCAAATTAAGATTGTCCATATCTAGTCTGACAGCATGAAAGAGAATCTGATACTTTATCGCTACATTTAATCATCTAGTTTCAGATTGAATAGGTTTTTTGAAACCTAAAGTTCACTATTTGAAAACTAATTGAAGCGTTTGCGGAATTGACTACTGGAACGGTCTTACATGCAATACACGGCGTATTATTCATCAAGGCTAATGGAAATAGTCGATGAAAAGTGCTTTTAATGCTTGCCTTTCATCTTTCTTTGATAACATCTCAGCGCCATCGACGCAACCTGATACAGATAGTAAGAGACAATGATAAAAGGACCTTCTTATATCAATAAGATGCTCTACACGGCATCCTAATTTGACCCCTTTATATTTCTGACAGGGAATCCGCAAAACGCGCCATGCAGCGAAAAAATGTGATTGTTGTGATGCCTCTACTGGCATTGATCGCTTGTAGCCAAATGTGTATTGAACAACCATTGTGCACACGCATTCGCAAATCCCTTCAGTATCCCACCGGGAAATTTTCTTTATGATAATACCCCGGTGATAGATTCACCAGCTGAAGACTTTATTGCAGAATAATTCAAATAAGGTCTTTTTCAAGTAATACAACCAATCTTATGAGTTATCTCATCTGAGATTTTATCCCGCAGTATGATTTAGTGAAAGTGGCGGTGACGTTGACCTTATTTCCGAGCACCGTCAGGGGCCGCGTGTCGCCTCCGACACTGGTTGATGGACTGTTGGACACTGGCGTCTAACGGTTGATTACGTGTGAAACCAATGGAACATGCCTTCTGATCCCAAGATTGGCAATTTTGACGAATTTGAGCATGAGTCATGCTGGGAAAAAGCATCTTTGATCAGATTACATCCATTTACGAAGACCGTCTCTCACCTCGGCTCCCTAGCATCAGTTAACGGCGTTGCAGTTTGGTCTCAGCTGACCAATTGAAACGGACATGTCATTTACACTAACCATCACGATAGGTCAGTGTTTGGTCACTCTGTATAGTCAAGGCTGTATGTCTCGATTACGTCATTGTCGGGCGTTACCCTCCCAACAGAGGCAATCCCCTCTCCCGCAGTGTCCTCACCTTGCCCCTGTCTCCACGTCTTGCCACAACTTAGTGTGATGATTTAAGTGCACTTAATGGAAGCGAAATATGATATGAATAAATCATAACGATAATTCAAAGGAATATGATATATGCCACGTTGATAATTCCTGAAAGCTTAAATGGGTGTTGTTTTAAATTATCTCTTCCATTGTGCTCAAGGCTTTGATCTTCAATAATAAAATCTCTCACAACAGACAGTAAATCTTTGATTGTTTTAACAATATTTTGTGATAAATAAAACGGTTAATACATAAACGGATAGCTGAGAGTCTGTTCTCTATACTCTCAGTAAGAGATGATTTTTGTTGCATGTTTAAATTATTAGTATTTGATTGAGATAAAAGGGTTTGAGCCATTAGAATGGGTATATAGCACCATCACATCCAAATTACGACATGAGAAACAAAAATTATATAACAAATGCTCCCCGTTGTACGATTGTCAGATATTTTCTGGAAAAAAACATACAATGTGAACCTTTGACAATGTAGCCCCTTGTTGGACATGTTGACGCTGCCTCTGCAGAGGTCGTCACAGAACGTCTTGATGCCGTGTGTAAATTGTCAGGCGATTTAGTAAATAACTGACGCCAAATGGTCCTCCTGTATACACATGAAAACCACTACAACTAATTGAGGCCTTTTCTGCCAGATTTGTGAAGAAAATGTGGGCACTTAGAGATCTCGACGCGGGTTACACAATTAGACATCCCCAGGGACAGCATTGGGAGGAGGCAATCGATGCTGGGACAGATGTGGCGGACTTTGACAGCAAATCAATGTAACACTACAGGCGCTAGAGGGGGTCAGGACCTACTGCTTTGGACAGAAGACGCAATAGAGGTACTGTAGCGTTCCGGGACTACCAGAACCAACAGTTGGCACCTAGGGTGGTTTGGAGACATGAAGACCGTAATTGGCAGTCTGGAAGCATCTGGTTCCTTGCGGGTTGTCGATATTTTGGTTTGTTTTTACCAGTATGTTTCGAACTAACTGGTGCTTATAGATTTAGATACACGTGATCCGTTGACGTTAGACAATGACGTTGACGTTGGTTGTTCTTTATTAGGTAGCGATCTTCCTCTTAGAGTGGCATTACGTCTAACGTAAGGTGATATCTTTTCGTCGTGGGTAATGTTCATTTTCCTCGAAGGTAATTAGATCTGTGATAATGGGATGTTTTTAACAATAGGGAACGGTCTTTTTCATAAATATAATGCGTCTGAAATAAAGTGATTCGTTTTCAGTGTGGGTAATGATTTGACTTTCACAAAGATATTCGATTTGTGATAAGGTGCTTCTGTGTGAATCCTTCTCTGGTTGAAATTAAGTAATTTCTTTCCCAGTGGACGATCCTTCTGTTGTTCTGAAATTAAGTGATTCCTTTTTTCCAGTGGGAAAGGATCCTTCTGTGGTCCTGAAATTAAGTGATTCCTTTTCGCAGTGGCTAACGATCCTTCTTAAATAAATACATCTAGTCTGAAAAAAAGTGATTCTTTTTTGCAGTTGGCCACGATCCTTCTTCAACAAAGACATGCCTAAATTAAAGTGAGTGGATATCGAAGTGCTTTTATTGTATTCCGTTTCCTTAAGTTCATGGCGAAACCTGTCTTGTGTAGTTCGGGTGGTCAGGCTTGTTGGCACATATCGTATCCCAAATACGTAGGCAGACATAATGGATAAGATGGTCAGCTGCGTGGCTTACCTGCTTGCATCAAATGATGTAGGATTTTGTTCTTACTATCGATCACTATTGCTGTTTTCTGGCTCATGCTTACATTCAGAGATGCGTAAGCTATGTTGGTGAGTGCGGCGTCAAACAACATGCACCATGTAGACTCTGAAACGAACACTCCCTAGCAGTTTGTCTAGTCGCTATCTGAACATGAAGAGACTCTCGGGGCTCATTTCCGTTGTATATTAATCGACAGTTTAACTCCAAAATACTCAAACTACTTTTGTTCCACAGGCGTCATCTAGTCCGGCGAAAGGCTTAAAGTGTGTTCCATAAACGATTACGCATTCAATCTGTCACTATCGTCATTGATTGTTAAAGAAAAAGAACAACAGTTTATGAGTTTAGTTCAGTTTGATATTCTAAAACAGGTCTATATTATATTGTTTTATGACAGCGAGAGTTTTGGTAAAACAATGCTTGAGTTATATTACAGTGTTATTCAGGTCACGACGTTTGGAGCTGTGATGGTCAGAGGTGTTCTGGAATCTTCCAGAACATCACAGATTAATATAGTTTATTAAGGAAATTCTTGAAGCTTTTTTCATGTAACAATGTTCAAACGCATGTCTGTTTCACATTATCAGCAGCTCGTGAACAACTTTTTTTCATAATGGATAACAACCTTATGCCTGTTTGAATATTGCCGAGTGCGGCGTAAAACTAAACTCACTCACTTATGCCTTTGTACTAGCACTAGAATTCCCAATTCCCGATTGCGTTTGCTGTAGTTTATATCAAGTTGTACATAAACTTGATTTCATAAAAAAAAATTCAATTTTATTAACTGTACAAAATAGACATGTACAAGACTTAGAGACATAATCTGCAAAAAAAACCGCAATTTTATAACAGTTTGAATAAATGATTACAAGTGAAGATTCTCCCATGGCTTAACTTTCCGGTATACAACATGACAATTTAACACCCAAATTCGTTTCTCTTTCGTAAACAACTGCTATTTAATTCTTTGATACCTGAAAAAGACAAGAGCCTACATAGGACTGAATAGTTTACATCCTTTCAGAAAAAGAAGGCTTAAATCTCATCATCAAATTCCACTATCTCGCTTTGCCGATTTTAATACCGGAGTTTAAAACAAACATATCCCTATACTTTCGACCATTAGGCTGTTCCATCAAATGCGTGTACTCTCACTTCACAACGTTAACGTTGAGGCTTCATTTATGACAGTTTCATCCAAACCTTGCTGTCCAAATCTTATATTCCATGGTGACTGATAACCCGAAGCTTTTATGCTGTCTTAGGGTGTCCGGTTTTCTGAAATTTGCATTTACCACAAAAAGCTTCTGTTAGGCTCTGACATGTTGCGTTGGGAAGCAGAAACGTTCGACGCCATGAATTATCCCGGGATTTCGTGTTGTTAGGGATTTGTCATCCTGTCAAAGCGTATTCTCCCCAGGTTTGTCACACGATGTGGCAAAGTAATGTATTTAGGGTGATTGTAAGTGGAAAATAGCAGGAGAATATATTCCAAGTTAGGTTTAGGGTCGAGCATTCACCATTGTAGTTACATAATAGAGGAAGACTACGTCAGATGGCTTCGTCTTAGGACGATGACGTACGATTACCCAACATGCATTGTGATCGTACGTCAGTCCTACAGGATAGCTTTAAACCTTTCCCTTACTCCACATGTAGGTCGGGGCAACATTTTACAGTAATTACTTCACAAAAAAACTGTATTTGCAGTGATATATAAGCTCCATAAATATCACGTCCTCTGTTTCAAGCAATTCAAACCTACATTGTCCGACCTTGGGTCTGTTTGTGAAATCAGTAGAATTAACTTTTGAAATGACTAACGACAAGACGAACCATGTTGCTATGACGACATATGTTCGACTTATTTACTTTATCTAAATACGAGATCCGCTAAATCGGACTACATTTAGGGATGACATGTTGAGATGAACTGGCTCAAGAGCTGAATCCACGTAAACAGTTGTTTTAGAAATCTGTAAACACGCAAAAACAACGTAAAAAATACACAAAGAGTAACACTTTTTCACAATCGAATGACGTCAATGGGTTTACAAAAAACGTGTTCATCATTTGAACTGTTGTATTCAAAGAAATTCATAATTACGAACCAATTTTGACAAGACAAAATATTAACTTGCCATGGAAACCGCACGTATTAGCTAATGAAACATAGATTTATTCAACATGGATTTTATATGAAATAGAAAAACAAAAACATTCATTACAAAACACAGGTTAATATCATTTTTGTGTAATTTCAGTGCCGTCGATTATAAGATGGATTAATATCATACAGCACAGAGAGAAAAGGCATAATGGACAAAACACAAATCAAAGTCACATTAAGAATCCTGTAATCGCCTTCCCAATGTTTGAGAGGGGCGGGCACCGTTTAGAGTTGTTGGGGGGTGGGGGGTGCGGGGTGGGGGGATGAAGGGTGGAAGAACAGAGGATGAGCTACGAGAACAAATAAATTCGTTGTTTTCCTGAAAGATGAGCTTTCTTTGGGGCTGATTGTAAGGGTATTGATTCCCTTGTCTGAGAGAGAGACCACTGTTTCTCTCATCAACAAAACCCCCTGTCATTTCCGTAGTACTTTGCCCATGAAATTAGCCAGGGTTTGTCGGACATTCTATCTGGTAATTATGAATTATTTTGGCCTGTGAATGGCATTGTAAGTGGTAAAAACTGTCTTGCACTCCGCGTCAGTGGAAGAATAGCGGAAGAAGTTCCGGGTTATCCTTCTCAAAACACGGAGCTCCGATCTGAAGAGTGCGTCTTTTCGAGAAGTTCTTTCTCAGCGGAGGAAGTCGACTATTTGGTCGGCTCGTCCTATATCCTGCAGTGGCTGGTCCTAGTCACCTGCATCAGCCGTATGTCATCCGCCGTCAGAATTCATCAAACGCATCAAATAATTGCAGACGTGGATCAGCGACGGTGACCGTCTTTTGATACAGAGGAAGTGTTGAGTTCTGTGATGGCTGGGATTCGACTTCAGCAGACGTTTGGGAGTACATGCTAATTATTTTGTCATCTCCAAAGGGGCTCAACCGATTTTGACATCTGTTCACAAGCCAGAAAATCTGATATCGAGCTCGTAAATAACGCAATTGACCTCTAATTCTTCCAGCAGATGGAGGCTTTGAGGCATGGTCTCTGAAGCACCTGGTGATGTTCGACGTTAGAAGCCTACCAGTGTCATCTTTCTTCACCCTTGCATCCCCGTCAACATATTCTAATTAATCTACCAAGCCGCATCCTCGCCCGATCTCACAGGATGAAAGTCTAACTGATAGGAGCTCAAGCCTTCAAAGTGTTTTTCCCTTAATCCCGACTTAAGACACCATCCATGCAAGCGATAACACAGTCCTTTTTCGGGCCTCACTTCTCCCTCGTTTTGAACTCGTTTTTTTAAATAACGTCCTTTCTCCCCGGTCTTTGAATCTGTGTTGCATGTCAAAACTTAATTTCTACGCCACGTAATTGAAAATATCGACTATTGCTTTGAATGCAACTCACGGTGACGGTCAAAGACATCTAAACGAAGCCATACAACCAAATCAGAACAAAATATGAAAGGCCAAACAGGACATAATTCTTGTTGCGTATTGATGAAATAAGGCGTCTTTAAATGCTCAAATCACACGAGAAGGCGCTGAACAATCTGCCTCTGTCCGAGAGAGAAGTGATAAATTGTACCACGCAGGAATGAACCTCCATGCATTCTTTAATTATCCCTGTAATCTGATTCAAAATCCTTCACAACGTCGCCGTAAATTTGAATTATTCTACATAAAACATGAATCGTTTAGCGGAAATTCCTTCCCATCTGCATACCCGTATTTGCCCGTCAAATGTGTTTTTGCTAAAATGTCCATACAACTCCAACAAACACTTGTCATTTAATGTATAAAAATGATCATTATTTTTCCTCATACACAATATCCCCGACGACAAATCATCTATCACGCGATATATCGGTTATCAGGATGTCTCATTCGTAACTACTCGGGTCATTCCGGAAAGCCAGGTTACGGAAAGAGGCGAGTAGTTACGATTGCAGGATGTCTCAGAAGTTAATGCACGACTGGTGCGAAAAGGAGACGTTTAACACGACTCCAGGGACCATCTCAAAATGAACTCGGAAGTTTATGTTCACGAAACAAGCCGCTTTTAAAGAACGAATCCTGTTATGAATATATAAGAACTACATGAAAAGACCCCCAAGTTCGTCTGACGGCCAATCTGAGAATGTAATTGTTCATTTTGCGTTGTAATGACAGTCTTGTGACGACGTCTGGAACGACAAGCATTGATTAATATCCTGTGTCATGATGGTTTGCTCAAAGAGGAGACGACATGGCTACTAGGGGGACATTAAGTCATCAGACAAACTGTTAGCGTTGTCGGACCCACCATGTCTCAAGTCTATATATATACGCCTTCTCATGGTCACTTTCATTGTCGAGCAAGATAATAACAAGTTTCCCGGATGTCGCGCTACATCCCCAGCAATATGTGTTAATAACACGTCTTTACTTACTGTGGCTGAAAATACCTATTTTTCTAGTCAACTCTGAATTGAGATGATGGTGCCAAATTACATTGTGTGGTAAGGGGCTAATTCCTTCCCACACAAATTACTCACTGAGACACAAGTACTGAAACACCATTCTCCGAATCCTGCAAAAGCATGCGTGGCAAACGGTAATCGGCAAATTCGGGTGATCATTTTCTGAATCCTGTCGTAAAGATATTCAAAAAACGTTCCTAATCGTTGCCAAATCCATAATTCCTCTGAGTCTTTTCCTTTTAGAGGAGGAAGAGGGATATACGTCAAACCCCTTCTTCCTTCTGCAATCTACATTGCAGAGGAGGGATGTCAACCCCTTCTTCCTTCTGCAATCTACATTGCAGAGGAGGGATGTCAACCCTTCTTTCTTCTGCAATCTACATTACAGAGGAGGGTGTCAAACCCTTCTTTCTTCTGCAATCTACATTGCAGAGGGGGGATGTCAACCCCTTCTTCCTTCTGCAATCTACATTGCAGAGGAGGGATGTCAACCCCTTCTTCCTTCTGCAATCTACATTGCAGAGGAGGGATGTCAACCCTTCTTTCTTCTGCAATCTACATTACAGAGGAGGGTGTCAAACCCTTCTTTCTTCTGCAATCTACATTGCAGAGGAGGGTGTCAAACCCTTCTTTCTTCTGCAGTCTACATTGCAGAGGGGGGATGTCAACCCCTTCTTCCTTCTGCAATCTACATTGCAGACGAGGGTGTCAAACCTTTCTTTCTTCTGCAATCTACATTACAGAGGAGGGTGTCAAACCCTTCTTTCTTCTGCAATCTACATTGCAGAGGAGGGTGTCAAACCTTTCTTTCTTCTGCAATCTACATTGCAGAGGAGGGTGTCAAACCCTTCTTTCTTCTGCAATCTACATTGCAGAGGAGGATGTCAAACCCTTCTTTCTTCTGCAATCTACATTGCAGAGGAGGGTGTCAAACCCTTCTTCCTTCTGCAATCTACATTGCAGAGGAGGATGTCAACCCCTTCATCTTTCTGCAATCTACATTGCAGAGGAGGGATGTCAACCCCCTCTTCTTTCTGCAATCTACATTGCAGAGGAGGGATGTCAACCCCCTCTTCTTTCTGCAATTTATATTGCAGAGGAGGGATGTCATTCCCCTCTTCTTTCTGCAATCTACATTGCAGAGGAGGGATGTCAACCCCCTCTTCTTTCTGCAATCTATATTGCAGAGGAGGGATGTCAACCCCCTCTTCTTTCTGCAATCTACATTGCAGAGGAGGGTGCCAACCCCCTCTTCTTTCTGCAATATATATTGCAGAGGAGGATGTCAACCCTTCTTCTTTCTGCAATCTACATTGCAGAGGAAGGTGCCAACCCCCTCTTCTTTCTGCAATATATATTGCAGAGGAGGATGTCAACCCCTTCTTCTTTCTGCAATCTACATTGCAGAGGAGGGATGTCAACCCCCTCTTCTTTCTGCAATCTACATTGCAGAGGAGGGATGTCAACCCCTTCTTCCTTCTGCAATCTACATTGCAGAGGAGGGATGTCAACCCTTCTTTCTTCTGCAATCTACATTGCAGAGGAGGGATGTCAACCCTTCTTTCTTCTGCAATCTACATTACAGAGGAGGGTGTCAAACCCTTCTTTCTTCTGCAATCTACATTGCAGAGGGGGGATGTCAACCCCTTCTTCCTTCTGCAATCTACATTGCAGAGGAGGGATGTCAACCCCTTCTTCCTTCTGCAATCTACATTGCAGAGGAGGGATGTCGACCCCCTCTTCTTTCTGCAATCTACATTGCAGAGGAGGGATGTCAACCCTTTCTTCCTTCTGCAATCTATTTTGGAGAGGAGGGTGTCAGCCCCTTCTTCCTTCTGCAATCTATGTTTCGTCCGTAATTTTTGTTGAAGAGGGAGAGGGTGTGAATCTCTGAAAGAACGTTGCTGAATACACATCCAGCTATACAGATCGCAACCGTCATTTCTTTGTAAAACATTCCTACTGCAACATTTGACATTTTGACATTCAGAGTGACAACTGCCTAATGAGACAGTTGAACTTGTGTTTGATCTTCCATTGGTTCTAAGATTCCAAGCAATCGGAGAGATCTTCAACCTAGTGAGATAGTTGAGCCTACATTTGATCTTCATTTGGTTCTGATAGTCCATACATTCTGAATGATCAACTACTTAATCAGATAGTCGAGCCTTTGTTTCGTCATTCTTTGGTTGTGACTGTCAAAACATTCTGAATGATCTCCTGAATAGGGAGATAGGTGTGTCTCTGCTTGTTCTTCTTCCGGTTGTGACAGTCAGTGCGTTCTGAATGAATCATTGACTATTGAGATAGTCGAACTTATGGTTGATCTTTCTTTGGCTGTGATAGTCAAGAAAATCTAAGCAATATGCATTGTGATAATACATTGTGCGTTCAGTCGCAAGCCAGGAAATTTGAGATCAGATATACCGATACACTGGGTGTCAAATAAAATTTCAATTTAATTGAGATGGTAATCGCACTCCCCTCTGTGAGTGCGCCATGGCGGTACATTCAGAAAAAAAGGACAGAGGGGTAGTCTAGTGGTTAAAGCATTTGCTCGTCACCCGAAAGACCTAGGTTTGATTCCCTACATGAGTACAATGTGTTAAGCCCATTTCCCGTGTTCCACGTCGTGATATTGCTGGAATACTTCTCAAGTTCAGCAAACACGAGGATCCTCTCCGAACACTCTGTATCGCAATCACTCTTACAGGTTGTAAATGATTCTCAGTGGCTGAACGTTCATTCTACACCTTACGACGGGATTTAACTTAAATAACTTACACATCTTAACATGGTGACCATCAATAGCGTTCCCACAAGCGACCAATCAGCCATGTATTACAGAGCCCGCTAGAGATGACCTTACGCTTGAGTCCCATTCAGTCTTTCAGATGACGATAATTATTTAATCACTGGATTCACCCTTTAATCTGAAATGATTTTCAAGACCAATATTTGCCGAAAGGCTCTGTATCGTTGATGTGAGATGGTGCTGCCTGACAGGTCCCCGCCTGGAGTGACAGGACCTGTGTTGGTCTTCGAGCTGATTGAGCGTGGCAGTGCAACCCGGAAATCGTTGTTCCTACAGCTACTCATGCAATATTGACATTTTATTTTGAGTGTCATAAAACATAATAAATGCCGATACTGTTGTAATTACGGATCGACCAGCAGTTATCGGACGGATCGACTAGCAGTTATCGGACGACGATGCGAGGACTGATTATGGAGATAAAAATGACAGGGTCGATTATGCATGGAGTGTGTCCTCTCATATATACAGTCCACCATGCACCAAACTTCCAGAACAATACACCACACACCACACACCACACACCACACACCACACACCACACTCCGGAAACACACTACAAACCACACTCCAGAAACACACTACACACCTCAATGACATCACACAATACACATACCTCACTCACACCATATGCAATCCACACACCATATACAATTCACACACCTCACACTATACACAATCCTCACTACACAACAAACACAATCTACACACTACACACAAACCACACACTAAACAACATACACAACCCATACACCTCACTCACACCATACATAATCCACTCACAACAAACCATACACAATCCCTACACCATACACACTACACACACCTCACTCATGCCATACATCATCCGCTCACTATACAATCCACGCACTACACACACCTCATTCACACCATACACAACCCACATATCTCTCTCTTTCTCTTTCTCTGTCTCTCTCTCACACACACACACACCTACCTCTCGTTCCCTCTCTCTCTCTCACACACACCTACCTCTCGTTCCCCCTCTCTCTCGCTCACACACACATACCTACCTCTCGTTCCCTCTCTCTCTCGCTCACACACACACACCTACCCTCTCGTTTCCTCTCTCTCTCTCACACACACACACCTACCTCTCGTTCCCTCTCTCTCTCTCACACACACCTACCTCTCGTTCCCTCTCTCTCTCTCAAACACACCTGCCTCTCGTTCCCCCCACCTCTCTCTCTCACACACACACCTACCTCTCTCTCTCTCTCTCTCTCTCTCTCACACACACACACCTACCTCTCGTTCCCCCTCTCTCTCTCTCGCTCACACACACACACACACACAACCACCATCACCGCATCACATCCGGTACTGCATAAGGTGCTGGGATTCCATCATGTGCCCATTGTGTAAGTAGGCAGAAATGTGTGCACGTAAGTTCGAGTCTGGGATGTTGATGTCTCTGTGCCCGCTAAAACCATGTATTTGTGAGAGCCACAACGGTTTGGGGGGCTACCTCTCGCATGAAAGAAACACGCCTCGATACATCAAATACACTGTTGTAAAAACCATACACCAAACTCACCCAAGTGGGCGCCATAATGATTCCACAAGTGACTCTGGTAGGAAGTGCGGTCAATTTCCCACGTATTTCATGCTTGTTCCAGCACCGATATAAACATGGATCGGGTGGACAGTTTCTACGGTTACTGACTGTGTAGCATCGAACCCCGCCTTACCTTAATCCTGACAGTCGTTTGCTTATTGGTTACGGACGTATTTTATTGGTGTCGGATTTAGACAGGAAACACATCATGCTATAAAGACAATTCGTCATTTCGTTCTAGCGGTTTAACATATGGCGCGATGTTCATATGTTCGTTAACCTAAACGTGATGTCCTCATATCGTTTAACGTACACGTTGTAATTTTTGCTTATTAACCTGCACGTGGTGTCCTCATATTGTTTATGACATTAACTGAATCTCTTACTTGTGATGGTCCTATTGGTCCTATTGTCTTTAACGACATGTTATGTCCCCATATTGTTTATCCGACATGGGATATGCAAGTGGTATTTGACCTACACGTGATGTCCCAAGAAAATATAACTCGCGCGATGAACCAGTGATGACTCCCCTCGCATGACGATGTAAGGATGTACACGTGCTGATGTAATAATATTTCACCATCGAAACACGGTGTAACAAAATGTTCAGGAGCGTTACTGAAGTGGCAACTCTCAAGCTGACTATGAAGACGTTACTTCACGTCACTCCCCCCCCCCCCCCTCCCCTCCACCCACCCCCTCTCCACACCGAATGTATCTTAATCCAACCATCTCGTCTTAAGCTCTCAGGGATCTTCTCGCTTAATGTCATAACTGTATGAAAATTGTCAATAATGTGACAGAAACATTGTTTAAAAGCTTTCAGGCTACGTCTAATTGTTTTACCTCCATCGAACTGATAACATTCTCGCGTCCTGCGAGCTGAGAAGGTAATTATGGGTAGAGAGAACTAGTATAACCCACTAAAAGGGCCGTCCCTACCCCCTCCAGCGTCCCTAATCCCCCCAGCGTGACAATAGGTACAAGCACTTAACAACTTCTTGTCCAAATACAGCACCGGTTATTCAGAACAGTAATTCTCTCTCAATTTTATTCTAAATTCAAACTTATTTATAATTTGTATTATTCAAGTCATTAAAACTATCCACGAATGGCTTTCAAGTCATAAATCAATCTCATACATATTCTAAATATATGTTTTGTCGTGAAAAACGATAGAAAATAAAAGTGTCTAGAAATAAAACAGCTGGTCAAATACGCTGTGAAGATTATCCAATATCTCTCAAGACGAACAGCTACAGGAAACGTTAATGTATAACTTTGAAATCAAAACATTCGATTCCGACCGTATGATTCACCATTACGGTCTGCGCGCCTCTCAGCTAAAACGTTGCCATGGATTTCATTCGAAGTGTTTCATGGAAGCATAAAACTGCTGTTTGAAATTTTTGAAATTAACCCTGCTGTTCAAATAATCTAAGATCGCGAACGTGGTTCTAAAGTCTCTTTGTCCACGAACCAAAGGTAAATCGGTTCAATCACGGGGCTCTCAAGAGATGAAAATGGTGCCTTGTGCACATACACCATATTGCTAGGCTGCTCATCTCAAGGCTCTCTAAAACCTCCCTAACAATTTATCCGACTCCGGGGGAAAGACATTTTTCTAATGCTTAAAAGTTGAATGAAATAAATACGTGATGAAATTAAATAATTATTATATCATACAGATAACATCAAAGGTGTTGTCACTTTAGGTTTAGAAATATGTAAGTGTTGTCAAAGATATCGGAAACATCTTGACAATTCATTTCATCCCTTGATAGTACAGTGGTCAGCGAGTAGCATTTTACGCCGGTTTTTTGGCACTATACCAGACATATTACGACCGCTGGGATGAGGTACCTGTACCAGAAATGAGGCTACCAGCGTTCATTTAGAACGTATCCAGTCGCCTCATCGCAATTGAAAAGAACTATCTGTTTATAATACACAGACAGAATTACATCAAAATATTCCACCCGCATAAATGCTGCTGTGGGCAATATTTCAAGTTAGTCAATATCGTTTTAACCTAAAAACTCTTACCTTAAAATATTATAGGGACAGCGGTTCACCTTGAACAAAAAGCCTATGTCACACCTGTATGTATGTAATTCTCTATTTTTTATGAATCATGACCTTGTAGTATTGACGATCACAACATTGTTATTTCCGGTTCGTCCTGATAAACAGGGTTTCGACTATCGAGGATAAACTGTAAACAATCCAAAAGATTCTCCAATCATGACCGAATGTATGTCGAGGATGATATAAGACAAATTGACGGAGAAGGCTAATGGTTAAAGTGTTCGATCCTCCATGCTACAAGTCCGTGTTCGATCCTCCTTACAGGTTCAAAGTAAGTCTCCATTTCTTGTTCCGGTTCATGCTGTTGTGGAGATATGAATAATCTATATCCGCAAACGGCAAAAATATATATCATAAGCAAGAATGGGTAGATAATGATACTATCTCATGATAATTAAATATGTTGAAAATATCATCTGTGCAAAGTTGATGTACCCAAAATACCTTTGAATGACTGGTCTAATGAAAGTTCAGTATATTGTGAGGTGAAAACAATTGCTTGGCATTTCCCTTCAAACAACAGTTGCCTTGAAATGCTGACAATATCCCGTTTGGAAGAAAAACTCTTTCTCTCTAAACACACTAAACACCATACAACACCCATACACCTCACTCACACCATACACAATCCACACACCACACACACTACACACCGTACACAACCTATACACCTCACTCATACCATACACTATCCACACACCTCACTCACGCCATACACAATCCATTCACTACACACCATACACACCTCACACACCTCATTCACACCATGTACAACCCACACACCTCACACACACATCTCTCTCTCTTTCTCTCCCTCACACACACACACACACACACACACACACACACACACACACACACACACACACACACACACAATCCGCCAACAAAGTTCGACCACCATCTCAATGGTCGACTCGTAACACCTGCCAGCAAAACAATTTTCCCTCATCCAGTATCAAATCAATCTCTGTTCCTCCTTCCCTAACTATCCCTCTTCACACCTCTCCTCACCCTGCATCTCTCCTCACCCCCAGTATTGGCCTCTCTGTCCCTCAGCGCCACCACGCGACGTATGTAAGCAAACCCATTACTGCCCCCATTAGAGCAGCGCGTTGCCGTCAATCTCCTTATTAGCGGCGCGGAGGCACAGGCACTCTCAAGACACATTCAACAGTCCACACTCCACGCACCTGACACGCAAAATGTACACGAGTCGAAAAAAATTAGTGTCTTTTTTCGCGGACTGTTGAATTGTTCAATCACAGTTAAGCTCAAATACATAGATGTATGCACATTCGGGGTATGGCACTGAAGGGCGTGCTGGAGCTTCATCAGACTGAATTGTGGCTGCATCCAGCTATCAACAATCCCCCAACGTGAACAGGCGAACACCAAGGAATATTTGCAGTTGCGGCTATCACCAATAATGTGTAAACTGAACTGTGCCATCATTAAACACAGAGTGAAAGGTGTGCTAATGCTTTTGTCCGATCGCTATAAGGTCACGAGCTGCACGTGCATTTGCAAAATGTCATTGTTAATTATACAGGTCATTGTTTTTTCGGGGCCCTCTCCGTGACAAAGGGATGAGAACCACGATATAGTTCGAATTGATAAACCGCATTTTAAGACCTTCCCGATGAACACACCATGTAATTCCATGGGCCTTGTGCAGCTTAGTGGGTGAAGCGCTCGCTCGTTATGGAGAAGACCCGGTTCATTTCCTCCAGGACAAAACATGTTTACTACTTCACTCACTCATTCACTCTCTCACTCATTCACTCACTCACTCATTCAATCACACACATACTAAATCACTCGCCCGCTGTGATACCAATACGATACTTTCTTGAACTAATTCAGAAGAACAGAGACAAAATATTAATCGTCGAATCCTAATTTTGTTCCTACTTGCTCAAACATTTACAACTATTAGGTAAAAATATAAAGCTGAGAGGAAAAATAAAAATTGATCATTTTCAAACAGTGACCAAACAAAACTCCCTTCTGGAACCAAAATTCCCAGACGGATACTTTCACCCCACGTCACCGCTCGTCACCCCTCATCACCCCTCGTCACTCCAGAACACCCCACTATACCCATCCATTACATTACAATAGGTAATCACTCCTCAATTACAGAACATGTGTGCATTGGGGATCACCTGGGTTGGTGATCATCTGTTCAAATGGAGAATGTGCTGAAATTCTGCCAGCATATCAGGTTATACGAACGTCAAGTCATTGAACTAGCGTGCCTGACACCTCTCATTACCATCTGCATTGAGCGATCATGCATCATCGTAAGCTAAAAAAATCCTTTATTAGAAGATAAGGCAGACATTATTATTGACACACAGCACATCCGAGAGTTCGTTGGTGCCAGAACCCGATAGTGGTAAGAAAAGGTTTTTCCATGCTCACTTCCGGTGCCGTAGCAGCAACGACGGCGGTGCAAGGCGTCAATGGCGGATCGATGTTAAAATCCCCTGAATTGACATATATGTGATAAATACAGACGCATCGTCAACCTCTGACATGTCCGCCCAATGACCAAACTACACAAGGAGTAAATGATCTGTACATAGCGGAAGCCCCTGCCCTGATAAGCTTCTCGTTTGCCTCCAATACAGTCTTGAAGCAGTTTGTGGTATGATCCATCATCGAGGCCTTCCCGCCGACCATAAATCTGCCTCGGCTGGTTTGGATGAGAGCTATCAATATGTAGTCAAGGCTGGCAGGCCGTCCATTATTGATGTAGCACAATTCCTACAGGTTGTGCAGGAGGGTAGAGAGATTGTAGGGGAGATCGCTGATGTGGCGGAATGCCCTGCCACTTGAAAGCCTCGTTGTAGAGGTGGCTCACCTGATTAGCTGGTGGGTACACATGAACAGAAGTCTCCATCCATCATCCACAAAACCACGATCCTTCCTCTCCATGAATGACTCAGCAGACACATCTAGACTTAATCAGATCCTGGTTATTACGATGACAGCAGTTGGTGCCTTCCATTGTCATGAAGACTACTATGAAACAAGTAATTTGGCTGCCCAAAACTAGCCTCTGTTGGGCAAATATTTGCCCTGTCTTTTGCCAGACGCAAGAGGCCACAGGCAGCTGAGCCTCATGCTCCTCTTTCTTTCCGCCATGACCAGTTTTGTTCACAATTTATTTTGCTTCAAACACTTAATGGACACCATTTGGATAGGCGTGAGACAGGGAGCGTGGTACAATAGCTGTGTTCGATATTCTAGTCGTGTTTGGACAGGGACTTCTTACTCTATCAAGTCTGTTTGTAAACTGTTTGAGGCTATGTCTGTTACGCCCCTGGCACCAAAGGAAGGCTGTTTGCCCTCCGACATCGCCCGGTCGTGCCAAGCAGCGTTCAGAACCAGCAGGAAATAGGCGCCCGCTAATCTGATAACTAGCCAAGCGACTTTCACCCACACTTCAAATCAACGTTGACATTAACAATTGTTTAATATCTCCATTTAATGGCCATGCTGGGAGAAGCCATCAAATATTTACAAATGTCCACCAATGATAAGATAATAGTAATGTTTGCCTTAGGCCCAGAACTGATTATATATGTCCTAGACTGTTTCGACAAGTTTCATTTCTAATAATCGTTAGTTTAACATGTAGGCTTTTGTGTGAATAACAAGCAGTATTCTTCTCGGTCGAAAAGCTTCTCCATACAATATAAGTCTCTAGGCTGTTCCGACAGTCACAGTATCGTTGAGAACGCTGAATCTGTCAAACATTCATCAATATATTGCCTTTCCACATGAATACCTCAGTACAAATGTCTCCAGAGATAAGACAAATATTATTAGTAGAGAATCATTATAGTTTAATAAGTCCTCCAAAGGGGGACGAGGGGATTAGTAATTAGTTATTTGACGGAAACGCGCGAGGACAATCAATAGAATGTTTGTAGGGCTGCTTCTTATCTCGGCGCTATCCCTGTCCGCTTGATGACTGCGTGCGCGACACATCAAAGAGGTGTAACGCTGTAATGACGGCAAAACAGGAAGTTGCAAGAAGTTGTGTGTATACAAAGAATCGTCTAGCACACAATTAGCCACCATGGGGGATATAGCCAAAAACACCTTTCAGAGAATCACACGAGAAAGAAGGTTTGTTTGAATGGCACATAATCAATTCCTACTCAATGGAACTGCCAGTTGAAAAAGCCAATCTTTGAATCTTCCGTTGAAGGCCTTTGTTCAATGTCTCATCAGACAGGTGCTTAGTTCTACAGTGAGACTTCCCTTGTTATACAGTTTAATCTGGGAAGGCTAACAGCTAATGCTTCGTGAAGAACGAATAGCCTGGTTGACAACAGTTAGATCTGGACAACTGTTGACAGAGGAACGCTGTTTGTACACTTGGAAAATGGTCCAGAGCCTTTCCACAACCCCTTTATTGAGAGCGTTTACGCCGCATTTAGCAATATTGCAATATCACGACAGGGGACACCTGAAATGGGCTTCACACACGGGGACTCGAACCAGGCGCTTTAACCATTAAGCTACCACACTGCCCACACAGCCCCTTTAGGTTCGATTTGCCCTGTGTACTTTGCTTCTCAGAGTTGCGTCCCTTTGGCAAGCCAGAATCCTATGGTTAACAAGTTCACTTGGTCGGCTTCGCTGAAGTCGTTTGATGTATGTAATCTTTTCCCAAGGCGTAGATCAATACTCTGTGGTATCAGTCACTGGATTGTCTGTCACAGACTTGATTATTTACATACTGCCGTCCAATCATATATAAACACATACAACAGGGTCAGTGAGGTTGTTTATTTCTGAGTATTGTGTGAAATTGGTAACCGACACCCTATAACAATAGATATAATAACATGATATACATAATTCATACAAGATACATATAATTCCATACTCATAAAGTCTGAAAAGCTGAAGGTCCTAAGGACCCTGAACCATAAAAAGTTGTGGGTACTGATAAGAATGTGTACGTCCTATACTTAAGCTATAATATCATTAATTCCCAGCAACCAAAGCGCGTGACAATAAGCAACACATTTAAAGATTTTGATTAACTCTAGTGACTGACTAGTCTCCATTTCCAACAAAATCTACATCCATGTCAAGATCCAATTCTTCTGAAAGGCCTCAAACAGACTTTTCAGACAGGAAGACGTCAGTTATTTGGGTTCAAAAGCTGTCGGTCATAAGGACCTGCAGAAAACGCTGTACACATATGTATATATTGACAGGAGGTAGGATTGATGTACTAATATAATACAAACGACAGTCAAATTAAACCAGATCTGCTTTTCTTAGTAAGCCTGTGGATGAATACTGAACGTTCTATAAAAAGTCAAGTTCGTAAATCTTGAACTCAACAACTGACAATGATCAACAGTTAACAAACAGTTGCACCAGCATGTATATATTCCAGATATAAACTAGAAAAAACTGATGTTCTCTATTCGCCACTTTCGTTTTTTACACGCACAAAAAACGTGGTGATTTTATCTTTGAACTTGATGCTAATACCTTTATGCAAATAATCCTAGTAATTGCAGGAACTGTCCCCCGTGAGCATTCGGAGTTGGACCTACCCCAGTGTTGGGGGTGACAGTGTTAACGAATTTATATACGTATTGCTGTCGGTCTTGAAAATCGAATCCTTTACGCAAATGACTGTTGACTATCAGTGAAGACAAGAAGACAGGCCTTTTTGAAAAAAATATCGTAATTAAGTTTCTAAGTTGTTAAATGAGATTCTAAGCAGCATGAAAAAAATGCCTGGGCATCTCTTTCAGCTACTTCCAACACATAACAATTTGTATATGTCCTCGCTTGCAGAGGTCAAATCAATACCTTTAAACCGTGAATTGCGATTCTAGCTCATAATTGACGAAAATATCTGAATTTCTCGTAGCCTTTTCTACTCAGCGACTGAACAAGCAATTAGTACACATTGGTGTGCTTCCCACAACCACTGCAATCCCAGATAGACACGAGCAATCTGTTGTAATGAGCGTCGTTAGAATCTGGAACAAGTTCTGTTCTTTGTGGGATAAGTGTGTACTAGGAAACAAACCGTTATCAACACACCTCCCCATCAAGGGCGTGTTTGGTGGCATACGGTACTTGTTGGAACAATCTTGCGGGACTCGTGCACTGCGTAACTCTCTCCTCTCGGACTGAGTGTTTGACAACTGATGGAGTGAAAGGTCAATCAACTTGTCCGCTTCTAAAATCATGCAAACAATGATGCGTGTGTTAGAGAAGCGAATTTGTCGTGTTCCCCTGCATAGGGAGTATTATTGTGACAGGTCGCAAGAATTAGTGAAGGGAATTTGGCTGTGGCGAGTAGTAGCAGCAGTACGAACATTGACGTGACAACATAGGATCATGGCCTTGAACTTCAGAATAAGGAACATTGCATTTGCTGTATAAGAACATGACCGTGACGCTTAGAATAAGGAGCGTTATCCTGACACTATAGGGTCATGGCCGTGACAACTAGAATAGGGAACTTTGCCTTGAGAGTATAGGGCCATGGTCTTGGAGTTTACAATAGGAAACATTGCATATGCTGTATAAGAACATGACCGTGACGCTTAGAATAGGGAATATTGACATGACTATATAAGAACATGGAGCAAGAGTTGTATACTCCCAGCGGAGTTGATATTGATAATACGATGTGCCGTTGAGACTGACATACAATGGCCGAGAGACAAAAATACCTGTGCCTTGAGCAAGCACTAATTCTGTGGATATGTGTGCTGTATACATATCTCATAATGATAAATAAAAGGCAACTTTCTCTTGACAGCATGACATCATGACCGTAACGGTATAGGATCATGACAGTAACAGTATAGGATCATGACCGTGACAATATAGGATCATGGGCGTGACGGTATAGGATCATGACCGTGACAGTATAGGATCATGACCGTGACAGTATAGGATCATGACCGTGACAGTATAGGATCATGACCGTGTTAAAATAGGGAATGTTATCTTGACAGCACAGGGTCGTGGCAGTGAGGGTTACATTAGGGAACTTTGTCTTGACAGTAGGTCAGTTACGTACGTGCCTGTTATTGTATATTCGTCACAGCCAATTTACAGCCAATGTCACCATCAGTTTCACAAGCTACTGGCCATCCATATACGCATTGTGGCACGTGTCAAGTCATTTTAGAAGCAAGCGTCATTTTTCCTTACAATTAACGCCATCTGCTGTAGGCTGAAACAACAATTAGCTTGTTTAAACGTATCAACACCGACCTACATACGCCTTACACCACATGACCCTAGTCTGGACCTATCTATTTTGGAGAAACAGGGTAATGTCTAACAAAGCACGCGCTCTCCGTATCCCTATATGTTGTTAAACAACCGCTGCAAAGTGGTATACATCTTACCTTTAATCATAAGGGACTATTGAGTAGCCTAGTGGTTAAAGCGTTCGCTCGTCAACCTGAAGACTCGGTTTTAATCTCCACATAGCTACAAACTGTGAAGCCGATTTCTGATGACCCCCATCGTGATTTTGCTGAATATTTCTAAAAGCGGCATGAAACCATACTCACTTTTGCCTTTAGTATTAGTGTTAGTACTGCCCCAGAGTGGGTTGTGACAGTTTAGTCTCTGCTCATTTAAAGCCAATCTTGCGCACCAGGACCTAGTGACATACATTAACAGTAACTTACGACTCTTGGTGCCAAGAGAGCTTCGAAAATCTGCTTCCAGGTCAAAAGTGAAATTGACTACACAGACCACTTGTCTGAATTGCTGAAATTTGAATTTAACTCGACGTGATCATATCAGTCAGTCAGTGCTAACGTTACGAAATGAGAAACGAGATATTGTAACGTGATATCAAACTATCTAACTGATGGATACATATTAAGCACAGCTTCTAGTGCTTTGAGAATTACTGGCACTCTACATATATAGAGGATATTTTGTTGATGTTGTCAGATAACATGTATATTCCATCGAGTGATCTGACAAAGCTGATATGTTCACGAGTGGTGCAATATTCTATTTATTATATTTTCATCATTGTTTGTAAATGATCGAGACATTTTATGCGTTGTATTCATTTTCTGTGCGCTCAAATTGAGAGTGTGCGCAATACGGCTGAGGTAAATGTTTTGTCAGTCAGGATGTGTAGATACCTGTGCTCGCTCCCTCGGCACTCGGTAGTGGTAATCCGTCAACGAAGAGAGTTATCTCCCCTAAGACAACCGCTTTTGTCCACGTTTCGTTCACGAACCGTTTACAGAAGGATAGGTCTCGTGGCTGCTCACTACATATTGCTCACTACATGCTAGCGCTGACCAGCGTGAGTTTAGTTTTACTTCGCTTTTATCCATATTCCAGCAACATCGGGGGACATCAGAAATGGGCTTCACATATTGTGCCCAAGTGAGGAATCGAACCAGGGACCTCGACATGAATAGCGAACGCTCAATAATCTACCACCAATCCTCTCCCCAACCAGATGACGAAATTAATGAATGAACCGTGTTTGATGTTATAATATTTCTTTTAGGTTGATCTTGAAGTACATTATACTTCCCAATCCGAAAATAAATAAAACAAAAGTCACAGAAAACAAACGCGAATTTTATTCTGAAAAACTCACGCTGTCCCCGCTCTCCGCTGTTGTAACTATTTTTCTGACAGAATTCCTAACAGCCCAAAATTACTCTGAGATTGGCTATGGATGCTGGTGAGTGATAAATACAGCATCATTTGTCCCGATCGCCACCTCCCATGCTCTTTATGTCATAGATATGAAGCTCTGATAATATTTATTAACGGTGGCAATGAAGACCGCATTTGTCAAAAGGCCATATTCTTGAAACTATGTAGATTGTCTCCCTTGGGCTTCAACGCTGGGAGATACCTTTACCCCAAATAGCATCTGTATATTGACAGTTTGATTCCTCAGCCGTGGGGGCAGAGGTCGTCATGGAAACTGCAATCATAAGTTAGAACCAATAAACTATATATGCTCATATTAACTTTTTTCAGTTTTCTTTTACTACCCCAAGCATAATAGGGACACGGTATTTCGTCCATTGGTTTGTATTTCATGATTTTCTTATCATTTTTCATAATGACATATTCATCTTTATCCTGTTTTATGATCCAGGATCGCAATATACCTAAACGCAAAGCAATAAAATCATACTGGATGTATACGAATCCATACAGGCTTCTGTTTATGACGAACCACATGAAAATGCATGACGATGAATCTTTCACAGAATTGGATAACGTAAAGATTCCATGAAAGCTCCCCATATCATAGAACACTGAGGACGTGCGTTTTTCTGTATCATCAGTCAGCTAACAGCTGGTAATTAGAGGTTGTCGCATTACTCTAATTACCAATTACCAAGTTCGTGTAGCTTGGTAATCGAATATGACGTTGTTGTGTTTTAATCAAAGCCATTAAATATGTCCGAGAAAAGTAGCATCTGGTCAGGTTGGCCGGGTAAATACCCCGATGCATGTTTGTGCATGTGCATGCACGTGCAGTGATGGACGTTTATAACCGCATTATGAAAGGTATCACATGGATCAGAAACAATATCCTCTCATAAAAAGCATAATCACGATGTCTTTCAATTAGGATGATGCGCACAAATTGCGTTTTTTGGCTTTGTTTCGTTTTTTCGGTGTTTTTTCTTGTGCTTTTATTTCATTCTATTTTTCGCATTTTTTTCTTTTGTTCTGCTGTCTCCTTTGTCCTTTTTTATGATTTATGATTTACGTTTAATGAGACGAGTCTCTCCGTGACACATTCTGCAGGTTGAAACATTCGTTACAAGTGTTGATTTTACCGAGAGAAACGGTTTTTTTCATTCTTTATTTTATTTTTTATTTATTTTTGTTGTTGTTGTTGTTGTTGTTGTTGTTGTTGTTGTTGTTGTTGTTGTTTCATGCTGCTCTCGACAATATTCCAGCTATATGTGGTCTATAAATAGAAGAATCTGGACCATACGTTCCGGTGATCAACAGCATGATCACTGATCGACGCACCCAGGATACGATAACACACTAGAACATGTCAGTAAGCCTGACCACCCTAATCTGTTTGTTGCCTCCTTAGACAACTATGGTTGCTGAAGAGTAATTCTGTTATTTAAACTCGCAAAACGCCTCATCAAATGTACAATTGTCTAGAGAATGAAGGCAAACGGCCCTTCCAACCCCCAACAAACCCTACCCCAAAATCTACGTTACCACCGTATGTTATCTACCTCACCGTTTTGTTTCAATCATTATAATGTAACATGAACAAATTTGGAATAAAATTTTGCCTTTTACATAACATCATCCACTGTTGACAGAACACTAATATTCTTGCTCGGGAATAGCGCCAGATGAGAAAACAGAACTTCGGGAAACAACATTTTTGGTAATCTATGTTCCTCTCATTGTCTGGTTACTGTGTAGCGTACGATATACCTATTGTCATAAATTATTACAAAACAATGAACACTGTGTATTGATGAAACAGTACAAATATATGTCATGGAAAAGTAATGAGACATAGCATTATTAGACGGTGACTGATAATGATAAGAGTGTTTGCTTTAGAGTAATTACGTCACCAAGGTCAAGACGACTTAGAAACATAACCTAGCAAATGCATTGATTTAGCATTAGCTGGATTTTGTATAGTAGGTATTATATTATTGATAGATAATGTATATTACACCACAGAGATTACATTTACGTGTATTGAGTATCACAGACTGCCTCTGTGTATCATCTGTGACATATAACTCCAATCTGTCGCATCGTCTTGACGCACTTGCCTCGCTTTTGTCGGTTATTTCCTGCATTTAAGTTTGTATATTGATATATGTAAGTCACGTAGATTACAACCTCAAAAGAGCTAAACGATATAACTCTCACTGTGCTTCTATTGCAAAGGAATCTCGAGTAATCGGCTGTTTAGCTTTAACACATGCTCCTAATTTACTTCTTCAGCTATTTCACATCATTTGAAGAATTTTAACAAGGTATTTGCATGTTCTAGATATTCTTAATTCAACAGAAACGTATATTACACATGTACCTGAGACAATGTAAAAATGGTAATCCAGGCTAAACAATTATATTTAAACGCCATTCTTTTTCTCTTGAGAGAAAAACATTATAGAATATTTATAAATGCTATTTCAACAGCGTTTTCAGGATTCTCTATCGTGGGTTACATTGTACAGATAGGTACCCCGTCTGGCGACAAGTGTTTTGTAACAAAAATTAATCAATCCATGAACATCTGTGGATAGTCAGATAAGCATGAAGGTGTGCCATTTAACTTTGTTTGCCATGCCTCTGGGTGGATATTTAACAGCAAACATATTTTTAAATACAAATCCCACCTCGCGGATACAGTTTACGTGCGACAGAAATATTAATAAATGGCTCCACTTTACAGAGACTTGGTGATTTGTATTTCCCGATTAGAAAGCCTGTCGTGTTGTTGATATATAATGTTATCTGTATTTCGGGGCGAGACACTATCTGGATTGCACGAGTAGTCGTTTGTATTACATGGGCGACACACTATCTGGATTGCACGAGTAGTCGTTTGTATTACATGGGCGAGACACTATCTGGATTGCACGAGTAGTCGTTTGTATTACATGGGTGTCACTCACATTGCACATGCCTCTCCACATAAATAATCATCACTCCACGCGCCATTAATCAAGAACGGTCCCTAAATGGCTAAATGTTCGGTAAAATTTCAGTTTTGAAAACTGTTTACAAAAGTGTTATTAAAGAAATTGACATGCTTGTGCGCATTGACTAATCATCTGAAAACATTTTCAGGAACTGTATTTACTAAAATTTAGGGTATTGAACTGAGAACATTTCCGTATGTGTGAAAACAGGGGTCTTGAGAAGCAGTGCTGGGTTTGCTGTCGCTGGTCAAAGGGAAGCAACTCTTCTCGCCCAACACCAGCATGACGATTATAAAGAGCTATTTACTGAAGGACCACACGCTGCACGATCATTTGGTGAAGTATACATGTGAATCACTGGACAAGTACTGATGCAAACCTGTTGTTGTTTTCAATCACAATCAAATAACAAATACACTATGATATTGACCAACATAATATTCCTTCAGCATTCGCCCGTGCATCCTCGATATCTCCAGGGTATACGTTCCGAAAAGTCTCCACTATAGTGGATATAGGGTATACGTTCCGAAAAGTCTCCACTATAGTGGAGACTTTTCGGAACGTAGACCCTGGAGATATCGAGGATGTAGATTTGCTTTGTTTACTTATTACATAATGGATTACAACTACTTTAATCCATAAAGTTGTATGTTTCATTTTTGACTCAGCAACTTCTAGAATGCCCTTTAAACATGTTTACTTATTCTTGTTTATGATTTGTAATAACGATATGGACTTTATTATATATTCTTTACCACTATAACAGAAATTCTGTAAAGTGAGGTCGTTATATGTCAGCATCGAACTGTCAAAGTACGCGCGTTGTGATTCCAAATGGTTAGGTGCTCATGGGTGCTCGTAGAGTGAACCACAGGCAAACTGTAGCGCAAAAGGCGTTGCGCAGCATAGGCAATATGACAAGTCTTCTTATATGCGAGCGAAGCGAGTTTACCTGTTAGTGAATGGAAACAGTTCATGGTTGACTCACCTTGATTACCTCCCCTGTGTCGTAAAATGAGTCACCTCCAAGGAATGCACGTCAAGTTGCTCTGTCATTCTCAAATATATCAGCAAATAATACTTATTATTATATAAATATACATTTACACATTTATCAAAGTAACCGAAGCATTCTCTTATGCAATGAAAACCTTGATTGATTACAGGTGACAATTTACCTGTGACACACCTGCCTCGTTTTCACCTGACCTCATTCAGCAGCCATTTTATTAAGGGACCAAAATGGCGCTGTCGAAGTGGTCGGACACTTCTTGTTTTATAGTCGTGCTAATTGGCTTGTTCTGCATACAATCAGGTAAATTTACTTTTGGGTACTTTTTGTTAACCACTTATTACCTTTATAAGAATTAAATATTATCGCGTTTGATGTTTTGAATTCTATCAGGTATTTCGTGTGTGCAGGCATTTCCTGATTCTGGTTTGGTTCTCTGAAATGTTTTGCTTTCTCAAAATCTTTACGGCCAGAAAAGTCGCTAGCGAAGGTAGCGCCGCAAAACGTAAGTCAGTACTTGTCTGTTTTGGGCCCCAGTTTTGTCTGATCGTATTCCCAGATTTGATCATTGTGTCAGTTTCGACGAGACAAAACGTCGTGGCTGAGGGGACCGTTTGAAATATGGTTTACCCTCCATTTTCGAGTCCTGAGAAACGCCCGTTAGTTGTTGGATCAAGGTCCCTAAGGAACTACTTAATCCATCAGACAGATTCGTGAGATTGTGCAGATTCTTTTCAACCTTATAGTTATACTGATAAAGCTAAAGCTACAAGGTCCTGGATATTTACACATGTCACAGTAACAGTATTTATATAAAACTAAAGTCACGAACCTCACCCAATATTGATGCTATATTTCTCCTTTCATGAGTCATTTGTCTTGAAAGACACATCCGTCTGTTAACTTAACATGACTCCCTATTACTTAAAGAAGGGAGTTTGTACACTCTGTTTCTATCAGTTTCAATAAGCACCACATAGGAAGTTGAACATCAATCTTTCATTGTCAGAATGGTGCTTAGCAAGACTATCGTTTAATCTAATTAGATAACATTTATTACTAGTTGTTGAGAGGACCATTAGCACAATCACAAATGATAATTGCTCGTTTTGCTAACGATCAGCACTTCATTATTTACTTTGCTACTGATTGGCTGGTGCCACATTTTCATGGAAATGAAAAACCTGTTACAGTCAAGTCTCAATAAACTCACATCATCAGCATGTTGAGTCTTCTTTAATCCGACAATTGGAAAGACTTCTACCCGTATCCACCTTCAATTTTAACGATAAAAAAATATTCCTTTGAGTGGCATTTTTTCAAAGTTGGATATGTCTTTTAGTATGTTCAGATATGAGTAAAGAAAAATGTGAAAAGTAATCCTTACCAGATGAGGAATATATATTCAGATGATATGATTTGCCTAGCATTAAGAATAAGGGGGAGCACATGTGGAAGTCTTTCCAGTTGTTGGATTAAGAAGGATGTCGGACTTAAAAATCGAGACTAAGTTATGTTCCTCAATTTGTTACCAACAAGAGTGTTGGATAAAACCAATTGTTGGATAAAACCAGTTGTCGGATAAACATAGGTTGGATTTACGAGACTTGACTGTATGTTGATTATTATGCTAAGGTTTGCCCCATAAAGATACAATGCTCTCCTGTTTTCATCTGTCTTTGTAGTCTTGCTTCCTTGAAAAAGACAAACTGTTTACTATTGATACTTAGGGATTTCAGAATTGAAATACAAGGGTTAGCTCAGAAATCTCTAAATACAGAACTAATCTGTGAAGATCTGGATAAGTCAACAATCGGGATGTGCTATATCAATAGTTATGACAGTATTTGTATTAATATCCCATGAATTTTATTTTGTTGAATACTCTATCTCCAACAGAACAATCACAAATGTCTGATACTTATCTGTCAAATGTCTTGATTAGGCATATTTACCCTGGGCCAAGAAGAGTTTCTCACTCGTTCACTCACTCGGTCCTTGGGTAGAGCAGGCCTTCAGCAACCCATGTTTGCCATAAAAGACGACTATACTTGTCGTAGGAGGCAACTAACAGGATTGGGTGGTCAGACTTGCTGACTTGGTTGACACATGTCATCGGTTCCCAGTTGCACAATTCGATGCACATGTTGTTGATCACTGGATTGTCTGCTCCAGGCTCGATTATTTACAGACTGTCGCCATACAGCTGGAATATTGCTGAGTGCAGCGTAAAACTAAACTTCATTCACTCACTCACTCACTCACTCACGTTTAACTGTGGACCAAACCTGCTGACAAGTCAATGTTGTTTCTGTTTCAGTGTCTACACAATGTGTCATCCCATCCGATTTCAAGGGGGACTGGTACTCCATGGAAGCTGGACGTGATATCACGACTGTGGTCAATGAACAAAAGTGGGGAGAGATGACCTGCATGGATCTCTACATCCACAACAACACCTTCAAACTCGAAGGCACCAACGCCACCATGCTCCTGAGGCGCCCAAACACCAAGTATGTGGTCACTACCACAGGCATGCTCATTCTTATACTCTCTTCTTTTCATCGGTTGTCCCTCTGTCGTGATGAACCAGTGAAGGTCTTGGGTAGACTAGGCCATCAGCAACCCATGTTTGCCATAAAAGGCGACTATCTCGTATTAGAGTCGTAAGAGGCCACTAACTGGATCGGATGGTCAGGCTCGCTGACTTGGTTGACACATGTCATCGGTTCCCAATTACGTGGATTGATGCTCATGCTGTTGATCACTGGATTGTCTGGTCCAGACTCGATTACTTACAGACTGCCGCCATATAGCTGGAATATTGCTGAGTGCAGTGTAAAACTAAATTCACTCACTGTAGTGATATTGCATGAATACTGCTAAGTCTGACATAAAACCTTACTTTTTTCTGGTTTAGAATTAATACCTTTTGATCAATTAGTTGGTTCATGATCTGAAGCATACTGTAATACAAAGTGTAACTTCGCAGAGATTGATACTGTCATCATTCATCACCATTTGCCCCTTTCTGTAACATGAAAAAAAATCAATCCCCATGTAGACTAGTGGTTAGAAGCATTTGCACGTCACACTGAAGCCCCAGGTTCAATTCCCAACATGGGTACCGTGTGTGAAGTCCATTTCTGGTGTCCCCTGTCGTGATAGTGCTTGAATATGGCTAAAAGTGATGTAATTTCTAAAACTAAATTCACTCGCTCAATTTGTAGGCCTGGTAACTATTGTTAGGAATTGGTTAAAATCTCACAAGAGATGATTGTTTTATTACAGCTGATCAAAAGGAATAAAAAATGATTAGTAGTGATTGGTTAGCATCATGTATCAGATTTGTTTGTTAATGCACAAAGTATAAACGAAAAACATGTAGTTCTTTAATAGTTACACATCTCGGAGGTGGGGCGTGTATTTCAAATTGCACAGAATTCATTTGAACATTTTGCGTTTCTAAAGGATAACTAGTATATAAGGAACATATATTTCCTGGAGTCTTCAAGATAAATTCAGTCATGACTTAATGAGCTTTTAGTGCTTATGTAAATTTTGTGACACAGAAAAAAACAACCTTGTGAAAACTATTTTCATTATTAATGTTAACGCAAACAAGTGTTCCAAAATGGTTTGTGCTTGATTTTAATTGATTTCATGGTCGTTTAATGTTTTGGTTAATCTTTGCAGCCATGGTTATCTCAGTTAATCAAACCACCAATGCTAGTAACCAATCATTATTAACTGAATTAATATGGTTTATTTGTATTTCAGTAATCAGAACAACTTATGTCTGGTCTGTGTGGATATATTATACAGAACAAAGAATATCCTTCAGTACAGGCAGAGTAAGTACTGATTAGTTGCACTGTTTAATATTTTTGAATCTGACTTAATGTTGCAACTGTTTTTACTTTGACATGTAATGTTGGATTCAACTTTCAATAGCCTTCACAGTATGTCTTTGAACCTGCAGTATTTCCAGAATGGTACAAACTGTGTCAACTGTGTATTGCTTTTAAATAAAACCTGACGAAAAGATGAATAAGAGAATGAAAAAAACCAAAAAAAACACAACAAAACCATCTCTACCCAAACAGAAGACACAAGAGCTCTCTCATTTGCCATGGTTTATTGTAGTATTACAAGACAGGTTGAGACTGTGAATCTTAATGTTGAAAGCCTATATATGCATTAGTTTTATGAACTAAATTATGTTATTTTGGGCTTCGGTTCAAGCTGGTAGTTGTATTCTTGTAAAATGTAAACGAAGATGTCCATATTGCAGAGATGCCAATCTCTACAATTTCATCGTAGTCACTACAAATTTGAACGTCCAACTACGCCAATATGATTCCACTAGAAATCCTATGAAATTTGAATAAAATGCATCAAATTTCGGATATATAGACAAAAACATATATTTTCAACGATGGAACACATTTTCGGACTTCATGTGCCTTCCATTCATCAAATGTAGTGACGTGTTTGAACTGGAATGACTGGAAGTAACAAACTTAATTTTAGCGAAGCTGATTTCAATACCTTTGCGATTTGACAAGTTTAGTTCGGCGGAAATAATTTAACCACCTGACCATAATATCATTAATTTTTTTCTCTGAATCCCTCATTATTTTGTTTATTTAGTTGACTACTAATTTTAAGGCCAAACTACTAATTTTGAATATTAAAACTACTATTTGCAACACTTTGGGGTTGGCATCTCTGATATGGAAATTATGAGCACTACTCCCCAGGGTAGTACACAACAAAGCCAATCACTCACTCAGATCATACATGGATTGTAATTGAAAATTATTTTTTATTTCATTTGTTTATTTATTTGAGACCAGTTATTTGCCCCCAATTATGTAATTCGGGAAGAATGATGCAAAAGCAATATAAAAATGATACAACAATATTACAACAGTAATAGAACAGTAATATATAGCAATACAACAATGATACAACACCAATACAACAATCATACAACAGCACTAGAACAATCATACAACAGCAATAGAACAATATGATAGCAATGCAACAATGATACAACACCAATACAACAATGACATAGTAATAGTACAACAGCAATACAACAATAATATAACAGCAATGCAACAATAATATAACAGCAATACAACAATGACAAACATCAGTGCAGCAGTGATACAACCACAATAACACTTTGATACAACATAGATTTAACAATGATCCAACAGTAATACAATGTCAGTACAACAATAATCATACAACAGTAGTACAATAATGAGCTAAGTGATAGTAAGGCCATTATGCAATGATACAGCATTGAATTTGAATAATGCAGCTATGAAACAACAGCAATGATACTAGAATGATACGACTTCTTACTTGCAGGTGATTGTTTCACAAGTGACAATGGTTTTGAGAACATGTGCACTGGCATAAAAAGACTCCCTGCTGTGGACCAAGTAATCACTATGTTCAGTGAGTATTTCTGACCTGTGAAGATCCGAATTTATCTTCCGTAACCCATCCTTGTCGTAAGACGGTACTAACCATATCTGGTGGTCAGTCTTGCTGACTTGGTTGACATATGACATTGTATCCCAGTTGTGCAGATCATGCTCATGTTGTTGATTATTGGATTGCCTGGTATTGACTCGATTATTTACGAACCACCGCCACATAGCGTCCGCTCGTGATGCCTGGGTTTGATTCCTCTCAAGGGTACAGCATGTGATCACCATTTCTGTTCTCCCCCGCCATTGTATCACTGGAATATCACTAAAAGTGGAGTTGACCATATTCACTCATTCAGACCATTGAAATGAATGTGACAGATTTTAGCTGAGGCTCGCTATTTATATGAATTATAGAGATCGATCATTGTTAAATAAATATTGTTTGGTTATTGATACCCACTGGAGAAACTTTAAGACAGATTGGACTAAAACTCTGGAAGAATGACTGGAGAGTGGGTTGCTTACAAAACTCATCCAGAGCATATTTTTGGAGCAGCTCATGATTAAAGACCTAAATTTGTATTTCCAGAGAAAATTTTGAAATAATTCCGTCACAGTAGTTCCTTTTCAATATATTTGATAACACAATTTTCATATCAATAATCTTTAGTTACAGTTTCCTAATTTCACCCCCAATCTCTTCCTCGATCACAATCCAGACTCTGCCAGGTTATCCCCCTTGATGACCTTCTCCCACCGGATAATGACATGGACACACAGCCAGATTGTCTGTAGCAATATCTTTTTGTCTGCAGGAATGACTATTCAAACCGTCAACTGTATCGACACGTGGGAGGGTGTGTTCCAGTTCACATACGAAGTCAACTGGGGCGGTGGCGGTATCTGTGACACACCCGGCAGCACCATCCAAGCCTGTCAGGACCCTGGCTCCTCCTACGTAGACAATGAGGTGTTCCTCATGTATTATGACAAGTGTAGAGAGGTGTCCACATCCTTCTCACAGAGTGAGTCATTCATTTTTCGTTTGTTTGATTCTGCATGTAATATTTTATTGATAGTGGAGATAAGGATAGATTGTCTTGAGTTCTATGTCGAGGACTCATATACCCAACCAAGGAAAAACATGTCAGTCTTAATCTCTCTAAAAGCTATGTTGAAGACATTAGAGGGGGAAAAAATAGAGTCTCTGAATTCAGTCTGTTTGTTTGGGGAAGGGGATAGGGATGGGGGGGGAGGAGGAGGAGTTCTTTGCTTTTGAGGGGGTGGGGGGGGGGGGGTTGTGTTGTTTTTTGTTTGTTATGCTTTTTTGTTGGGTTTTTGTTTGGGAGGACGGGGATAGTTGCTGATTGCCTGTAACGACTTCATTGGCTGTTAGAACTGACAGAATTTTGTTTGTGTGTCATGTTTTTGTGTAGAAACAGCTTTATGACCAATTCAGTCTCCAAGATTATTGTCTATGGGTGCATTGATGAATGTGACCTATTGGTTGCAGCTGTCCGGTACCAATGTATGGGGAGCTGGTTCGCCATGATTGGCAACACTGGCTACACCTTCGCCGCCATTGCTGACACAGTTGAGAAGGATCGAAGAGAAAGGTTTAAGTGCTTGGTGAGAAACTTACAAACCTGTCTTGAACACAGGGATTTATCTACATATTATCTGAGATGGATGTTCAGCCCCAAATCCGCGTCGGTTGACAAAAACGTTTCCAAAATGTAAACATTTGCGATTTATGTTATCAATGCCACCACTTTGGACTGGTAATGTACTGTCCTATGTCAAAAGAAGGATGATGAGGCATAGTGTCATCTCAGTATAGTATCAGAAAAATCATGACATTTCTGTCTCCTTCAGATGACCTTGAAGAACCAGAAGTCCGCCGACAATACCATTAGATGGGTCATGTCCCGTTTTGCTGACTGCAGCAAGCTCAACAGCATCTACGACGGCCCTGTGAGACTGGTGCTCAGGAGAAGTGAGTGAATTTCTTAGAATATCAGTGTCCTACAGTACCAGTAGTATTAGACATGTATTCTCCCAGTTCTGTTAGACACCTAAAGAACTGTACACAACGCTACAAAAATGGTTATCGCCTTGTATTTTCTCATCTCAACTCTCATCAGAAGGCTGATATAAAATATCAACTAAGGTAACAGCAACCTAGTTGAGATTTCAAACTTTAGTGATATGACCGATCCAGCAACATTGTTTACAGAGGGGAAAATGGGAAAAACTACCACTTTCTTATTTTTTAGTAAGTCCAAACAACACTAATAAGAAGCAGGCTTTAATTATGCAATTAGCCTTGCACCCATGTCAGAATTGAACAGTAGGATAGATTATTATTTTTAATCATAACTTGAAATCAGTCTGCATTATTAAGGTCTCGAAAATATGTAGTATATCAATTATTTTGTGTATGAGATGCGCAGGCTCTATATAACACAATAATCTAGTGCACACTGTATACGGGTGTATAGTCCGTTTGGCTCAAAAGCCGACTGATGAATTTGAGAGTTTAGATGAGAAAATACAAGGCGATAACCATTTTTGTACCATTGTTTACAGTACTTTACTGACTCATCAACTCTGGGTTGATCTTCAGTAACCCATGCTTGTCAAAAGAGGGGACTAACAGAATCGGATGGCCAGACTCACTGACCTAGTTGACACATGTTCCACTTATGCTGTTCATCAATAAAATGTCAGGTCCAGACTTCATTATTTTCAGACCTTCGCCATATGGCTGGAATATTGCTGAGTGCAATGTAGAAATCAATCAATCAATCAATCAATCAATCAATCAATCAATCAATCAATCAACCAATCAACCAATCAACCAATGATTCAATCAACCAATGATTCAATCAATCAACCAACCAACCAATCAATCAACCAATCAATCAACCAACCAACCAAACACTCACTCACTCACTCACTCACTCACTCACTCACTCATCTGATCACCGATCTGGTTCAGACTCATTTGTTTACAGACGTCATATATAGCTGGAATGTTGCTGAGTGTGGCGTAAAACTATACTCACTCACTCACTCACTTACTCACTCACTCACTTTTAACCTGTGTCATATGACGTCCCTTTATTCCAGTCCCGCCTCAGACGCAGTACATGACGTCACAGTGCAACCTTCCCAGAAACATCTCAGGTCTGTGGTTTACACAGGGACTTCAGTTCCGCTCTGATGTCACCGTCAACGACACCCACATTTACTATATGACCCGAAAGAATGAGTTTGAGTTTGAGGAGACTTATCTGTCATGCCAACAGACGCTTGGAACCCGCTTCCTCATGACCAAGGTCATTGTCGGGAAATGGTGAGTTCATTAAAAATATCAATGTTGGTTAAATCAGTGTTTAGAACATGACATCATATTTATCGTGCTGATCATCACCGTTGGAGATGGTCAGCTGTTAAACCAGTGACACCTTTGCTGATTAATGTTTTCTAATTCAGCTAGTATAAGAATTGAATAAACTTTTATTGAGGAGTTAAGCCTCCTAGCTGGTTCTAAAAAAAAATGTCATCAAAAGATTGCAGTCAATCCAGGACAAAGCAGCCAGACTTGTTTCACTCTCTCGAAAATCAGTACCAATTTTCAAAGAACTTCACTGGCTTCCTGTTCAACAGAAGATCAGTATTAAACTTTGCTGTCTAGCTTATCAGTGTCATTCTCACATTGCTCCACCTTATCTCTGAGACCCCTCCAGCCCTACATTCCCCCCGATTGCTCTGCTCAGTATCTCAACAGACATTCACTGTGCCTAAAGACAAACTGTGTAGTTATTGGCAACTTCTTCGTACTTCTCTTACCTACTCTTCTCGCTGGACATCTCTTAAGACTCACTTCTTCGGATAAACATTTGCCCAAACATTCCTCTTTCTTAGCACATTGAGCAAGATATCCTGGACTGGCGCTATATAAGGGGATTATTATTATTATGAATGGTCAACCATGGAGTTACATGCAGTCCAACCACATGAGTTATATCAGTGTACCTGCGAAATAATCCCCAAACTCAGCCAGACATCAGGGCTGTCAAAATGTTACCAGCCCGAAATGGATTTAACCAGACCAGGCACCAAGATGTTGTGAATGTACTCAGATATTGACCATCCTCATTTTTTACCAGACCTGGACTGGCTTGCTGTAAATTTAGATGGTCTGTTTGAGATCCAGCATATCTTGTGCCGTCAAGACGGGCCTTATGTCTTACACTGGTTTTGTGCAGTATAACCAGGGGGTTATGGAGATATGTACAGTAAGCACATGGAGTTGCGTATAGAATAACTGTGGGGTTGTGTACAGAACTACAGAATTAAAGTGCAGTATAATCACAGGCAGGATTGGCTGGTCAGCATCACTGACTTGGTTGACACATATCATCTGTTCCCAATATTGCATATTGATGCTTATACTGTTGATCACTGGATTGTCTGGTCCAATATAGCTGGAATGTTGCAGAGTGTGGTGTAAAACTTAACTCACTCATTCACTATGACCATAGGGTTACAAAGCTGTGTACAATATGATCAGTGTTAGATTTCTGTTGAATTTTCTCACTCACCAAATTTCTGGTTTCTGGGTTCGAAAATCACATCGCCTGATGCCCAGGACAAATCAGTTTTCATTTTTGGGCAAGACAAGTTTTGAACCTCTGCGAGTCCTAATAGTAACACCCACCTTTCACAGCTGAGCAGTGTACCATGTATCTTCAAAGCTTCAAAAAGACACATTCAACGCTTGTTTGACATCTGTATCTTTTGCCTTCAGTGAGGTGGACTTCGTTTGTTACGACATTCTCCCTCGTCACCACGGAATCGTGCGCTACCGTGTGGGTAAGTCATGCTTATGCGCGAGTCGTGGGAAATGAGCATACACAGTTGTGGTGCATGTCAGTTACCATAGTAACATGCTTATTTGCCCCAGATCAGCACAATTATTGTTAAAACAGTATCCTGATGTCTGTTTAGAAAATGTAAAACCAGACACCTTTGGCAGGGAAATTTTTCCAAATGTTATCATGTTGTTCTGATTGATGTTCAATGTGTGAAGCCGATTTCTGGTGTTCTTCGATGTGATATTGCTGGAATATTGTTAAAAGCCATGTAAAAGTAAACTCACTCACCCTCCACTTAAACAGGAAAACCGTCCCGGTTAACAAAAGATGAGATGGCAAATCCCAACTACTTGGAACAGAAGTTCCGAGAGGCATGTAGTTGGATGTCCTTCACCTTCAACCGAGATGACACAGACTGGAAGTATGAGGTTCTCATCTGTGAGTAACATCATCACTGACTTTCTTTCACAAATTTGATTAAAATAACTTGTTTACTGTCCATGTTCTAGGTGCTTCATGTTATGTCTTTACATCAACAGATTTGACCCATACTCAGAGAGGTAATGTCAGTGGTTATACCCTATTGTCTTTCCAGTTTGTTCTGGGCAAGACATTTCAACACATTTTGAAGACCATATTTTTTCACCACCGTTTGCTCATAGCTAGGTCTAATAGTAAAGTGGTGCTCTTTCATAGTTTGGAATGTTTATAATTTTAAGTTTTGATGGCAACAACTTTCCTGGAAGTGTGATTGTGCACATTTACAGTGTAAACCATACAATATATCTTTATGAAACTAGGCACATACATAGGTCACCTGGTGATCAGGACTGCTTTTTAGGATTGATGTACAGTCGAACCCCGTTTACCCGGACGTTTTGGTTTCACTCGAAAATTGTCCAGATAGCGAGATGTCCGGTTAACTGGATCAAACATCCAAAACATAAAAATTAAGTGAAAGCAAAAAATATTCACGTACGTATATCAATAAATCAACAGTCAGTAGTAACAACAGCGAATCAATCATAACATATAAGTGTAGCGATAATAGATGGAAGGCGGAACGTGGGTTACCATTTGTCAAGTTGTCTCAGACGCAATCGTGTAGCGTGTGGAGCTTCAGATGGTAAGGTAGATGAAAAACATAAATCGATGACACAAAGTTATATACAGTACAATTACTGTATAGTTTCCCTTAATCCTACTTAACATGTGTTTTCTTTACTGATGAGATGTTCTCACACGTGCCAAATCCTAATGAACAACCCGAGTGACACTCACCACTAGTGTTTTGATGGCTAATTAATCAATTCACACCAAATGCCTTCTGATAGATTACGAAATCACATAGTTGTGCGGTAAATGGTATTGACGTGACACACACATGCAAGTTGCACAGATATCTCCGTCCAGATAACTGGATCATTTTTCAATGGAAATGTATGGGAATGGTTTGAAAATTCGCCGTCCGGGTCCGGAAGTGCGGGGTCCGGTTAAGCGAGTACAATTAATGAACGTAAGTTTCGTTTCATATAAAAATTGTGCGGAAGGCGTGGTTTCCGGATATGTGGGGTCTGGGTAAATGGGGTTCGACTGTATAATTGTCAAATTTCTATGGCAACAAAAGACGTCCTGCAAATATTATTAAAAAGGTTTTTATGGGAATACAGATGACCCACCATTATTCTATGCAGATAAAAATGCCCAAATGCTCATTATGAATCAGCAATGTTCATCAACATGATCAAGGAAGAAATTGATATGTCTCCCAAGGCAGTCGTAGCACTGGATTCCATGCAGCGAGTAACATACAGTGTTGTCACACATCTTACAGTAGCTGTATTATAGTGTATACAAAGTACGAACGACTGAAAAGTGTGGAATGAGAGTTACAGTTAAATTTAGTCTCAGCAATTATGAACAGAGAACTCATTTTTATCTACACATTTGTCATTAACACAAAATTACATTTAAATGAAAATTTGTCACACATTTAATCATAGAGAACTGTTATTAGTAAGTTCAGTTGAATATACAGGTGCTTTTAAAGGAAATATAACCAAATACAGAAGCAACAAGATCTTAATAAAAAATGTTCAATCCTTAACAACTTCTTTTAGAGGCATTTAGAAGGTGGAGTAGTAAGGAAGGATGACAATATATGGATGACAACTTCTTTATTGCTAAAAGAGGGACGTTTCGGTGTAGATTCTATTTTGCTTGATAACAGTGTCAGAACCTACACCGAAACTAATGGGATCGAGTGGTCAGGCTCGCTGACTTGGTTGACACATATCATCGGTTCCTGATTGCGCAGATCGATGTTCATGCTGTTGATCACTGGATTGTCTGGTCCAGACTCGATTATCACGGACCGCCGCCATATAGCTGGAATATTGCCGAGTGCGGCGTAAAGCTCAGCTCCACTCCACTCCACTCCACTCCAATCCACTCCACTCCATGCACTCACTCACTCACCCACTCATGATGCCAATCACTGAATTGCCACCATATAGCTGGAGTATTCTAGTGAATCATTTAACAAAGAAACCTATCATACGTGAAATAACGTTTTAGTTCCTATCATACTTCATGCTGTTGATTACTGGATTGTCTTGTCCAGACATACAGCTTGAATATTGCTGAGTGCATGCTCCTAACATGCTTCTAGTGCTCTGCTACAGGGAAGAAAGATTAAACGGTAGATTAAATAACGACTGATTAATGGAGATGAAAATGCAGTAGACATTGTCAAAACCAGCATCTGCCCAATCCGGCAACTTGTAAACACTGGCATAAATCTCAGTCCTGTCCATGGATTGTACATTTATCATCAGCTCTGTAATATGGCATGTTGTATAAACGACAGTTTCTCCAGTCCCATTGAGTACCGGTTTAGACAGATTCCACTCTTTTGTCAATTGTCACTTTCATAGCTTAGCAGCTGACTTGATGGTAATGTTTCAGTGAACCCACCCTCCCCTGTTGCCTGTCCAATTGCTGGACGCTATCGGTTCGTCCAGAGTGCCATGCACTGGATGGAAAAGTATGCCACCAGGATCCGTGGTGTGACGGACCGACCCCGTGTCCAGGTCGATTGTAGAATCACCGTGTCTGAGTTCAAGTCCTGCAGTCAGGACAAGTCCAAGATTGAGGTGGATGCGGAGTATTGCGAGTCAGTGGACTACCGAGGCCGACCAATTGGAGAATACGGTGAGCTTGTTAATCTGCTGTGTCATTGGATGGATGAGCTTTTGGGGATATTCTGCACTCTGTCATTGAGGGAATGGCTTGTGTAGAATACAGTTAGCATGTTAAGTCCATCTGTCATAAGGTAGTTGAGCTCTCATGAAGTTCCTGCATTTGTTGAATCAATTTGTGAGTGGGGAACATCCTTAAGGAGAACAGTGAGCTTGTAAGTCCCTCTGTCAGCATTGGAGGGCAAGTTGTCTTATGATTGCATTTTATTGCACAGGGTTGTTTGCTTTGGTGGGGCAGAATCCTATGATCATTGGTGCAAATATTCGATTTGCTTTTCAGATGTGTCTAGACTTCTGTAATTTACACTAAGTTGTGGATAGTCTGCATCAGTTAGCAGTGTTGAAAACTCTCAAAATTCCAAGCCAGACAGCCGGACACAAACATACCTCTCTGGTTTTCAGCAATAAACAACAACAAGCTAATCATGTTGCTGAATACTTTACTTCATGTATTGTAACGTGAAGGCTAACATACATGGCCAGGTTTAGAAACTAGAAAATCTGTTGCACTTTTTGAATCACAGTCAAGGTCAGAGAAAAATGAATTATAGTCGAAGTCAGCATGGTAATGTCATTTGTCTCAGCAGCAGGAACAGGACATCATCATATGTAGTTGGATGCTGCTGAAACACAATAACGTCCTTTAGAGTTGTTAGGGGTTAATATAAATACCGGAAGGGCTACTCCTGAAATTTGACCATCCAAGATGAAAACACACCGTTCCGGACAGTCAGGCAGGCGGGAGTTATATCCACTGCAGTTAGTCATCCATCTGTTTTCACCTCACAAGATGACATGCCTCGGTAACTAAAATACTGTTCACACCTGTATGAACTGGCCAGTGCCATGCCAAACACGCTATAGCTGGAAACTTGCAGAGAGCAGTATTGCCTCATAGTGTCTCACTTCTAGACACACTTCCCTTGGTATTGTATAGCTTCATGCTGATGTTGTGATGGTTGAGGTGATGTTGTGATGGTTGAGGTGATGTTGTTAGGATTGAGCTGATGTTAAGAAGGTTGAGCTGATGTAATACAGTTTCAGCTGATGTTGTGCAGGTTGAACTGATGTTGTGCAGGTTGAACTGATGTTGTGCATGCTTCCTGTGTTGTGCAGATGAGCCTGACCACATCCTGACCTGTGTGGGTTTCTGGATGGAAGACATGAAGTCTTACCTCATCACCTACGACGAGGAGGATGCCATTTCAGAGTTCCGTTGCTGGGTAAGAAAACTCCATCATGAACTTCTGTGTAGTGTAGTGTCATTTCTGTGTGTCCAGGCTCAGTCTACTCAGGGTTAGGTTAGGGTTAGGGTCACATGATACCATGTGTTCATGTGGTACTTTCATTGGATCATAAATTTGTTTCTTTGCAAATGAAATAGAACTTGTTGAACCTCTCTAGTGAATGATAGTCATGATAACTAACCATTCTGCTCTTGAACTTTAACATGTGCAAACTGTTATGACTAGGGAACAAGCAGCCAGCCCTACATCAGTGACCATCTACTAGGGTTTGGCAGACTCAGTTAAGCAGTGTAGCAAATAATAGTGGGCCTAAGTTTACTTAGACTGGGGTTGAATTACGTTAGTTCAAATCTACAATAAATGAGTCATATTTCATGTGTTATACTGAACTTATTGACTCTTCAGGTATATGAGAGACTAAGGTGGACAGATATTGTGATGTCCCGAGCCCAGACTGCCCGATGTCCGAGAGACCAGAGATCCAACAGCTACCAACTGGAGGGGACTGGCCTCAGTCTGGAGCTATTTGAAAATGAGAGACTCTGTGAGTAGTGCGATAGCACTTTGTGACTCACTGATACAAAGTCCCCAATAGTCATTAGTCCTTTTAACTGGAAGTCAATGATAAGTGACATTAATACTCATTGGTTAGATTAATACTAAAGCTCTTTAGTCTTTCTAGTCTGGGGTAGGATAAACAATAGATTTCTTGATTAGGTTATGTGACACTCATCGCTTCAAATGACCAGTCAGCTTTGAGAATGGTGTAATGTATATGTTTGTATAGGAAGCTTATATTCTCTGCAACCCAATAGAAAGGACAATAGGGTAGTCATGAGGTTAAGCCGTCACGCTGAAAACCTGGGTTTGTTTCCCCATTTGGTACAATGTGTGAAGTCCATTTCTGGTGTCCCATGCCATGATATTGCCGATTCGTAAAACCAAACTCACTCACTCAGTTCCTCTAGCCTGATAAATGTTACTGCCTGTCTTTTCTATGCAACATCCATCAATCAAAGCTTTGTAATTCAATGGAAACAGTGAATTTCATATTTTGACCATTAAAGTTCAGGGTGAAAATTCATCATCAGTAACCTATGCATGTTGTGTGAGACAAAACTGGATCAGGTAGTCAGGGTCTAGATTTTCGAAGCTCTCTTAGCCCTAAGATAGTCGCATGATAATGTTTATGTATGGCACATACGACTGTCTTTGCGATAAGAGAGCTTCAAAAATCTCAGGCCAGTGCTTGATGTTTGTCATCATAATTGCTTAGATGGGTGCCGATGGTGTCAATCACTGGTATTACTGGACAGATTTCATTATTTACAGACCTTCGTCAAATAAGAAAAGCAAGATAAACGGATGTCAGATAGGTGGAATATTACGAAGTGCAGCATTAAACAATAAAAAAGCCAAAACCACTAGATTTAATACAACGACTGTCGTTTTTTATTCCCAGATGATGACTGCCCACAGAGGTTTGACCCTGGCATCGACCCTTACAGGAAGCCGACGGTCATATATGTGTTGAGCAGCGCCACCTATCCATCACTTCAATTCTCGCTCTTCATTTCTGCCCTGACTTTCACCTTGCTACAGAGGACATAGCAATCAGATTGCATCAGTTCCGTCCTTTCAGACAATTACTATGCAATTACTCTCTGTCCAGGAATTGTCATTCACTTTCATATGTCACTAAAAGACATTGTTTACAGCAGCTGTGTACTTCCTGTACCAAAATGATGTAATTTGGGTGATCTAATAAGCTTTACTTGATGTTGGCACAAATCTTTAACAGAATACGTCTTGAGTATTCTTAAAAGCTTTCTCAAGAATAGTTGTCATCCATATGTATCTGTTTTAGATATCTCAGAGGCATATTCTTGTTGATGGCAGACATTAAAGTTAGTGACAGAGCTATAGCATCTTTAAGGAAGTTTCAAAGGTTTTCTGAATAAAAGGAGGTATTTTCACAATGGTGCGCTGTTGCAAAATATCAAAGTGTCTTAGTTTGGTGCATGCACCTGAAAGGAACAGACTGTTAGATGTTGATGTAATAAAGTCTGGATGATGTGTGGACAAATATAAGAATGGGATGCAGTAACCTTGGTAACAAGATGCCTTGCGGAATAAATTCAATGTTTAAAAATGTTTTTGACGATCGATTCAACCCAGGTCAAATGAAATCAGCCAAAACCTTGAAAGTGTATGATTTCTGTTATCTTTGACAAGTGCTAATACTCTAAAAATTAGTCTGAATTACCAAGAAATGCCTTCAATACTGGGTATACTTTTTGTGTTGTCAGTTCATTTTTGGCTCATTAAGCTGCAAGGCTGTGGTCTTGCTGACAAAAGTATTTTCAAGAATTTGTTCACTTTAGGAAGAGATTGGTATGTTCTGATGAGTATCGCAATCAATAAAGTTTTGATTATGTTTGTGTTAAAGTCAGATGATGTAGCTTGTTCATTTGTACATATATCATATGGAAACAATCAGCTCAGGCCAAGTCTGCCATACTCTTGATTCAAACTGTAAATACATGTAAATATTGTACATATGGTATTGTTTCATGGATCAAATACAGAAAACATTGATTTTTATACCAGTTTATTACATTTCCTGAAAAATGTTTTTATACAATGATTGTAATGTTACAGTAATGATCTTTTTAATATTACTTTGCAATAATTGCAATATTTTTTCAGTGATTGTGATACCAGATGACAATATTCTGTGAAAGCAGTGAACATTCCTCAAGTGTTTGGAGATTTTATTTAATGAGATCTCTCTGAACTGTAAATTCATAGATAATTGCTTAGCTTTTACTTTAAAACACTTATTGGTCATTGAGGCATAGCAATGGTTTGGCAGAAATATTCAGCAATCTTGTCATAATGATTTTACTTTTTAGTCAATTCCTTTGTGTTTTTCAATATTTTGTACCTACTTAAAATTTGTTTTAGTAAGAAATCATAGCACAACCATTGATGTTTGACATTATCAGACATTTTGTGACACTCATATAAGCCCTCTGTCATGATATTGCTTGAATGTTGCTTAGAACAACATAAACTAAACTCACTCATATAAACCTTTACAACGGATCGCAAGAAAACAAAAAACAAATCCAACAGACAAAGAAGGAATGTATTTATTTAATAAGTCATTTTTTCTTTGGTGTGTATCAAGTAATAATTCTGCATTCATCAGATTTGCAGGTACTGTAGGCTTTGTAATGGACAAATAGCATGTATTTGACTCTTTCAATGATTGATAGTGGCATGGATGTTCTGGCATAAGGATGTTTTAGTATATTTTGCGATTGCTTGTGCGAATGTGTTGAAATGTTTGTACATGTCTGTACTGTTGCTGTACCACCCAAGGGTGTTGTACCTTTGGCTTGTTTGATATCAGTCACTTCACTGAAAAGTAGAAAAAAATTACCCAGTGTTTCTGCAAAAAAAAAAAATCAGAATTTTGGGGGATGTTGGAAATTGAAATATATAATATTTTTCAGCTAATCAGTTCCATATCAGTCCTTAGATTTGAAAAAAACTTGTTTTTTTTATGCTGCTGACAGGATATTTGTGTATACGAAAGGAGGTATAGGCCTCTGCTCTTTTAATGTCAGTGTTATTTAAAGTCATATTCTTTTTCTGCATAAGAACTGTATCAAGGGACTGCTGGGAATCATGATAATGTTGATCTGTTTTAGAAGTATTTTTCTATAATAACATTTTATATATGCCAGTTAATCAGTTATTTGTAATAAAATGTAAATCAAAGAAATGTTTCGTTGGTTTTGTGATTTATTTATTTAACAATTTTATCATCTACAGAAAAACATTTGAGCATCACTTGATTCTACCATAGTTCTATCTGTATTGATTCTAATAATTAGAGGTGAGCTTATTTTAATACTATTGTGTATTTGACATTTTTACCATTTCCATTCACGTTCCTTTCCCCCAATTCTGAATGCAATGATGGTGTGAATGGCATTTATACGTGCATAACTACTCACCTGTCAACATGACAGAAGAAGAAGAAGACAAAGGAATGAAAGCTTGCCGGAATGACACGAGTAGTTACGAATGTGCTTTCACGATATACCAGGGTATACGAGGGTTATCTCCCTTCCTCCAGTCAACTTCACTTGTCGGAGAATATGTGCCATAATGTGGACATGCTACCGAAACCCAAGCCTAGTTCCCGGTGCAGCTTCGACACTGTTGCTGAAAACCGGATATTTTCGTGGGTTTTAGCTGTTGCTGAAGGTTGTGCCTACTGCGATAATTTGGAGCTAACGAATTAAGAAATCTGAGAACCACGGAACCGAGGAGCAGTTTAAATCCTTGCCCTCTTTGTCGCAAAATTTCAAATCCGTCTCAAATCTTTGAAATGGGATCCAGGCAGTACCGACCGCCTGCGTGGTGCTGAGATGCAGTGGTTGCCAGGAGTATGACAGGTCGGTGGGTCGATCCCGGGACATATCAGACCAAGAGTCTGGCGATCAACTTTAATTAGGCAAGGACTTGTCGACGCGGAATGGGTTGTCGGGTGGGGCATATAAGCTTGAACAACGGCTGGCTGGGTAACTACATTCTCTTCCCACAGAGGTTACTCCTGTCATATCAGAATATATGACAGGAGTAAACTCTGTGGGATGAGAATGGGGTAACTAGCGCTGTATATAAAACCCGCATCAGCGCTGACTCGCTACGCACGCACACCTGCAAGCAACTTCTTGTAATAGAAGCGCAATATTCTTTCAGGCCACGTTAAAACACACCACCGATTTCCGGTGTCCGTCGTAATATTGCCGTAATACCTTACTTTCCGAGTATGTGGCGCGCAACTGTTCATAGTTGAGATATGTCTGTGTTCAGTATTATTGACCCAACTGTTATCTATAAGTAGCATTGCAGTTATAAGAAATGGTTGAATTGCCAGCTTTAACGGAATGATCTTCACAAACCGTATGCCACAGAAATTACACTGTACATCATGTTACTGTGAATTTGACCCTGCCGTTTCTCATTCGCTAAACTGACATGTGACTAGAAGCAAGCAGGGTTTCCAACTTTCCACTACCTTGCAGATCATGTGTTGTGACCAGTAAAGTGTTATTATTTACTTCAGGGTGTACCAGGTGTACCAGAAATCCATGAGCACTGGTTTGAACCGCAGATTGGTCCTGAACTGTTTCCGGGTTAGTCAGCACGAGCAGTTTTGATAACGTCTGTGTTATTTATAGGGACGTTAGTCCGTATCTCCACGGTTGTGGACGTATGGTACGGACTTGCGAGGTGTGTCCAGTTGTATTAATCAGAAACGTGGATCTGATATCATCACGACAAACCACTCCAACGACCTGATCTGATAAATATGCAAATTAGGCTGCAAAGCGGGAACGGCTTTCACTCTCCATACAGGCATGCAATGCCATTTTCTCATTGAACTAGTGAGTGAGTATAATTTTACGGCTTTTTTAAGCAATATTGCAGGAATGTAACGACAGGGAACACACCAAATGGGCTTCACACAATATACCATGCTAGGAATAGAACTCGCAGTGGTTAAGAGTTCACTATTCACGTCGAAGGTTCGATTCCCCACATGGGAGCAATGTGTGGAGCCTAACCCTAGTGTCCCCTGCCGTGATATTGTAGGAATATTGCTAAAAGCGGTGAAAAAATAACATAGTCACTCACTCACTTATTCATGTATGTGATACTGTCCATTGGGAACAGGGTTGGATTTCTGCATCAAGTGATTTTTCATACATAAATTGTGCTCGTCACGATATGGTTGAATTAATGTCGCTTAATATTAACACTCAGTGCCTCGATGAGGTAACGGAGTGAGCGACAGCCGAGTTAAACGCCGCTTTAAACAGTATTCTGGTTACATCAGAGCGTGTCAGCTTGATGGTGGAAAGCCCAAAGTGCAGGTCTCAAACACGTATCTTTGGCGAAACGCCCAAGCACGATAATTGGTGACAAATAATCGGAGTGACCCAGCACTCAAACCGATAAATGCTGGCGTCTGGCTTAACAAAGGTCCGTAACTCTGTATGACGAATTACGGCACCAGAGACGACGGGTGAGATCCTGACTGTGGTGTCCCAACATCTCACGTCATTTGCAACTCTGTGATACACTGGGCGGTTAACTAAACAAATATTTTCATGCTGTTTCATTAAGTGTTCCTAGCCTTAAACTCCCATTACCCGTGAAGAGCCTTTCGAAGCTCGCTTAGCGCTAAGATAGCCGCAAGTTAATGTTAATATATTGGACTTAGGACTATCTTAGCGCTAAGGGAGCTTCGGAAATCTAGGTCCAGATTAGAATCAGTCTTTAGCACACCATGCTTGTCGTAAAGGGGTGACTAACGGAATCATGTGGTCAAGCTCGTTGTTGTTGACACATATCATCGGATCCGTAGTTTAATGTTTATGGTGTTGATCACTGGATTGTCTGGTCCAGATTGGATTATTTCCAGATCGTCGTAGGAATTCTGCTGAGTGCGCCAAGCGAAAACCGTAAACAAGAATTTCACAATAACATCATCTGATAAAGACCTAATTACCGCCAAGGCTTCGCAAAATTCGCGTTAGAATTTGTCTTCAGCAACCATTTTTTTCGTAAGAGGCGACTAACGGGATCGTGTGGTCAGGCTCGTTGATATGTGATCATATTCCCATTATGTAGATCGATGCTCCTGCTGTTGATCACTGATTCTCCTGATCCAGACTCGATTATTTACTACCTTATAGCTGGAATACTGGTGATTGCGACGTTAAACAACAGAAAATATATAAAATCTGATTAACGGGGGTGTTTTATAGATTGCGTGTCATGATATCCGCAATGTCGTGTCGTTGCTCATTATTTCAACCCTTTGTTCAGAGCAGAATCGATTTTGCACAAGTCACTGTCATATTTCTGTAATTGTCCCGACAACAAACACACATGGAGTATGCTTTTAACGGCATCGTCATTCATAAAGTCCTGGTGTCGGCAGAAATTCAGCCAGCCTCACTGAAGTAAAAACGTGTACCAACTGTCTGGGCGAATTTCTTTTGAGATGTCTGAGCGTTTTCTGTGAGCCACTAAACAGCTCGATTTCTATTTGTCGTGAAATTGTTGGTGGCAACCCCACAAATCCCATCTCCGTATACTGAACGTTAGAAATACTCTAACTTTTAGAGTAGAGTTAGAAATTACTTTCGCATAACTACGCTTGTTCTAATGACACCGATTCACTTATATATAATACTGTCCCAAACAGGAGGTCTACATTTGTATTCAAGCGGCACTTTTTATTTGTGAAAAGTTCTATTTTTTTCTTAAAACCGATCGATCAGCTTCATCTTTCTAAAACTGCACAAAAAACCTCCCCGATTCATAAAAACACAGTAACCGAGTTTCTTTCTGCTAAATTCAGCGTCTGTGACGTCAAGTGCCGTATTTAAAATTCTGGAATTGAAAAGTTGACACCTGTAAGGAAGAAAAAAGTAAGGTTTCGTCTTGTTGGATTTTATTTATTTTCCGACCGATTAAACTTTGAGTAAGGTTTAATTTAGCAGAAAAGCGCTGGTCCTCTATTCCGTGCGCGCCGTTCCTTGAGACGAAAGGTGTGCAGCCGACAACCTGGCATGCGAAATGCACCTTGGCATTTGGGAAACAAACCAAGGTGTAGTTACATACACACAGGTACACTATCACCGGGCACCTGTCGCATTTGTAACGGCGATGTTCATTGGTTAGTTTCTGAAATATGCTAACGCGGAAGAAAATATACGTATTTATTCTACGTCACAGACAGATACATCGTGATTCATGCCCAAGTGTGAGTGGATATAATTTAACACGCAGCTGTTCTTTTTTCTAAAGCCCCGGTAATATTTTCAATTGATTTCACCACGTTGAAATGTCTTGCACATACCGCATATAATGTAGAAGACTAGCCAATCAAATACACTGACTTGAGTGACATTGGAAAGTGATTCGACTTCAGTGGCACATACTGAAAGTTGATCATTGTCGTACCTGGCAGGTGAATTTGCCTTAATTAACCAAGGACTGTCATACCCCAGCGGGTGGGTAGGTGATTTTGAAAAGAGCGTGAGTTTGTTGGCGCACCTGAGTTTATTATAGCTCTGGCCCCGCCCTACGGTGATCGACATACGTAACTTCCGTCTTACCTCAGGTCGGCCATATTCTTGGAGCGAGGATAGGTGACGGCTATTTCTACGACAACAGAACGGAATCGAGGAGACACAGACAAATATCAGAGTTTTGGTTCACCAAAGACTGTCAGAAATGCCTATATTTGGTAAGAAAAACAAAAGTAAGGAGAACTTGACACAAAATCAACAATCTCCGACCGATGAACCGTCACGCCCAGCGGGTAGTCCCGAAACAAATGGAGGAGGTAAAGTGGCAAAGGACAACTCCCCTGCACAACCTCCGCCTAGGCCAAAACTCGTGTTTCACTGTCAACTAGCACAGGGATCGCCTACCGGAATCATACAGGGATTTACCAATGTGAAAGAACTGTACGGGAAGATAGCAGAATGTTATGAGATGCCGGTGTCTGAAGTAAGTAAAATACCTGGAGTATATATCTTTATGTATACACCGACGGTGATTATTGCCAACACAGGTAGGTACAGGTGAAATTATTTTAACGTAACTTGATTGTATATATTTTCCTTAATGGTGAGTATGAATACATACCATATGTGAACTTGAAAGATGGATATGATTTGAGGTGACAGGTATGAAGGTGTGTCATTGACTTGGGTGGATTTGGTGACACAGCATATATAAATATATGCGTAGAAGATATTCGTTAAATTGTTAACCACACTGTAAGCAAGGGTACCAATTTATTTTATGTATAACTCAGCAGGTGAGTATTTATCAGACAATCTAGGCAACCAGGTAACACATAACCTAGGTACATGTCGTTATATCAGTACCTTAAATGATTGATGCAGATGTTGGTCTCAAAGTACTGTCTTGTAACAGTATATAACGTCCAGAAAAGAAATCTGCAAGCACGGGTGAGCTGAATTCATCCAGGTACGTCTCCCCCTCACTAATTCACATCTCTGTATTGATTGTATTATCACAAATGGCCGAATACAACCTCTAATCAGAGGTGATTACAGTTTTTTAGTTACCAGTTGATAGGTGATATCGCACAGGGATAGTAAGCATTGAACAGGTGCATACTGGATCCGAATGGAGGAAAATTATTTTCTCTACCAGTCCTACAGAGTTTAGTAACATTTGTCAATAAACATTAATGTGTGACAGTAGAAATGGTATGAAATAGGCTGTACAGAGTAATGTGTACAGAGTAAATACTTCAGGTCCTTGTATGTAACTTATGTGGGTTATGGGGTAGCCCAGTGGGTGCTGTGTTTGCTAGTAATGCCTACAGTGTGGGTTTGATTCCCCACATGGATAAATAGCTGAAGTCTGTGTATTGTCTCCCAGTACGTGATACTGAATAAAGCTAATGCTGTGTAAAACTCACTCTCTCTTGTTGCTCAAAATGTTAATGAATGTCCATCATTTATTGATCTGTGGATTCCACACCTTAAAACTACTGCAGAAAATCAGTTCTACTAGTACTACTGACCTGTCCCATCACCTGAAGTGTGTTTTAGCCCAATTTGGTCAGTATGAACTGTAACAAGCAACCAGCTGCCTAAGTACTTACTTCAGGTGTGTTACGAACTGTTGTACAGAGTTGTGTCCCTTGAACATGCCATGCATCCATCCATATTACTGAGTTTGAATATCATTTGCATGTCACTTTGTTGTTTAGCACGGCATCCAATAATAATCCAGCTGTTTGCTGGCAGGCTGAAAATAATCGAGTCTGGCTCTGATAATCCTGTGATCAACATCATGAGCATTGATCTACGATGAATCCCAATTTTCCATGATTGTTTGTAGGTTTGTCTGAAAGCCAGGCCCATGTTGGTGGGATTCACTCAAGTAGTGAACATCTTTTTTGGCTTCCTCCCATATGAGGCTGACAAGCTCCAATATTGCAGAAATACTATTGAAAGTGGAATTTGCCAAACTCCCCCATGCAGAAGAGGCGTCAGTCTGGGATGAGTTGATAAACCTAGCTTTCTGGATGAAAGTATCTGGGAGTACTGGATGGAAAAATTGGCACATAATGGTGTTCTGTGTATCAGTAAGGTTGAGATAGTGATCGGGGAAGGTCACCTCATAATTTTGTGTGGCTGGGGAGTCATTGTAACTGATAATACACTAGTATTGCTGATTACAGTGTAAAAGTCCATTCACTCAGCAATACTAAGTGTGGACATTTTTCTTAACAATAACATGATTGCCACCTCGTTCAGTTAAACACAACTCTCCCCCGAAAAGTCAAGCAGCTAAAGGCTAGTTGAGGCCAGGCAAAACTGAGTGAGTGAGTTTAGTTTTAGTTTAGTTTTACTGCTTGAGCTATCTACCAGCAATATCACAGCAAGGTAATCCAGGCAAACAAGTGGTTGATACTATGAGCAGCATACTATTGGTGGAGTTAAGTCACACACATTTAACAGAATCATGTCCGGAACTCATTTGCCCATTGATAGTATGCATGGGCAACCTAGTTTTTGAAGTTAAAACCTGGCTACAATTCTTCATATGGGTACATAGTGTAAAGGCCATTTGTGGGCCAGTCTCTCTCACTCACTCACTCACTTACTCACTCACTCTCTCACACTGCAGCTTGTGATTGTTAGATTGTCTTATCAGCTGAATCAGACTGTTGTAGTAAACAGCAACATGTAGTCATGTCATGATCTCAGCCGGTATGCTGAATACAAAATACATTCGCCATGATGGACCTGATATGAATATGCCCAGCTTCACTTCAGGACTTATGAATAAGGCGTGTAGAGTGGTTATTAGAAAATTAAGTTGGTGAATTGATTTCCGTTTAATGTGAAACATTTCGTACCATGAACAGATACTAAGTATGTGTATGTGTGTAAGGAGGTATTGATGGAAAAAGTTGGTGAGTGGTTTTAGCGCAGACAGCTAGGTGAGGCAGGAGATTCAAACAGCAAAGTATGTTCTGTGTTAATTCTGAGTTCGCATCCTAAGTTAGTGAAGACAAAGGGTGGTTGAGTAGCCTAATGGTTAAAGCATAGTATACCATTATGACAATGACCCGGGTACAGCATATGAAGTCCATTTCTAGTGTTCCCAACTGTGATATCGCTGGAATACTGATTGAAATAGTGTTAATCATATTTACTTACTCAAAGGTGACACCTCTCATTACAATACCTGGTTGAAGAAATACTAAGTACATATCTTTTTCAAATTACATATCAGGTGTATGTTTTTCTGTAAACTAGCATTTAATTCATCAACTATCATAGGAACGCCAATAAAGCATCACCTAGTCAGCCTGCCAAGCAAAAAATATCCGTCTTTCCCCAAATTATTACTAGAGTCACCTGGACTACAGATATGTACTATAGGTCTATGTATGACCTTTATGTCGGTGTGAGGGGCATAGTATCTGCATATTTTTAAATCAGCAGGTAAATCTAGATTGAACTTACATGTGGGCATCAGCATAGCTACTTGCTGTGCAGGTTCATGAGATTACACCAGTGTTGGAGTAGTGAACATCCTCGGCTTGTTGGCATGTATCCAATTTGTGCATTGTTAACAACAAGCCATTGACAAAAGCAGGTGAAACAGCATACTTTGTTTTTGTTATTTGCAACAATTTCCTGGCTAGAACTGGTCTTCAGCAACCCATGCTTGTTGTAAGAGATGACAAACTGAATCATATGTTCAGGCTCACAGACTTGCCCAATACATTGTCTGTTACCCTAGTTGTAGAGTAAATGCTCATGATGTTGATCACTGGATTGTCTTGTCCAGACTTACTAATTTACAGACTGTTGTCATAGAGCTGCAGTAACCATTCCTAAGAAGCAAATCGTAGTTTCATTGAAGAATAGTTTTGAGAGTTCCTGGTGTATTTTTTTTTTTTGTGTTTAAATGACATCAGCTTAATTCAGTTCAATACACAATAATGGTTAATGTCATCTGGTATGATGTGTGATGATGATGATGATGATGATGATGATGATAATGATGATGATGATGATGAATATAGAGAAACTGCTACAGAAGACACTGCACTATTAAACTGAAGATTGCAAGCCAGGGGAAACAACTCTTGTCATCCCTGGCTGAAATCAAGTGGCGGTCTTCTAAAGTAAATTATTTTTTAACTATAGTTCCCTTCAAAAGTTTACACTCACTAGTGTAAATGTAGCCACTTAATTCAGGCAACTGTTCAAAACTAAATTTTGTAAAACGTTCCTTACTGTTTAAATGTACTGTTTACACATAAACTGATGTATTACTTGTAAAATATATTCCTAACACTGAAAACATTATTATCATGAGTTAAGAAATGATAAAAATCAGTCAAAATTGTCAAATTATCAACAAAACTTACCCTGAAACGCAGCAGTTCAAATGCATGAGTTAGTTACAATCTTCAATGTAACTATATATGGCTACATAACATACAGTGAGTGTTTTAAGTGAGTTTAAACTTTTGAGTATATTTTTTGTCTATATTTCTTGTCATTTATACAGAATGTTTGTACCAGACACTTTCAATGTAAAACAGCCCTTAAGGTACATGCAGTCAGGATGTTATTTCCTAAAAAATATCTTCAAGCAGGTAATGATTGATGAATGTTTAATCTAATGTTTTCCAAAGTCCTTTGGCTTAATGAGAAAATGTTGGCTCTAGTCGTTTTATAGATTCTTCATATTTCCTCTTGTTTTTTGTTGCTTAAATTAGCATTTTATCTAAATTCCAAACCCGTGATGAAAATATGACAATCTTGTAACCTGTAGACCTGTACATTCCTCTTTATCTGAGTGACGTGAGTTGAACTATGCCAGATGGAGAAGAAGCAATGTCAACCATGGTTACGTGGGCAGTTACATTGATTGTTGTGATGTTATTTTTGTTTAGTTTTGCCTGGGTAGAATGGTTTATGTAAATATGTCTGACCTGGTGAAGAAACCTGTATATGAATTTGTCTCCAGTGTATTTATGGGTTGGTATATCTTGTCACATATCACAGGTAGATACCTCTGTATTGAATTATCCCACCCTATCTCACAGGGAGATGCATTTGTAATGAAAGTATCCCATCCTATCTCATAGGCAGCTACATTTGCATTGAATTATCCCATCTTATCTCACAGGAAGATACGTGTGTATTGAATTATCTCTCCCCATTCTCACAGGGTCACATGTATGTTTAATTATCATCCCCATTTTCAAAATATTAGAATGTATATGCATCTGTCGCCAAAATTGATGCATGTATTTCAAAATATCTCACTGAATATCTTCTAGGGAGACCAATACAAATGAACTCAGTCACCCCAAAGTATATATTTGTTTATTGATTATCAGGCCTCAACCAAAAGTCCGAGAGATAAAAATTGAATTATTTCACCCCATTGCCAACTAATATGGATAAGCTCAAATTCCTCCTCCATATCTTCCTCCCACCGAGCAAACATAAAAACCATTTATTTAAATCGTGTATGAAAGGCTTAGTGTAAATTTAGCCAGCTAGATCATGTACACATTTACGAGGGTAAAGGACTGTCATTGTGATACCTTGAGTGAACACAATGGATCTGTAGGCATTAAGCCAGCTGTTGTCCCAGTTCGGGGCAAAGACTGTGTCGACTTCCTTGCCATGCTAACTGACACATGAGGCCACAATGTGAAAGGTCTGGTTAGTTTCTGATGAACATCAATGCTGTTCAGTGAGAACCAGGAGGAAGGGAATGGTATTTTATGAGATTCTTCTGAATAAGAGATTGTTCATTCGAGTTGAGCATCAGCACATTACAAGCCTGAAGGCCCAAACAGTTTAGCTAAATTCAGACCAGATTTATGCCTTATTATCTGTATCCACCAATAATCTTTTTTCTAGAATAACAGCAAAAAAATGGAAAAAATATATATTTTCCCTGCTTGAAAAAAAAAATCCTCATTTTTTTTAAAGGCCAAAAATTAAACTTACAAAAAAAAAATACTGTTTTTTGCCCAACATGCACTTAATAAATTGTCAAAAATAAAATACTTTTAGTATTTGATAGGATTGCTACTTATTTCTATAGACAAAAAAACATAAAACAAGAATTAAAATTGGTCTGGCCTAAATAGGCATACTTTTTCACTATCAGTTCTGTTTTGCAAGAAATGACACATTTTCAATCATGAAATGGGCCTTATGATTGGTTCAGCAATACTCAAGCTATGGGGGCGGTCTGCAAATAATAGACTCCGGGCCAGACAATTCAGTGATGAGCATCTTGAGCACCGATCTATGTAATTAAAACACTGAGAACAAACTCATGAGGTACATTGTCTACCAAATATAATATTTACATGCTTTACAGCAGTGCAGTTCCTGTGTCAAAATGAAGTGGAGTGCATTTTCCTCTGTATGTCTTTGTGTCCTGGTCAGTATGACTGGTATATGATCCTTGAAGCTGGGCCATGTTTTTCAAAGCAATCTCTCTGTTATGATCTATTTACCAGTTTACAGCTTAAAATAAGCTAGAGGCCATAATGGCCAGCTGATGTAAAATCTGTCAACCCATGACAAATCTGTCAGCCTCAGGCCTACAGGCCGACATCAAACGTTGTTAGTAATGTGAACTCCATTAGTGTTGCAGACTCCATTTACCAAGTGATGTTCATGCCGCAGCATTACAATCCTCGTCGTTTGAAAGAGTGCACTAATATTTCATTCTCTGCTCCCTACGGGAAGTACAAACTATCCTGTCACGTGAAGTGCTGGGTTTCCAGTCATATTATCATGTTATCCAGCTAGATATATTCACTGGTGGGTGAAATTTCAAACTGACATGTCCATGAGGTTCATCTCACATTGTGTGCTTTGGTGTGGCATTTGTGCTTCAAGCTGGTCAGACATCCACCTACTCTCATGAGCAAAGCTTCTCAATTTGTGATCTGTGTGAAGGGTTCAGCTTTTCCCATTTTCCTCTTGAGCTTTAGAGGCTCAATTGATCAGTCATGTATGCCTTTTCCCCAGCAGGCTATGCTATATCTGCCTTGGGTGCTGTAGGACTGACATCATCTTACTGCATTGGGCATTTAGAGCAGCCAACTTCAGTTCAGATTCCTGGAATCATGTGTGTGAGATTTGACACGATGTCCTCATCTGATACACCACTGGTTTTACTTACCATTAGGCATGTTCATGTAGAGGATCATGCAGAATTTCAGCAGCATGTCAAATATCCCCAACCCTGTATTTCTTTTTATCCTTTTCATTAGAAATGAAGTATGAACAAGTTATCCTCCATGTATTGATTTGATATAAATGAAATCCAAATTGTTATTTTGGCTAAATACATCAACATCAGATAACAACCAAGAATCCCTCTTTAATGGGGGAAATGGTTTCTTAACATTGAGTTAAGAAACACTTGAAAGGACTCCAATGCAGACAGAGGGAAATCTGTCACTGCAAGGAGCATGGAGTAGACTTATTCACAATCAGTTGCACTTGTTCCCAAATAATGGTCATGGATAGAGTCAAATGAAGGCCAACTTGCCCACCCAAAGACAGGATGCAGTTCAGGACATGTGTTGTTGAACTGCCTGCATGTGTACAAATAGTCTTAACCTCATCCTGCAGTAAGCACATTATAGGGTTGGGTGGGCCGCTGGTGTCCCAGACACAAATATGGCACAGGATTGTGGTGAATGGGCTTGTCATGTGTTCTTGTCCAATCCTATTACCCATAAGCAGTGCATATTTGTATGTGCAAGACTTGCATTTATCGCTATCTTGAACTGAGTCGGTGTGGAATTTCCACGGTATCCTTGCAGTGTCAGGATGCAGCCTTTCAGAGTACATTTGTGGAGTTTACAAAATCCAGGGAAGTGTTTACTCATTGAATCTACCATGGTTATATAGAAACAATGTCATGTTATATTTCATAATATGAACAGACTCCAGAAAAACTTTGAACATCAGGTCTTGTTGGGAGCTGGAATAACCATGGTATGTCTGTATTGAAGTCTACGTGTCATTGCAGTGGGGTAGTCTAGTAGTTAAAGTGTTCACTCCTCGAGCCGAATACCTGGTTCAGTTCCCCACATGGGCACAGTGTGTGTGGCCAATTTGTGGTGTCCTCTCCTCTGATATTGCTGGATTATTGCTAAGAGCAAAATAAAACTAAACTCACCCACTATGAGAGCTGGTGATTTTAATTACAAGGATCCTAAGCGTGAGCATAGGACACTAGACTAGACATGTGTCATGCTTCATTATTCAAGCATTTAGCTGATGTATTATTGTGTGTGTGCTCTGTAGACCCATTAAAATCAGATTGTAGCTGTTGTTGCTGCTTGAAAAAGATCTTCGGACATTCCATTACTTTTCACAGCCTTCGATTTGACTAGTCAGACTCTTTCTTATGAGTGAGTGAGTGATTTTACTTATTCTGCACTCAGTAATATTCCAGCTACATGGCAGCAGTCTGTAATAATAATCTTGTCAGGGCCAGACAATCCAGTGATCAACAGCATGAGCTTCGGTCTACTTAAATAAGATACGATGACATGTCAACCAAGTCAGCATGTGTGACCAACCGATCTAGTTACTCACCTCTAACAACAAGCATAGGTTAATGAAGATCACTTCTTACCTAGGTCTTTAGCAGATAGACAGGTTTCATAATACTGAACGTGACAAATTTATTCTTACACCTGGTCTGTATCAAAAATAAAGGTCTGTTAAACGTCCACCCGTGAAGGTCCCGGGGTAGAATAGGCCTTCAGCAACCCATGCTTGCCATAAAAGGTGACTATGCTTGTCGTAAGAGGCGACTAACGGGATCGGGTGGTCAGACTAGCTGACTTGGTTGACACATGTCATCGGTTCCCCATTGCGCAGATCGTTGTTCATGTTGTTGATCACTGGATTGTCTGGTCCAGACTCGATTATTTACAGACCGTCGCCATATAGCTGGAATATTGCTAAGTGCGACGTAAAACTAAACTCACTCACTCACTGTTAAACGTCATGTCCATGTCACAGACACTGACAAAGCTTCTTGTTATACAGAAATCTGAGAAACATTCCACCAGATTAAGAAATCGTGGATACATATATGGTTTCATTTTTCGCTGGGTGCATACCTTTGTTTTGTCTTTTCATGTGACAGTCTTTAAGGGATTTTGGAGTAGAATTGCTCACCAATAACCTATTTGGGTGGAAAGAGGTGACTCGGTGGGTAAGGTCATGAGAGTCAGTGACTAGTAACTTGCTTGTCTTTGTTGCTCATGATATTGATCAATTGGTTATGTAATCCAGATTCAGTTATTGAGAAACTGCTGTCATATGGCTGTATTATAAATTGCTGAGTGTGGAATTAACATGCTACAATGTCCATGGGGCTTGCTTTTAATGGAAAACCAAGTCTACTTTTTTTTAATGAGAAACTTACTACATGTGTTTTTAACTATTGAAAATAATACTGCTTTCCTACACAGCGTATGCAGTTAATTAAGAACATGTTACCATAACAAGGCTAATTTTCATAGGCCTAAACACAAGACACAGTACGCAGATTTCACAGCTGATAGTTAAAGCCCAGAGAAGTGGATGCTTATACTTACTAACATAGTGCTTAGTAACAGTTTTGAAAGTACAATTCCGTCAGGGTAATAATGTAGTGCCAGAGAGCCTAGGCGCATAAATTTGCATTATTATTATCATAATTATGGCTACAGAAACCCAGGTACAACATAGATACTGTGTGTATTGCCAGTATAGATGAAAGATGCCACTTTATCTGTTCAATAAAACTGTCCCTTAACAAAGTTGAAACTGGGAGGTTGAAACAGGTTGTATGCACTGCAATGTTACATGATTCAATTGCAACATTGGTACAGTATGTAAACTAATGTTTCAAATCAACTTAACCATGTTTCAAAATATCACAAGCCCTGTGGATGTCAATGTTGATATGTTATTGATTTGTATCAGTGGTATAGTCAGCCATCCTGCTCCGGAAGATACAGCCATTGTTGTGTTCTTGAGGAAATTGTAAACTGTAAATTGTAACTCTCAATTCAAAAACAAAATAAATAAATAAGTAAATAATTCTAAAAAAATTAAATTGGGAAATTATGTTTTGTATATATGTAAAAAACTTAAACCTACCTAAAGCAAAACAAGAGAACCTATCTACCAAGTACGTGGTTGCTTTAGATGTATCCTCAACCAGGTAAATATGTGTGAAAGAGTTCAAGGCTTTTTAAAAATCCCATTAAATGCCTTATGTTCATACTTAACCTTAAACAGATCTAAAGCATTTAATTTCTGAAGTTTTCATTCATGTGAAATGGAGCTATGTGTCCAATGGATGGAAATGGACCTAATGAGGTGGATCTGTCCACTTAGTTTAACTTAGTTCCATACTCCTTGTCAAAATCCTGGTACAAATAAGGGATGCAACTCTGCACAACAAGAGTCATATATTGTGTGAGAAAGCTGTACCTATCTGAGATGGACAGTTTATTGAAGGCAGGAATTATTCAGCAGTTTTATTTCTGTGTACTTGAAACTAACAAAAGGTTTATGAGTTAGTGTAACATGACCATTCCTGATATATTCAGGCTTATTGTTAGTCAGGTTCAGGAAGTATACGTTTCGGATAGTTTTCGTTTTCCATAATTGGTTGTTGTAATATATTCATGCTTAAACATCATCGAGCTGCTTGAACAAATCCTTTGGCGCTTCTGGGAAAGGGTAGGGAGTGGTAGTGCTTTTTGAAGCATGCTAAATGTCATTTGGGTGAATAATTGCATATTTGAAAATCGCTGAGTGAGTGATGTTTACTTTATACCAGATCAGCAGTCCAGCAGGTTATTAAGCCTGCCACCCCACACATCCCACCCCACCACAACGAAGGCATCATATCTCTGATATGTGGTGATATTGTAAGGTTCATTTAACTTGGTGACTTGGCAGATATTTACTTTCATTTGTCTGACAGTTGTATCCAGCACATTGTATTTGATACTTCTATCTGGCATTTTGTAATATTGAACCTGCTATTTTCCTGACAGCTGCCTCCAGACTTCGTCAAATTTCTGATGAGATTATTCCAGTTAGAGCTATGTGAGGCCTGTTGCTGGTTACGCCACTGTAATATTGCTTAAATGGTACTAAACAAAGCATGAAACTAATAATACTGGACTTCGTATCTGTGTTTGGTTGTTATTCTTGTTATATGAAGGAGGTAATTTTGTGGTCAGAATAAACTTGTAGGCGTTCCCTGTCACAATGGGTAAGGGTTAATGTGGTGGCCATAACAGCCATTACAGTAGCACTGAGCACCGGCAATGCAATCACAAAGTCTGAGCTGTTAATGGCGATGCTCTGTGAGTCGTCACCAGCCAGGGATGTTTTGTGAGAGCTAGTAATTAGTAGTTACCTGTGAGAAAGGTGGCAGGAGGTGATTCGTCAGGTGGATGGACTACGGTGGTCAGTTTGTGATCAGAGTTAATATTGATTATTATTATATTGTAACACACTGGAGTGTGGATTAGATAGAAGCAGGCAGGTGTCTCTGGATGTGTCATTACAAATAACATGGTACAGGTGACAAAATTGTATTGTGGTCAGCCTCTTGACTGGTCAGCTGCCATTGTAAATCAGGGTTTTAAGGAAATGAAATATGCTTGCACCCTGTGTAGTCTTAGTGATGACATTGTTGCACCAGACAAACGCATGTTGCAACAGAAAAAAACAGGTTGCACCAGACAAACGCATGTTGCAACAGAAAAAAGCAGGTTGCACCTGATGGTATAGATACAATATATAGGATGCTTTAACTTTGCTATTCATAATTTAGAATAAATGTCATGACTTTAACAGAAACAGTCATTCAGTCACTGTCCATGTAGTCACCAGTCACAGTTCCAAGCCAGTTTCTCATCATTCTGTAATCCACCTGATGTCTCTGCTCACTGAAGAGCAAAATATTAACATATTCTAGGTGTAAGTCATTATAGATAAGAGGCTGAATTTTGAAGTTTCAAGTTGCTTTAATCAAGCCCTGAAAAACGTACAGAATGTGAGGTTATATTGACCCAGGCATGTAGGATAGGCTAGTGGTTAAAGTGTTTGCTGATTATGCTGTCAGTCTGGGTTCAATTCCCACATAGCACAGAATGGGAAACATATTTCTGATGTTCTTCATGGTAAAACAGCCCGAAAGTCACTCATAATTTCAATGTCTGGCGTGTCGGCCAATTCTTGCTTTTACATTATTGTGATTCATCTGGAATGCATCTTGTCAGCCGTGTGAAGGCCTGGGCAACTTCCCTGTGTTCTGTGACAACTGTTGTTCCGAAATAAGTGCAAGCATGTCATGTACAGAGTAATTATTCAGTCACTGTCAATCAAACAGGATGTCAGTGGACTTACTTTTTCATTTGGAAAGGTAGGATAGCCAAGTTGTTCAAGCATCTGCCTGTCATGCTGAAGACCTGGATCAATTCCCCACAGGAACACAGTGTCTGAAGCTCATTTTTGGTGTCCCTGCCATTTGGCTGCAATATTGCTAAAACCAACATAAACCCATACTCACTGAAATCTTGTAGAGGTTATTGTGTCTGTCACTTAGGCTATGGGGTATAAGACAGGCACTTGACATGGGATCAGTATACATGTAACTAAGGGCCAAGGGCAGTTGTAAACCAAGAATGTTGAGCTGTAGTGTCAGCAGATGATGGACATGGCATTAACATTGTCCATTCACTACTGTCAGTGTCATCTTGCATGTCAATCAATCGTGCATGAGCAATGTCCCCATAAGACAAATAATCGTCCTTGTATTTCTGGTCATGTGACAATCCAAGTGTGGGATTTGCACGTGACTTGGATGTTTTCATCGCATCAGGAAACAGTTGTCAAGGAATTTATTTGTCTTTTGGGAAGAACTACTTTTTCCACAGTCAGTTAGACTTGCAAATTTGAGAAACATAGGAACTGTCATCTATTCTGAACAGGTCATCCTTGAAACAAGATATAGTGTCCATTTTGTTTCATAAAGCATTATACTTAAGTGCGAAACTGCCCAATAACCATGGTAACCAATATATCATGGAGACTGTGTTCCCTTAGCAACAGGTAGTATTTTATCTGAGTTCATTCTATGAAATCTTGAAGGAAATTTCATTGTAGTTGACTCAAGATGTTCCTCTTGAGAGTAGCCTTGTGAGAGGTCTCTTAGCCTTTCATGCCTGTGTTTTGTCAAAGACACAACAGTCAGGTATAAGTGCTGATAACAATTCATTTTATTTACACCAACAGAGATGTCCCTTGTCATTATTGCATACTTTTGTGGTTTAACAACCTTTACTCTACTCTACCCTTCAAAGTAGGTCAGTATCCTAGTCATGGAGAAGCACGAGCACATGCTGAGAAAGTTATTTATTCATTAGTCTGTGTTGTGCTATCTTCATGCTTTCTCGCACACCTGACTGTCCCTTTCTCTGCACTCCCACCTCGTAACAAATAGGGAACTGTGTCAATATTTTAATGAAAGTTTGTTGAACAACTTTTTTATTTTAAGGAAAAATATTCTGCAAATACCTCATAGAGTTGGTATGATATTCTGATTATGATCAGCGTTTCATTGAGTATGTTACATTTATTAGTTTTCAGCTAGACATCAGTTCATTGGTCCTCTTTTTAGCCAAAGGACCATAATGGTCAGGATAAATGATAATTCTTGTTGGATCTGGTGTGTTATCAATATTTATTAGGTTATTTACTTTTATTTGCAGTGTTATGTGCAGCTTATGTTTGCTATAGCTTAGTCCCTGGGCTAATGTCACCTTCATGTGTTAGTGGACAGTGTTTATGCATTGGTAAACAATTTGAAACGAATGAAAGTTGTGGGATGTTTTCTTTCATACTCAAGTGTTATCGAAAGTGGATTTAATTCAGCAAGAACAATTGGTGTACTGTCAACCCCATATGCGGGGATGGGGGGGGAATTTGTACTTTGTTCCGAAGTGATTTGTTTTCCTGTGTCAAAGAGCTAGTTAGGTTCAAGGCATGGTTTACAGTTGGTTTCAAATTAAGGCAGAGTCATACTTGAGATAAATGTGATATTCAGATGGATGAAAATCCTTTTAATGGTAACTGTCATTGAAATATATGAAGCATTCTTGTGAGGACTTTTTGTGACTGATTACTTGGAGATGTTGTCAATCTAGTAGTATTCGATATTGCTCAGGACCTAACACATTAGCAGTTTTTTTTCCAAGTACAAACTAAGCAAACAATTTTGCTAGCGATCATTTGCAGAAGACATTGTAATGATTTCGTGATCGTTTGATAGGATATTCTTTTCACACTGTTGTCTTATTTGAATGTAATCATCAGAACATTTTGCTTGCACTCAGTCTGTATCCAGCGAAATACACTTAGCTGAAGCCTTTGTCCGATTTGTGAAGTGTGCCAGTCTGAAAACAGCATTCGAAATACCTGCCTACCCAACTGCCCAGGACAGGTTATTTTCAACACAGACTACAAGATTCTCAGATTCACCAATTAACCCACAATTGAGTTAAAACTTGTACATGTAAATGGAGATATTCATCATATTTCACAATAATAAATCACTATGAATTCACTTGTAAAAATGAATGATAAATCCAATTGGATGATAAACTGTCACTTGTTAAACCTTAATTATTTGCAGGCAGGTAAGGTTTGGCCTGGACTGGCAGGTTTTGCAATTAATCTGCTCTGTGGTCTGGCTGAAAGTTATGGGAGATTCATATCCTGATTTCAATCAATGATAGGTAGTATTGTGCTGCATGTTGAGCTGACAGATTGGAAACTGCAGTTTGACCTGTGGGTGCCTGTGGACTTTGTTGGTGACTGTCAACATGGTCGTGAGGGAAGACAAGGTGTTTGTGTGTTCGTTGTGTCAGAGTCAACTGTAGAGGGTCGTGTCCAATGAGGTTCAACCACTTCCTTCAATTTGGCCCGATCAGCAAGGCATGTGACTTCAGGTGTGGGCAAGCAGCCAGGTGCTGATGAGAGATGCTCCCGGCTCCAGTTCTCAGATGGGTGTAGGATGAGGAACTGATCTGGTGACCTTCACAAATACCTAGGTGACCTTCACAGATACTAGACTGTCCCATGTCTCTGGACTGTCTCATTACTCTTAAAGGGTGAATGGATCAGTCCATTTCTTGACAGAAACCAACACTGATTGATGATGAATGATACATTTACTAATAGTAAGAATAAATTGATTGTGTTGATTGAGTTGGGTATTTTGTCATATGGGCATTATTTTAGCCATATACCTACAAGACGAAATCTGTATTAAAACACAGTTATTCACTTCATTATTATTTGCAAGCAGAAAATGTCATAGCACCAAATTAAGAAACAAGCAATCGTGGTTAGAATTTATGACAGAGATCAGTCTATCTCAAGTACTTTACAAAAAAGATCTCCACTGACGTGGATGAGAAACAGTTTTCATGACACTAACAAAAGAATATGTTCAGGACTTCCTCTGTACCCAACAGTAGACAATCCGTATTGACTAAAGGAAATTGTCATTAAATGTCCCAAATACAATACGAAGGAGATTTTAGGCAGTGTAAATACTGATGGTCAAATTTCACTGTCTGTGATTAAATATCTATGAATCCTTTCTACACGACATAGGAATTAACATATTCATCAGTATTGTTGTCTTTGATTTCATCAGGATTTTATTTGAACAGGGATGTCATACCAACTTTTTTTTTCAAAAAAAACCTAGAAGTATCAGACCATCCCACCTCTCATTTGTCTCAACCTTTTTGTCACCCCAGCAGTGAAGAAGACCCTGAAACAGACAGACATGATACTGTTTGCTGGTAGAATATCCAAACATATGTCCCAAGGGTCATAATAATGGTCAATGGTCAGATTGCTGCCAACAGCACTGGACTCTTATAGCAAGATCAGAAGCAATGGGATAGTCTAGTGGTTAAAGCGTTCACTCATCACACCAAAGACACAGGTTAGATTCCCCATGTCTGCAGTGTGTGAATCCCGTTTCTGGTGTCCCCTGTCATGATATTGATGGAATATTGCTAAAAGCAATGTAGAATCATTCTCAAAAAACTCACTCACTCACTCGAAGGATCAGCTGCAGATGGAAGAGATAAAGTTTAAAAATAAACTAGTTATTGTTACAGGACCTGTTGTTGAACATAAGTTCCCCTCGGATATGATGGACACTCTTGACTCTATAGTGCTACTTTGTTCACTGAGAAGTGAGAAATTTTCTTTATTTCACTCATTTAAATGATTACAAATAAATTTATTTACTTGACTAATTTTTATTACTTTACATATTCATAACCTGAACGCTGAGAAGCTGTAATCCTGACCACAATGGCTACTTTCAGGTTCAAGGTGGTAGCAACATGACTGTGTGGAGTGAGCTACTTTGTCTCCAAGAATGAGGAAGTGGGAGACCACGATAAAGGAGGCTTTGTGGCGTGTGTGTCGTGTATGTGTGTTGATTGTGTGAGGGGTTGATGTTTAGTGTGACCTGACAGTGACAGCTGACAACCAGCTCCGGTCATCATGCACTGTTTGCCTTCTCACAGTGTTTCATTTTGTTCGATCTCTGGCTGTGTCACACCTAAAGAAGTTAAAATATGGTACTTTATTCATATGTAGGGAAAAAAAGGAGGACTATTTGGCTAAGAGTTTTCTGTGTGTGAGTGGGGTATCAGTGAGTGAGTGAGTATACTCTTGCACTGCTTTTACCAATATTACAGCGATATCTTGGCAGGAAATGTCAGAATTGGGCTTCACACATGGTACCAATGGGTCTAAGGATTCAAATCCGGAGCTCTTGCTTGAGAAGCAAATGTGTTAACCACTGGACTGCTCTACTGTCCTATCAGTATCTATGTTTGACTGATGAATGGCATCTCAGTGTAAAACTGTGTAAACTGTAAAACTTACTGTCATTGTCTTGTTTCTGGTTACCTGTGTAAATTACAAATCTCCAAGCTATTTTTTAATCATGCAGTTAAATATTAGTGTCTTCACACACAGAGTAAAGCCAAACTGAGATTTTGACGACCTTGACTATACCACCAAGACTTGAAACCCTGATTCCACCCTGACTTGGCCACCTTGAATTGACTGCCTTGACTTGGCCACCTTGATTTGACCGCTCTGGCTTGACTGCCTTCACTAGACCTTCCTGACTTGACCACCCCGACTTGATAGCCTTGACTAGACTACCTGACTTGATCGCCTTAACTTGACTGCCTTCACTAGACCTTCCTGACTTGATAGCCTTGATTTGACCACCCTGACTTGACCCCGTTGACTTCACTTGACTGCCTTCACTTGGCAGCTCTGAAGTTTCTGTACTATATCACTGATCCAAGGGTTAAATGTAATTTGTTGTTAGGTCTTATCTACGTCATGATGTCATGAAACAGTTGGTACTTCAAGTATGGTGCAGTTTTATAGCAGTGCAGCATTAATTGATGGCAACAGGCTGGTTTCCACTTTGATAAATTTATGGGACAAGGGTGGAACCTGGTTGTGTTTGCTACCACTTCACTTTATGTCAGCAAGAGCATGGTGTTGAATCATACCTCAAACTGAGCTTGATCCCAAGCCGGGTGGATCGTTGCTCATATTTTCAGTCTCTGGTTTGCCGTGTCCAGACTGTTTTCAGTCCCCCTAGATACAGTTGCATGGAGCTTGGGATAAGAGTTCATCATCACTGAGATTAGTTATCTGCCACTTTTTAGCAATATTCCATCAATATCGATGCACCTCAGAATGGACTCTACACAGTGTGCTTAGCTGCAAACTGATCATGATATATGCAGATGTCTGTTAGCAATGCATGTGCAAATTAAGAACCACCACAAATGTCCAAGAACTGTTAGATGTCCAATCAGCTTTGCTTTGTGAAGCATAATGGTCCCCAAACACACAAAATACATTTAGTTGGACAGAAAATATGCAGGATAGCTGTTGCCTTTAGGTTGGGTCAATGAAATATGATGGCAGCTGTTACAGTTTTTTTTGCTAGCCATCCTGACGAATGTTGGTTTTTTCTTGTTTTGTAAGCAGATTTTTGTCCTTGAAAAGGCTATAAAAGAAAATCACCAAAGTTATATTCCTTATAAATATCAAAAGCATTTAACTTTTGACAATTTATGCAATGTTTAAGGAGCAAAAAACAATAAAGAAAATATGTTCTTATAAGTTCATATTTTTGGCCAATCAGAACCGTGAAGGTCCGGGGTAGAATAGACATTCATCAACCCATGCTTGCCATAAGAGGCAACTATACTTGTCGTAAGAGACGACTAATGGGATCAGGTGGTCAGGCTCGCTGACTTGGTTGACACGTCATCAGTTCTCAAGTGCGCAGATCGTTGCTCATGTTGAGCACTGGATTGTCTGGTCTAGACTCTATTACAGTCGAACCCCATTGTCTCGAACTCGGTTGAGACGAATTCTCGGATGTGTCGAACTGACATCTCGGTCCCTGCCGATTTCCTTATATTTATCCTTATTTTTACCCTGATGTGTCGAACTAGATGTGTCGAATTCCCGGTTGTGTCGAACTCATTTTAGGGTCCCCAAAGGCTCTAACAAGTACAAATTTACCCTTTTGTCTCGAACTGTCAAAGCTGGTTGTTGCAACTGAAAACTTCAGTCGCGCAAACGGAAGTCATCCTCATAAACGTGCTACCTAAATATCAAAAGTAACGATTAACGGACTCAACAATCAAGTGACATGTTTAACTATGCATCTATACACACATTGTCAGCACACTTACCAACTGAAATTTATTCAAACAATTAACCATAATTAAGTTGTTACCAGTGACATGTTGATCACGGACCGACAGGATATCTCTAAACAAACAATGGCGCATGTTGTTGTCATGTGACAGTCTATGTTAGCGGTCATGTGATTTCCTTGAAAATACAAAATGAGAAGTGAGGAAAACGGAGTTGGATTATCTAAATTGATGTTTTGTTTTGGGTTTAGTATTTAAGGTGTAGGATCATTTTTTTAACCAGTACGGTTAGTAACATGGCAGAGCAATTCAGCGAAGGACGATGTGTTAAGCACCGGGGTCGTGTTGGTTTTTGGTCTTTTCAGTGCTGACGGATGTGTCGAACACTCGGATAAGTCGAACTTTCCCCTTGGACCCGACGAGTTCGACACAACGGGGTTTGACTGTATTTACAAACCACTGCCATATAGCTGGAATATTGCTGAGTGCTGCGTAAAACTCATCCACTCACGCACTCATTTTGGCCAATAAAAACATTTGGATTTTATTTTTTGAGTGGGAAAAATGAATGTTAATTTTTTGTCTTAGTCTTGAAAACATACGTGTGGCAGATCCGTAAACAAGAAATGTAATTCTTCTGGCGAATATGTTGCTTTGACTAGTCTTAGTAATAAAAACAAGAAATATATTCCTTCCCTCTTGTCACCAAATTGTCTCACTTCACAAGCTGCGCGATCAGATTACATAACCATTGTGCTCTGGTTGACTTCCCTTCCTTGATGCTTGTATTTTGTGTCAGTTGGTATTCCTGTACCCAGATATTCATGGGACATGGGAGGAGAACCAGGGATTTTTTGTTGATGTCAGTGCGTATGAACATGTGAAGGCTTGTCCTTGACCTTTGCAACAAAAGAGCTACTGCCTTGACTTAGCGTTCATCTGGGAGTTGTACTTCCTTTCCTGTCAGCTTACATTATTGATATTTGCTGTGCAGAGTTGTTTCCCTTTGCTGTGATAGAATATTATGTTCATGGATGCAAATTAGTATCTGAGGGCATCCTGCACCTCATGTTTCTTTCCATCACTTTTGTCAGCACCCCTGCATAGCTGCTGATATGATATGTTGATAATCTGCCTTGTGACATTTTGTGAGTTCAGTTTGATGCCACTTGGAACAGTATTCTAAGGAGCATCGGCCCAGTGTTGAAGGAAAGTCAGAACTGATGTGTGACTAAGAAATTTACAATTTGGTGAAACCCATCTCTGGTACTGACAGAAACCTACATTTTCAAGGAAACTAGAAGTGTTTAAAACTCCCCAAATTCCATGCCAGACAGTTGGACTGGTAGCTTAAACAATTAAATTAGAAATTGTAAAATCTTATATTAGAAAGCATTCGTATTTGCCTCTTCTATTAAAGAAACTTGATTTTAAAAGTGGACATCAGTATTACCTTTCTTTTGACCCTGTGCATTATCTGTTTCCTGGGCATTCTGGATGTTGGAGACTGTTAAATGAAGCATACTAGTTTATGGATAACAAGTTCTTGTTTTTGTAACATTTTATTTAGCTTAAGAACGGCGAAAATCTTCATCGAAACGTCACTCTATGCAAGAAACAAGTTAGCCCTAAAGTCTTATGTTTTATCACTGTGCTTTAAGTAATTGCTTTAAGCATTCTGAATAACCAGACAGGAGTCATTTAGCTCCTTGGAACAAGACCCAGAGGTCACCATGTGGCATATCATCTTGAAACTAGCCAAGTGTTACATAATTCTCTTGCATTTCCAGTTATCTCCCTTTACATACTAGTTATCTCCCCAGGGGATGAATCTTTATCAGATGGTTACACCATATGTTGTATTCATGGTCGGTTATTGTCCAACTTGTCTCTAGATATTACAACTGACTGCTCAAGTATTGATCAGTTTAGCCTGAAGGTATTATACCAGTACATATCATTGCCTCATTGTATACACAATTACTTCACACATGTGTGGTCAGTGATGTCAACTGTCTTCTGCAGGCACCTGTCTCTATTACCACATACTGACAGGAGTAGAATACTAGACTTCACCTGCCATTATTAAAGAAACAGGATATGTAACTTTTGTAAGCAAATTTATTAAAGAATACTTACTTTTATGAAAAAAAAAATACTCTAAAGAGTGAAATATACGCATGGAAACAAATAAGGGAACATATGAAAGTGCAAGTGTTCCTTTATTCATTTCCAAAGCTTCTCACACAGTGCAATGCATACCTTGTGAAAAAACCTGGGGGAAAAAAATAACCCTTGCACTTTTCATGTGTTCCCTTATTTATGACCATGAGTATATTTCAGATACCTAACAAAAACTGGTTCTATTATCTAATTCTCAGTTAAGAACGCTGGATTCACGCTCCACCCATGAAGATTTGGATTTGAAAGCAAACATGCACATTGCTTAGATTGATATTGACCCAATTATTCACAGAACACTGCCGCCACTTTGTTGGAATGTTGTTGAGTGCCGTGTTAAACAAAGAAGCAAGTGAAAAACACTCTGCACTGAGCAGTTATGTTCAAAATCCATTAATACAGAATTCTGTTGTTTCATTTCTGTTTGAACTTAACTCTACTTTTTTTTTTTTGTGTTTCAGATTTTATTCTGCACATTAAATACACACAAGATAGATATGACTAAGTTATTAGGAGGGCAAATAGGTCTAGACGACTTCATATTTGCCCACATAAAAGGTCGGCCAAAGGAGATGGATGTCACGAAATCTGAGGATGCCCTGGGACTGACTATTACAGATAACGGTGCTGGTTATGCCTTCATTAAAAGAATCAAGGAGGGGAGCATCATGGATCGTGTACCACTGATAGCTGTAGGAGATCATATCGAGAAGCTTGATGGCAAAAGTCTTGTGGGCTGCCGACATTACGAAGTCGCAAAGATGCTCAAGGAGATCCCGAAGGGAACAACGTTCACGCTGAGGGTGGTACAGCCTGAGATGTCAGGATTCTGTAAGTAGCTGTTACATGATGCAGAATAGCTTCTCCTTTTGAATAGGATAATCACATGTAATACGTCTGTAACCCTCACATTTTCTTCAGTGTCAGTGAAACTATACAATGCTAAAAAAACACAGATGAAACTGCATATTTGTGACTTTTGAATGGGTGCAGTATCTCTAGATATAGAACAGTGAACTTGGAATTAATTTCTCCCCTGCGTAGGTTCCACAGTTTGCTGTGGCTTCTGTCCCTTGAGTATACCAGAATCTTATATCAGGGTTTGAATCCTTGTTTGTGTATCTAAATTGGTCAGCATCTTTCAATGCTGTTTGGTGCCATCAATTCACACGTTTTTCCTAACACAACCTTCATTGCCATAATAAAGACAACACACTCGCTCAGTCTATCAACTACTTTAGATTTTGCTTTTTGGACATGAAGCTTTTTACAGGGGTGTTGTCAAAGTACCTAGTGTAATGGGTTATAATATTGTCCTTCTGTAACCAATGCTTGTCCTAAGAAACGACCAGTGGGATCTGGTGGTCAGGCTAGTTGACTTGGTTGATACATGTCATCAGTTCTCATATTGTTGATCACTGGCTAGTCTGTTCCAGACTCAATTATTTACAGACCACCGCCATATAGCTGGAGTATTGCAGAGTGCGGCCTAAAACTAAACTCACTGACTCGAGTAAAAGCGTACTGTGGCTTGTCACCAAACTATGGCCTTCACCTTGTTTATGTAGAGAGATTAATATCCAATCCCACTATCGATTATCGGAGGACTTTTTGTGAATAATTATTGATTATAATTGAAATAGTTACATTTTTAATGTAGTCACCAATTGTAAGGTTTTTTTCCCTAGTTTTTTTTCTAATTAATGTTAATGTAAGTATTCTGTTTATATACACAACAAATATTTATCAGTATATCTAATTATGTCCACAAAAAATGTAAAATTTATTGATTAACAGGTTACAGTAATATTTACTGTAATGATGATTACGAAACTATGAATACAGTGCATTTGCTGTAGGCTGTTAAGCACATGTTTGTCCGTGAATATTTTTAATGCTTTGTCTGTTATGCTAAAACTACAACATTCTGATTAATTAAAAAAAATGTTTTTTGCAATCGATAAGTATTTTTTATCCTTCTTCCAATCAATTATGAATTATTTTCGTTCATCGGAACTTTGCGATAATTCACAACTGTTTCGTAGGAATCAGCATCAGTAATTCAGCACCCATTCCGTTATGAGAAATCAGATATTCTTTTATTTCTTTTTGAAGGAGTCCACTTTCTGATTGTATCATTCCTCAAAATGTCATTTAAATCACTAATATCGAAGTGTCTGCACTTGCTGTCTATGATTTATAATGTTTTCTAAGTTCCACAGTGCTCCTTTTTTTGGCTGCGACCTAATTATGGAGCATTCCATTGCTAACTGTCAAATTTGTTTGCTTTCTTTTCCATCTTGCTCTTTGGTTCAGCCAATCTGGGTAAATACAGTCAGTGGTGTCTGTCAAGTTGCTGGTGACTTTCAGCTTCTCGTTGTACTGTCTACACTCTGTATCTGTGTCGTTCAGTACAGTGCACATCTAGTAAAAACTTTCAAAGCAAATATATCATGTTCCTTCTCTCGTCTTGATACTGTAAAACTTGAAATTATTGTGAATATGTGAGTGGTTTGGTTTAAGAATTTATACTTTGCACTTACGGATCAAAATTAATTGTAGATGGCCATTTCCGGTGATGAACAAACTTTGTGTATGAAAATCTTGTAAATTTCATTTGTTCAGGGGTAACTTGGCATCAGTATCGAGTTGCATTTTTGGTTTTTGGTGAGATTTACATTTAATGATTATTGAATTAATTTCAAAATTTACAGTTAATTGTTCATATGACGTGGGATATTAAAAGTTGAAACAAAAGTGTGTCAAGGATTTATGCAGGAATTGTCCAGACGGTATTCCCCACAACACATTTCAAAGAGGCGTTAAACTTGACACCATTCATGCATGACACCATCTGTGCAAAAGAATTCTGAAACATTAGCTGGAAAACTATTCAATACTTCATCAAACTTGGCGCAGGCATAGCTCTGGATTGGGAATTGTCTGATCAGGTGTGACAGTTTACATGGGAAAATTTTATTTATTTATGACAGCTATTTACCTTTGATGGATATCGATGACTTTGACTTCTTGCTGTTGTCGTTCTTGAAGTTTTTCTTGCATTGTAATGGTGATAACACAATGGAAATTTGAAATGCCCTAGACAGATTATGTTGGTGGCAATGAGCCAGTGTGATTGGATATCCAGCCATGTAATGAACTACTGGCAAAGAATGGTATGTTGGACGGGTGCAGAGAATATGTTTACAAGAAGGAGGAGGTGTGTGGCAATGAGCAAAGCTATGTGGTGTGTGAAAGGGAGAGCAGATGTTGGCAAGCGCATGTTCAATGGATGATGATGAAATTGATTCTGTGCATAGCTGCATATGCCTTGCTTGTAAGACTGTCATGTCATTACACTTTCATCACAGACAACCTGAAACCTCCACGCTCACAGCAGCAAGTGCCAATGGGAGAGACGCCTGTATACTAATATACTTCAGTCATGTCTGTGCTCAGCTAATCCTTGTTTGCCCGTCATCATGGTCTTTTATTGATTCTCAGCTCATATAAACATGTTCAAAATGATAAAACATAACTGTAGCCATTTTTCTAAAGGAAGATGAAAACATAGGTTTTGTTGATACACAGGAAAATATTGGATTTGTGATAAAAATGTATTGACATTTTTAAGTATGAAATTTATCTTCTAGTGTTGTAAAGAAATTTTTTAACACAATCAGGCAGTTATTCCTGCATGAGATGCTTCACATGATTGTGTGGTTGTTGTTAATTACTTTTTCCTCCACCACCACTACCACCACCACCATCATCATCATCATCATGAGAATCGGTAATTCATTTTCGTCGACCCGTGAAGGTCCCGGGGTAGAATAGGCCTTCAGCAACCCATGCTTGCCATAAAAGGTGACTATGCTTGTCGTAAGAGGCGACTAACAGGATCGGGTGGTCAGGCTCGCTGACTTGGTTGACACATGTCATCGGTTCCCCATTGCGCAGATCGATGCTCATGTTGTTGATCACTGGATTGTCTGGTCCAGACTCGATTATTTACAGACCGTCGCCATATAGCTGGAATATTGCTAAGTGCGACGTAAAACTAAACTCACTCACTCACTCACTCATTTTCGTCAACAATCCATATCATTTTTACAGATTTAAACAGCTACTCTGACTAGATTATTTAATGACCCTCCCCTAATATATATCCTACCAATATAAAATAAGAACATAATTGACCTAGCGCACTTAATCTCTTTTGAAAAATAAGATTAAATTGTCAGGGATGTTGAAGGTTGATTTCATAATGACACCTTTCTATGTCCAGCTACAAAATTCCAAAATTCCTTGGAAGAGAGATGTCCTGTGTCAGACTCAAGTGTCTATTAAAAGTAAGGAAGAACAATTTCTCACATGGATCAATGTCGTGTTAATATGTTCCAGAGTGTTCTGAGAAACATCAAATGATCTCTTTTATTTACATTGACAAATACAACCAGTTCCAACAATCCAAAGTAATTATTTTGTTCAGGCCTAGCTAGCCTATAGTGCAGGTCATCAAAGTCCCTTACTCATCTCGCCATAGCCATGCTACATTGTAAGACTATCGGTATCTCGGTGGTGTGGGATTGGCAGGAGAGTAGCATCTGAAGCTACCACATTGCTGCATGGGAACTAACCTTCCTTGACGGCAAGGTACGTCCAGAGATGACACACCTGCCAATGTGTTTCCATGGCAACTCAGGTGATGGAAAGGTTCCCTGTATTGGTACAAGATAACAAACTGATCTGATGACCTCTGTGTTATGTAGATACAAAGGTTTATCATTTGTAACTGAGGTGAATGTGTCGACAAAATATGTGTTCAATTTGTGCAAGGTAAACAGGTTTAGACATGAAGTAATGGATGGAGGATATTGAATGGCTCCTCAGTATGCTGTCTTATGGCTGCATGTATTGTCATGAAGGATGATGGATGACTTTCTAAACTGTATCATGAGCCAGTGATGTTGAAAATATGGACGTGACAATGCTTGATGTAGATCGGGATCAATGCTGTATGATCTTGGGTTATACTGAGCAAGATATTACACATATGGAAATGAGAAGGGAAGATAATTGCACATCAATATTAACAGCTAGGTAGGAGACTTTATTGATTTCTGTCGGTTCCCGTGCATCACACATGCAACATGCCCTTTGTCAGTCAGGATTTCAAATGAATAGGGATCAGTTGGGGTTTTAAAGAGGTGTTACCCCGTTGATAGTAGCATACTGTCAGCTGCTTTCATCTCCACAAAAAGAAAAGAATTTGTTGAGACAAGGAGAGTATTGTTTATTGAAGAAAATCTCATCATGTAAGCTTCTCCTATTGAATGATTTATCAAGGAAGGTGGTAAGAGTGTTGATTGGGTCATTCTTTTGGAACATTTTTTTGTAAATCAGATCTCAGATTAAATTAGATTATACCATGTATGATAACCCTGGATGAAGATTTGAGGACAGAGTGTGTGTAAAGTCATACTGCATCACGGCTTCTTTACTACTGTACAAAGCAGACCAAACTGTGATATTTATACCCTAGGAACAAGCTTCATTGACCTTTCCTCAGTGTATTCATAACTGCAATGTTATCTTTTTTGTAGATGTTTTACACACCCTGATGTTTCTGAGGTGTGTGGAATCTTCAGCTAGAGGGAGTAGCATCTGAGGTATTTTTGTGTCCTGCTTGGGTTTCAAATTCGGTTGGTTAAGAAATGAAGACAAATTGCTGCAGAAAGCTGACAGCTGATTATCATTCTTTTGATTTGGTGAGGAAACCTCCTGTTGATTTGTCCTGAGATATTAAGGTGGAGATTTATCATGTGGAATAATGGTGAGAATGGTGTGATTTTTTTCTATTTTATATCCATGTGGCAATGTTATAATTTTTTGTACACGAGGCGAAAATATAATCCCAGTATTTTTCTGGAGCTCATGGATTGACCTTATGAAGGCTCATAGTGTGACATGCCAGCGTTGTTTGAAGCAGGGCTTTCAGACCCAATGTCAACTGACGTTGGTGTCACCCACCCTAACAACAGAGTTGTCGAGATCGTGAAGGATGGCTCGTAACTGTTTGTTACAATACCTGGAGAATAATCATGGCAAGCTCATCATTAGATTAGCATCTCCTTGCAGTTGACAGTAGTTGATGGTTGTTAGGCTCTTAATGGACAGATCTATACGTAGCATGACTGGATCTCATTTGTCTGCTGAAATCAATGTTACTCTGGACAATGTTTGGTTTCTGCCACGTGGTCTAGGGATGGATAATGTCAGAGAATTTTCATATTGCAAGGAGATTAATAACCACATTTGAAGACTTTTTTTCCAACAAAAAATACTTCTCATGATCAAGTTATAGCTTGATTTATAAACCAAACACCAACAAAATCACTATGCTTGATTAAGCTTTAATAGAAACTTTTAATCTTGACAAAATGAAAATGGAAATAATATTTAGCATGGATGAAGTGAGGAAAAGAAACGTTTAACACCAACACAGTTTGAAACTAATTTCTCCACAAAAGGCCCTGAAGTTTTAGACAGTAACTTGACTTGGTCAAGGCATATCTTAGGCCAGTGGTCATTAGTGAGTAAATATCTAAAACATTCAGATCCAAAACGTTGCAAAACGCTTGAACAAAACTTAAGAACACAACTTGAGACCAACCTTATTTGTGTTCTGAAAAACTGAAATATCCAAAGATTTCCGAGAGTTATGAAATGCAAAATACTGTCTTTTCGACTAGCGTATTGCAATATGTATTGTTTTCATGTAGATACAAGTAAACCAGTTATATTGTGCAGCCTTAATCTGGTCTGACGTGAAGGTTTTTTTTATTGATGCCTAGAATTCAGAAAGTTTGCCTTTAAACTCAGAAGTCTTGCTTTTTGAATTGGGAAATAGGGAAAACTGATTTGGAAATCATGGTTTTAGTTTTTTGGGTCTTACTTTGAATTTCGAAGTCTTGCCTGAGAAAGGCCTTGTGACTTTGTGAAGTCACACCAAAGGCACATGTTCAGTGTCCGACATGGGTACAATGTGTCAAGCCCATGGTAAGTCCCCACCCTGATCTAGCTGGAATATTGTTTTAAGCAGCATTAAGCTAAACGTACTAACTTACTCTTGAGTGGTCTTAAACATATAAGTAAATGAATATATATAAGATGGGGTCATCAATCATGAAGTGCATTGGAATTTCTCTCTGGAAACTCTTGTCGTCTTAAGTGTTGCTAACAGAATCGAATGTTTGTGATTGCTGACATGGTTGATGCCATTGTGTACCTGTTGCATAGATTGTTATTCATGATGTTGATCACTGTATTGTCTGATCCCAACACAGTGATCGAGCCGCAGTTAGTAAAGCTGGATTATTGCTCAGGGCAAAAACAGACAGGCATATCTCTCAATTTTCTTGTAACCAATTACATTCATTTGTCATTTTGTAAGTCATGACAAGTGTATAAGCAATACATGAATATTCCCTAGTCATCGCGTCAATTGAATAAGTTTAAGAAGGTCAGGTCTAAAGAAAGTCAATGTCTACATACCAAGGAAGTGAAAGGCAATGAATGATAAATTGTTTGTGACCTAGATGGCCCAAGAGAACATTCCCCATGCTGACTGAAATGTGCAACAGAATCTTCTTACCTATTGTGATCCTGAAACAAACATAAGGCAGGTGTACAAATGGGTAACAAGGTCCTGTGAGGTCGGCTGTGACTCACACAAACCTGTTGCATTGTATGCGTGTTACTGTTTTGGTATGGTGGTATAACGTGTATGGTGTAAGACATGAGTGCGTGACTGGCCCGGCGCCCAAACAACACTTCCATGGAACTCGCTGAGTCAACATGCGTCACTGATCCTCATGATTGTCCCAAATTATGTCGCCCATCTCCGTCTGGTGTGTTTGTCCTTACAATCCTGTTTTTCCTTATCTGTGTTAAGGTGGGGGAGGGGGGGGGCATTGTGTTCGGGGTACTTGGAGATAACCTGACATTCTTCCAGAATGGACAACTTGAGTACCTGTGTGTGATATGAGCTGATGTTTCAGTGGTTGCCTAGGAATCATTAGTTACCCAATCACCTGATTCCTCAAGTGAGTTTCATTCATGTTAAAGGTATCCTGAGGAGTTTAAGGTTGTAGATATTCAGGTGAGGTTAGGGTATATACTTTCTGGGTTGTATCATCTGTCCCTGGAGTAGTAGCTATCTGCTTGTGTGATTGTACAAAGGTGTCTCCTGCTGTCAACCACCACTTTGTGTAAATTGTCAAATCTTGATACTTCATAATCAGTCTTGGCTTTTGAAAATATTGCATGTTTGTTTTCTCCCTTTGAATATATATTATTATTGTGTTGTGTTCTGGCTGACTAAGCATTGAAGAGTAAACATGACTTTTCCATGCTAAAGGGACAATGAAACTAACACTTTTCAGGATGTATTCATTGACAAGACAGTTTCAGTTTCAAGTGACTTAATCTTTCAATTCTAATTATTCATGATGACAGAGTCAACAGACATAATTTTAAACATTTTAAATGTTATGTTCAATTTCAAACAGAATTTAAAATTTTATTGTGCTGTCACTTTTTTACCCATATATTTTCAAATTACACCCAAAACACAGTATAATATAATCGTTGTGGATTGTACAGGCTCAGAATATTCATCATTGACAATGTATAAAGGCTATAGTCGGCTGGCAAATAATTCCCACAGCAGTAGTGTGAGGGTAGAGATTGCCCCAGCTTTTGTTGACAGAGAAGTAGAGGTGTATTTAAGCCCAGTGTTTACATCTGTGGTGAGTCTACACAGGAATTAATGTACACAGTCACTGAAGCAGGGCAAGCTATTCTACTATTTCGGGGCTACTGAGGCTGGGCTATTCTAGTTGACATGTTTGTCGTGTGGAAAGGAGCTGTTTTCTGTTGAACAAGGGTAAAGAAAACAAGATTGTTAATTGAAGAATGCCAAAGATGTTTTTTTAGTCTGAGTGAATGGGGTTATTTTTTCATTGGGAGTTGTATTATACATTGCAATCGTATGTCTGATTTAGTTACAAATATAAAAAAAAATGGGATATAAAATTGAAAGTTTTGGGAGGTCCTATTTATGAGAACTGCTTTGGGTGCAAAAATGTTCATCAGTGTGTTGGTCACACCCAAAACACAATTTTTGAAGAAATCGGACTTCTTGTAAAGATCCTGAAGTAGATTTGGAGAATGTATGTGGATCTTGCCTAGACAATAACTTTAATAACACTGCTGGAAGTGATGACAGTACTTTTTATTTAATCCTTTACAGTTTCACTTAACATCCAATTCTTAGTCAACACAGAGTTACTTCCCTTGGTCATGCCATGCTCCACTTTCAAAACCAACATTCAGCCCAATTATCTTAAATGCTTGAATAAATGTCACATTTGTATGAACAGCTTGAACAAATTCTGATTCACTGAAAGAAATTAGTACCTATCTTGAATGACTGCCTGGTCAAATGTTCTTTCAAAAAAAGATGTCATTATTCTTCCTTAAAGTTATAATGATTCCAAGATAAGATCAAGAAGGGACATTTAAATAGTATTGAAAAAACGTGTTGACACTTCACTGCCAAACATAAATTCTGCAACTGATAAAGGTGATTTCCAAATAAATGCCACGATCATTGGAATGTGAAAGTTAAACCCAGACTGTGAGTTATGCCAGCAGTTACAAAGAATAAATCTGCACTTATCCAGAGCTCCAATTAAATGCATCCTTATGAAGAATACTGAAGCAATTTCATAAATTCAGACTGTCATAAATCTGTACAATTTGGATTGTATAGTTCTGAATTGTTACTTTATGTATTGTTTCAAAACCGTTACCTGTTGGAATGGTGTGGTAGCCTAGTGGTTAAAGTGTTTGCCTGTCTCACCTAAAACCATACTCACTCACTCGTCAACTGTATTACTTTACAGGTACATTTTTTAGCTAATTAATCATGTAACACATTAAATAACTAACTCTTATTTTTTATGTTGGAAATTGGCGCTACATTGATGCGTTAATTAGATGCTGTAACGTTTCTGTTATGAGTTTTTCATGTGGCAAGGGTACACACTTTTAGCATTGCACTGACAGACAATTCACCTGATCAGCAGATCAATCAAATTTAGTTGAAAAAATGCACACTTCCTTATGTATAGTCCCCAGTAGGCTTGTCCCAAGAGAACTGGTACTTGTAATACCAGTGAAGAATGCCTATTATCAATGCCAATTGTGAATGATAATTTATGATTTAAAGTGCTGACAATGTGTGGAGGTGTGGTTTCGTTCTTCTTTCCTCCAAGATTAAGCTGAACACAAGGCAGAAATCAACGTCTGTTCAAAATGGTATCAAACCCCTCTTACTCTCATTAATGTGGAGCTTGTAATCAGTGTCACTCTTTAAAACATTCAAAGGCTGAGCCAGAGCAGCTGGCATACTTCCAGGTCATGTTTAATGGTCAGACTGTCTGAAAGAGCATTCTGGATGTTTAATGTTACTGTCGGTGTGAACCCTTTTTGACTGGTTTGGTTGGTTTCCTGACCAACATGAGATTTTTATCACCAAAGAAATTGCTTATATGTACAAAATATAGATTCTTAAGAAAAACTCCCTATCAATTTGAGTATCGTTTTTCTGTCATATTTCATTAATTGGTTGATTTTTTTGTTTTATTGATTTGTAGAAAAACAGCCAATGACAAACATGCTTATAACACACTGATGTATTTCAAGAACTGTATTTTTTATCTGAGCCACTTGCTGAAATATGTATAACAGACGAATCACTTAGTGTAAGTTGTTGGAGCTATAGTTGAATTTGTTCGGGTATTTTGAACATACACTAAATTATGTATATGTTAAACACACAACAAACTGAAACCAGTGACGATTCCAGTTCGAATTTGTGTTCAGTAACCTGTGCTTGTCGTAAGAGGTTATTAACAGACACTAGTGTTCAGGCTCGCTGACTTGGTTGACATAAGTCATTGTATTCTAATTATGTAGATCAATGTTCATGTCCTTCATCACTGGATTGTCTAGTCCAGACCAAATTTACAGACTGCTGCAATATAGCTGGAATATTGCTAAGTGCAACATAAAACTAAAGTCACTCCCTCACTGCTAAAACAACAGCAGGTATTTACAGACTGAAGCCTGATAGCTGGAATATTGCTGAGTGAGGCATTGAACAACAGTCAATCAAAACATAAACTGGGGTTATGTTTTTTCTGACTTTTTGTTGTATATGTGTCAACATGCATACGGTTTTGACTACAATTACAACAAACTAATGTCAGTGGCCCCTTTTCTGTCGTTTTGTGTACTCTGAAAATTAAGGAAACACCCCAGGAAAACATACAAGGCTACATACAGCACTTGGATGCCCTGATTGTACTGATACATGAAATGACTGTATGCAACATTGTATACATGAAATACTTCTCTCCTTTCAGCCCATGTAGCTGCTTCATCAGGAGGCAAGAAGAAGGCCGATTTTGGCTCAGGGAAGCAGACTCTGAGACTCCGCGCCAATGGGCCTGCTACTGTGGAGGAGGTAAGTCAAGCATTTGACTCCAAGACCGATAAGAATGAAGTACGGATGCGCCGTAGATGACCTTGTGTTAGGCAAATCATGATTTAGATATGTTTTTTTTTGTTTTTTCAATTTCCACCACTAACATGTGCCTGTCATGTCACAAAATGTTGAGTTGTATCTCATCTTTTTCTCAATTGTCCTGAAAGTCATGTCAAGTGATATATTTGACTGCTTGAAGATACATCATTCCAAATTGGGAAAAAAATTAATTTCTTTTTTCAGTACAAATATCTTTCTGTCATGAGGATGTTGGGAAGAATCAGGCTGTTTGCATTTTTAAGGATTTGAGAAAATATTCCTGAACCAATGCAATTTGAACAGAGCAGTTTTTTATCAACAGCTTTCATCTAAATTGATTCTGAAATGCAAAACATAAAGAATAAGGATAAATTGTGATGTTTGTTCCACTTTATGACGATGCTGTTTCAGGATGATGATGTTAGTAGCATTGCGGTGGACAAGATCAACAATCTGCTAGAGTCGTACATGGGCATCAACGACACTGATCTTTGTGAGTATTTCTGCAGGGCCCATGTGACACATTACACAAACTAAACAGTATTTTCTGCTACCACACACCAAGATGCACAGGCAGTCGTGATTGCAACAGGGTTTTAAGGCATCAAGACATTCCAGCATTGTAAGACACCAGCAGGATACTCCATGAAGCACAAAGATCAGAGTGAACAAGATAGTGATTCCCAGTTGTCAGATTTAAAATGTCACCTTGCAAACATCTGCGGAGGCCTATATTATTTCTATACTATGATTACATACACGGCATCACATTCATTCCAACATCACGTCATGCCAACATCACATCCATGCCCACATCATATCCACATCACATCCACATTGCATCCATGCCCACATCTCATCCATTGGCCACATTACATCCACATCACATTCACTCCCACATCAAATCCATGCCCACACCACGTCAATGCAACCACATCGCACCCACGGCCACATCTCATACATGCCCACATCGCATCCATGTCCACATTGCATGCATGCCAACATCCCATCCACATCCCATCCATGCTAATATCACTTCCATGCCAACATCACATCCAGATCACATCCATGCCAACATCACATCCATGCACACATCACATCCATGCCCGCATCATCCATGCTACTTTGATAATGTTCAACCCAACCTGCTCTATCTATTCTTGTAGGTTGATGGGGTGGCCCAATGTTTAAAGCATCAGCTCGTTACCCCAAAGGCCAAAGTTTGATTCCCCTCCATGGGTGTTTTCCGAGCCTATTTCTGGTATCCTGTAAAGTCATATTGCTGGAATATTGCTAAAGGTGGAATGAAACATTACTCTCATGCAGGCTTTATTTGTAGTCAAAGGTTTGATGCACCTTTTGTGGAAGTCTCCTGCTTGAAACAGTTCATAAAATAGAGATGCTGATCAATACCTTTCCCCGTTTCAGCTCAGAGCATATGGGATATGGGCAAAACTTGCGACAACCCCAGCACCTTCGCCATGAACATAGACGAATCAGAGTTTAAAGAGTTCGGATTTACTGATGATTTCATCTTCGACATGTGGGGAGCTATATCAGATGCTAAGCAAGGACGTCTGAAAGCAGCGGCAAAAGAATTTAATGAACAGTTTTAAACCCCCACCCACCACAGAGCGCATTAGGATTACAATGCTCTTTTATATCTAGCATTTGACAGACCTGTTGTGACACAGCTGTCGGGCAACAATATATTCTTTGCGTCCACAAAGGCGTTGTCAGTCGCATTCATATGACTATACAATATATTGAGGATATGTTAGCATATTAGGGTTATCCATCATTTGTCGCACTTACAGTCCCAAACACAATGATTAACCCTGGTTACTGAAAATCGGAAATGTGTTACATCTGAAACATGTCCCATGATGTTGCCATACACATCTGTAATGTGATGAGTATCGTGATAGCTTTGATAAATTCCAAATTTCAATTTTTAAAAAATATATTTAGCAGAAAATTCTCATAAATTATTGTATGAAATAAGAGAAAACATAATTTTTCCATCTTTTTAAGTGCTTCCACAGTTTTCAACGTGGAAAAAACCCAGTGTGGTTTCTGAACATGAATTATGCCCAAAATATGAAAATACATCCAAGGGAGGTAACTGAAACAACCTCTTCAAGAAGCATTCACTTTGGAATCACATCAACATTTTAGAAGTACTTGAAAGTGATTAATTAGTAAAACTGACACATGAGATCACCAGTTACCATCATTAGATCATTATATCCTTGAAAGAAAAGACTCTCACTGGTAAAACATACTGCCCACCCTTGTGATTAACATCATGTATATTTTCTATGAAAGCCCAGTAGGTAAGAAGTGCACAAGTTAAATGTGCATATATTTATGTGACCTGTACGGTGCCTGTATGATATTCCCTACCAGCTTCATTTCTAACATAATAACTGCACCGCGAGACCTGAGGCAGACTTACCTTGACACAACGCAGCCAATTTGACCTGCCAAGGAGGATAACCCTTCCTGGCTATTTATTGCAAAGTGTACATAATCTGTATGAGCCTATGCTTGTAAGTTAAAGTATTCTATACGATGTCTGCCCCTGGTTTGCTAATGTTAGACATAATGGGGAGGTTGTTTTTTGTATTGTAATTCAAGACGCAGTTTAGTAGAATGGAGTACCACAAGCGGCAAATGAGAATTTATCTGCTGCAGGTTCAAGCTTGACCACTCATATGCTTGCAGGATTAAATGGTTCATTCTGATTGTCTTTCAAAATCGCGGAAAGTATCACATTCTTTCATGGAGTTCGTTGGTCTGTTGTGGACAGGTCACATGACCCAATTTTTTCTCTTTGATTCTGAAATATTGGGTTATGCACCTTGACAAGATGGCAGCTAGCACTCTTTCCAGAGTTCTATCCCCTTGCCATGCAGGATGCTGTGCTGTTTTTTCAACTCCCTGTTACCATGACAACCATGAAACTAAAGTTGCTGATAAGACATTTTTTACAATATTCCCTCAGACTGCAGTGAGTGTGTAATCATGGTTCTGACAGGACCTCAATGAGACAGCCTTTCAGACTAGCTGGAGAGTATTGTATATAGACATCCGATCACCACCGTCGACATACGGTTTGCTATGCCTAGCATTGTTTGTGTAAATATGGTCTCCTGCGCTAGCTGCACCATACAGATCACAACCCAAGTGCACTTTGAGTCATGCTCACTGAACCAATAAACTACACTTGTTGACTATTTATTTGATTTTAAAAATCCTGTTGTGTATTTTCATACAGTGTTATATTCATATAGTTACATTTCAAATTCTTTTACATCTTTTAAGGCAATGATAGTGATGCAATTATAAATTTGTACCTGCCTTACAATGGCATTTTCAAGAAATGTCATTTCAAATCATGTGTTAAAATCATGTAATTCCTGCCAGTATGAGTTGTTTCCATTTCCACATTCAGTTATTCTGTTTCCAGCACCTGTAGGTCAATTCCATATGATAGTGCCAGTTAATAAATAATGGTCACTAAATATGGTCCAAGATCCAGGCACCATCATAACTTGAATACTGTTCTGCCAAAGTTAGGAGCCAATGTACACAATAAATGTCGAGTCATCGAAATATCTTATCACACCATTATGTAATCCTTGTGATATATACTTCATGTTTGTTTAACCACTTGCACTTTCTGAGGTAACAGTTGCCATGGAACTGGTCAAGGGAGCAGGTTTCACTTTCGTCAGTGGTCCATGGTAACAAATAGTCTCTTTAAAATAATACCCTGATTCACATTGCTGATACGGGTTCATATATACTATGTTCCTCCTTTGACCTTGAACTCTGAATGATACTGGAGAAGTTGCTGTATTTTGCCAACAAATCCTTGAGAGGCATTTTCTTAGGCTTGTGCATTTTCAGCTTGTGTTGGCAGGGATCTTTTTATGTCTTCATGTACATTGCTTCATTATCAGGCAGTGGTAATGTCTGTTCAAGACTTTATAAACAGTTGACATTCCATTACATAAGGTCTTGTTAACAAAGCTTGTCAGTAGTCCTGATTTTGTTGCTTCTATCTTTGAGTCCTAGCCATGAAATTGTGCCTGCATCTACATCACTCAAGCTCATCCTCCACATCGTCCACACTTCGCAAGTGTTGAGTAAACCCTACCTAGAACAATAATTCAAAATAAGTTCCACCCATCACTGAATGCATAGCTGATTCCTTTCCAAAGGTGTACTCAAGAAAAGTAACATTGGCATCATCCACGAAGTGATCATAATGCTGTGACATGTAATTTTGAGTCAAAATTAAGAGTGTCCATACCCATAGCCATGGCTTTATGATTGCTTTGTGGCATGGACAACTGGCTAGCTGTTCACCTAACATTCGTAGCCCCATAAACTTCTTAACCCCATTCTTAACCCATTGGCTAAGATCTTAACACATAGGTTAAGAACTCTTTGGGCTACAAACGTTTCGAGAAAAAGGGCCCTGATCGAAATCATTCATCTCACTGAGAAACTCATCATGTTTGACCATATAAAACTTGAATTTTGCTCGCCAATGTTTTATAGACCACAAAGAGGTACCTGTATCAGCCATTGTGTTCTCCTGATGGCCTTTCCTGAGTTTCCACAATGTGTCTGTCTCTGCACCAAGCCACATGTTGATAACAGCATAATTTCTAAATCTGTCTATTCCTCTAGGTTCTGTATATAATTACTGTGTATTGCATCTAGGGGACTGGAATGTGTTTTAGTTCGTGTTTAATGTTTCCAGTAAATATAAAGGTTAAATATATAGTAATTCTGTCACAACTTCTGCAATTGTCACATTCTACAAAACCAGTTGTCTCACAATTTTTATTTTTTTGATTTTTGCTTTCTATGGAATTGGTATTTGCCTTGTGCTTGTGGGTATGAATTCAAAACATTTGACAGTACTCCAAGAGTGAATACCATTTGTTCACCTCATAATTGAGAGAAGAGTTTATCATGAAATTTTTCAAAATGTGTCATTTTATATGTTTCACATCCAGTGTTATAACAAATTAGAAATCTTGCGCATTGTTATATTTATGTTTATGAATTGTGTGTATATTTTACTGATGGTATGTTTCACAAATGTTAACTGTGGAAGATGTTTCCCAATATATATTGTGTGTAATGTTTATCTAATAAAAAGACAAATATATCCACAGGACTTCATTTAAAATAAGGAAAGCATGGAATCCCAGATATGAAAAGTTCAGTTTCCCATCAGAACTGAGGATAATAAATGCTATACAAATACTCAGTGAAATATTATATTTTGTGTCAATGTCACCACCCAGAAACTGACACAAACTATTACAGTGTAAGAAAAGGAATAATGTTGAGTTTTTCATTTTAAATAAGAACAAAAATACATTTATACGACATCAAAGGTCTTGTCAGCCAGTATTAGTGGAATGGCATCCACGACAAGGGCAAGTAACTCTAATTTTAGTTTCATTGGTTTGGCTGAACGTTTCTCATAAAATAAATTTGATTCTTGAAAACGGAGAAACAATAGATTATCATGCATATATTCCTTGTCATGAGTAACAAAACAAAGATAAGTAGGTTCAAGCAATTTTCAAAACCTTTGTAACCCAAAAAATTCTTAAGCCCATTCTTAGCTCATTGGAACAAAGTTAATAATTCTTAGGGCTACGAAACGTTCGTAGCCCCTAAGAATTCTTAACTTTGATCGTGGCCAATGTGTTAAGAATGGGCTTAAGAAGTTCGTAGTGCTACGAACGTTTCGAGCATAGCTAGCCTGGTAAATATTTTTGTATCAGCCAGCACTGAGGTGTACTCTTCAGACGAAGCAGTCATACAATCCCTAACAGATTACATTCTGGTGCTTTGAACTGCGAATCCTCCTGCCTGGATGCTTGAGTGTGAAGAAAGTTCTCTCTCAGTGTTTTGTACTTTGATACAAAATGCTGAACCTTGCCTGGACCAAATGTCATATAAAATTTTGAAATATGAATTAAATGGGATATGATTGATCTAAAGAATTGTTAAGGGTTGGCCATTTTATGTACAGGTGCTTAAGTTTCTTAAAACCAATGCTCTATGTTAGTTTGTTTAAACCATTATTTATTTCAGGTCAAAGGAATCTTATTTTAAGACTAGATTTGCTGTTAGTCAATAGAGTTACTTAGAGAGGACTGGTCTGATGTGACCATTTGTTCTGAACAAAAATTGGGATCAAGGAACATTATTTGGCATGTCTTTGTGTAATCACTACGAGGGAAAATGTTCCTGAATTTCACATGATCCCTTGGCTCAGTATTGGTAAATATTTTGTCGTTATTTTTTAACAAGAAGTTAGTAATTTCTTTGATTTTATAGGATCCAGAGCTGTTGAGGAAGTAGTTATGTGTCAAACTGACTGTTATGTGACAAGTGGTGATGTAAGGTCACAGATATATTTTTATTATCTGGTAGATGTTAGAGAGTGATTTATTTTGTTTTCAGCTGTTGGTAAATACTGTAATGTTAAGCATCTGTTGAAGTTTGTCTCGTTAACTGGGAAAGTCACTGACTGTAGTCCAGAAAAGCATGCCTTATTGAACATTTGATATGTCTGTTAGGAAAACCAAAGTAGATTGTATATGTATATTGTGTGATTTGACAATATGCTTGGTCTGTTCTCCATGTTGGACAATAAAGTTTTCATCACACATTTACAATTTTGCTATTTTCAGTTTTTATGCCCCTCAGTTTGACTGAAAGTTGAGTGCGTTTTTGTTAAGGTGGATTGTTTGTGCTGTCCATGAGTGCCTGATGTAACCTGGTGAAGGTGCTGGCTCTGTGAAACACAGGATGTTTTTCCAAAACTGCCCCATGAAGCTGAAACTGGGGGCCTGGTAAAACTGAAACTGTTGGCCTGCTGAAATTGGGAGCCTGGTGAAGCTGAAACTGGGGGCCTTGTAAAACAAACCGTGGGCCAGCTGAAACTGGGAGTCTGGTGAAGTTGAAATGGAAACTGGCTGTCTTGTGAAATGGAAACTGACGACCTGCTGAAACTGTTGGCCCAGAGAGGCTGAAACTGTCAGCCAGGTGAAATTGAAAGTGGCAACAAGCCGAAGCTATCAGTGTAGTTAAGCTGAAATTGTTGGTCTGCTGAGGGTGAAATTGCTGGCATGTTGAAGGTGAAACTGTGGTAGAACGGATCACTCTGGTCAAACTGAAACTGAAATAATGGCTCACTGATCCCAGCTTGTGAGAGGATGTTGCTGCCTATAACATCCTTACGTTGTTAGCGTGATAGGGGTCATGCAGACATAGCATCCACCTCAGAACAAAGATCTGTGGTTTGAGTGAGTTTAGTTTTACACTCAGCAATGTTCCAGTTATATGGCGGCGGTCTGTAAGTAACCAGTTCGGGACCAGACAAGCCAATGATCAACAGCACGAGCTTCGATCGGCGCAACTAGGAATCGATGACATGTGTCAACAAAGTTCGTTAGCCTGACCACCCGATCCGGTAGGGTTTGGAATCCATTCCATTGAGACGTTACACGGCCTACACTCAGGCGCTCAATTTCATCCATATTAAATCTGAGCACAATTAGTAACCTATCTGAGCCCCTGGGACTATCATGGTGTCCACTTGGAAGTATTTCCAAGACTTATAAATGGTGTGACGAATGAAGGTAAATTAAAGGGGTATACCACAAATCCACAAGTGGAGGGCAGCTAAGAGGACAAAGAGGAGCTTTAGTCAAAGGAAGAATATGACGTGTTCCTCTGTGTGCGTCATGGATATATGAAATAGATACCACTCGACCACTACCCGGGATGACACGCGGAAACAGAGTATGTGTAGTGCTGAAGAAGACTGTATGCATGTAAATCCAGTAGTAACTACACATAATCGCAACATTAATCCACCGCCAAGCAGTGGTTGCTGGAGATTCACCCGGATCTGATGGAAATTTTATGTTCAGTAGAAAATCCTTTTCATTAATAATATTTGTGTTTGAAACAGTTTGACACTGCAAAGATTCAGAATCTATGAATGCGGTTCATAAAATATTTAATCTCATCTTTTATAAGTGATAACTGTTTCATATTAATGCAAACAAAGTACAGTGTGTACTTCAGGTGAATTTACGTTTGCTGCAATACACAAGAATAAAAAGAGTTTTTCCAATTATCTATCGAAAATAATCTTTCCGAAAGTTCTTTAACCGTTTATAGAGGGATGGGAATCACAGCTGAATTTATTTATGGTCTTTCAGTGCTCTGTTTTATGATTCCCTTTTGTTTTTTTCATGAAAAGACCAGCAATGTATGTCACTATTTGTCAATGTCAATGCACCGCTTTCGCTGTTCGTCTAGACTGGTCTGCTCGACCTAGAACGCTTGCACTCATCGCTGTTGCCACCAGTTTGCAGCGAACGCCAGAGTACAAATATACAAGACGGAAACAGAAAAGGGGAGGTAACTTCTACGTGCCTCTTATGCGCTGATACCGCGATATGAAATGACTGAGAGGCTGTCTTGTTCGAATGTCCACGTTCGATTCCATACATTCCATAGTGTGTGACGAAACAAGTGAGTGAGGATAGTTTTGCCCCACTTTTCCAATATCCCCAACACTATGTACGGGCCTCTCATATTGTATCCATGTAGGAATCGCACCCGGGTATTCGGAATGTCGAAGGAACGCTTTCAGTAAGAGCTGCGAACGTAAGAGGAGGGTACTGGCGGAACTCTCTCCACGCTTTCAGTACTGGGCTTAGAAGGGATAAGAAATATTTCTGATACGTCAGCACAAAAAGACATCGTGTTTCTTGGCGAATCATTAATGACAGAAGTGTTTCCTTTATAAAAGACATTTGTACAAGCGGTGGCAGCATGCAGTGTAAATGCTAGAGCAGACAATCTAAAATCATAAGCATCGATCTTTACAATTTGGATACAATGACATGTGTAGATCAAGTCAGCGAGTCTGACCACCCGATCTTGTTAGTCACCTATGGGACAAGCATGGGTTACAGAAGATAAATTCAAACCCTGATCTTCGAGCGTCACATTTCGAACGTGTAGCTGCATACAATTGTCTTATCCTACAAATGGTAAACAATGATGTCGCGAAAACAACCGTAAATGGGCAATAAAATAAATGCCGATATGCAATCATGTTCGCATATGTAATCCCACATTCTTAATCATACTGCAGTCACATATGTAATTTGTCTATATTTAAGCTGTGATTTATACTTAGCACTGAATTTAGTTAAGGAGTTCTCCCATCTCAAATAATATTTATAAATTTATATATATGCTCAATTTATATAAAAAAAAACCCTAACGCAACAATATCGAGAGAACTCACAAAAATAAGTAAAAAGCCCCCAAAGCATGTACAACATATACGGTCGAACCACATTGCGATACGTCATGGGGAAAATAGGGAACGGAAAGACTCTATCCGACTAGTTTATAGTGAGTGAATATGGTTTTACGCCGCTTTTAACACTATTCCAGCAATATCACGGCGAGAGACACACACCGTGCCCATGTGTGGAACAAAAACAGGATCTTCGGCGTCACGAGTGAACACTTTGATCACTTCTTACCCCACCACCGCAACTAGCGTATCGCTTATACTAATCTAAATGTTAATTTTAAGTTACCTCAGTGCATCTAATTCAAATAGAACTATGTATCTACAGACATATCTACAAATATATAAATACATGTATGAGTCAAAACAAACTAACCTGATGTGTAGAAACAGTTACTTCGTCCCCATGAACAGCAAAGCTTATTTGCTGAGCAAATATTATGGGACAGTCGTGCTGTACACACGTAATATGCGAACATCTGCTTGATGACGCCAAGTTAAGCTGTAGGTAAGTCGACTTACATAATAAGGAAATACACAAAGGGTTGACAAAGCATTGCGCTTGTCATTAGAGTGAGCGTGTCTATTGTAAAGGTGATAGTTATTTACGTATTGGGGTAAATGTATTGTTCCTTTCAACATACGGTTCAAGTGATAGAGCTTGAAACAGGCACTTGCTGAGACAGAATCTAGAAAAGATGTTGCTAAAATATTTACGAACCAGGGCCCTTATTCTCGAAAAGTTCGTGTCCCTAAGAATTCTATGTGTTTAGAATGGGCCTAAGAAGTTAGTAGGGCTACGAACGTTTCGAGAATAGCTAGCCTGAACTAAAAAGAGTCTTGTAACGCTAAACATTATCATCAAGTTATATACGGTCATGGACGGTTTCTTATGGAAGGAGTTTCCCGCATCACAAATAATATTTATAAATTGATATAGACTATAGATTATTAACAAGACCTAGCACGACAATTACTAGAGGACTCATCAAAATAACTAAAAGCCCACAAATTAAGTACAATATATAGCATATATAATATGCTTGCCATAAAAGGTGACTATACTTGTCGTATACTTGAGGCGACTAACGGGATCTGGTGGTCAGGCTCGTTGACTTGGTTGACATATGTAATCGGCTCCCATTTGCGCAGATCGATGCTCATGCTGTTGATCACTGGATTGTCTGGTCCAAACTCGATTATTTATAGACCGCCGCCACATGGTTGGAATGTTGCTGTGTGTGGCGTAAAACTAAACTCACTCATTCACTTATGATGTTTATCACTGGATTGCCTGGGGGGCGGCGGTCTGTAAATATTCGAGTCAAGACCAGGCAATCCAGTGATCAACATCATAAGTGAGCAATATGGCGGCGGTCTGTACATAATCATCGAGTCTGGACCAGACACCACCAATAGCTGAAATATTACTTAGTGTGGTGTTAAACAACCAACCAACCAACCAACCATGATTCCAATCCATGTATTAGCCGACGACGCGGCAGGAAAAGTAATCTAACCAATCGCTGCTTGAGAAGAATATTTTTCCGAGATGAAGTAAAGATTCAAAAGCTCTCCACTGGCGCCCCTTGTCAGGCTTTGCAGGGAGGGTCATAATGTCATGTCTAGATGCCTCGAGCGCTGGCCTCCTGGAGCCATCTCCATTTTGTTTCCGGAAGAGAAGCACCTGAGTGTAATAGAATGTCGGTATTCAGGACCGTTGTCTGCATTCATTGTCTCCGGTGATCCTTGAGCCTTTGTTAAAAGGTTTTAAACCACGTTATCTTGTCTTCTGTTTGCTAAGGGAGGAATTAATGGTGGCGTTTGCTCTGACCTATTTGTAAGAATGCTTTGGGTGTCTGCTGGTGTCATTATATTGAAGGCCGTATCGCCATCGACATTCAGGCTGTCGAAGAGTTTTTGTACTTGTATGTTTCTACTTTGTTTGCTTTATGAAGAAAATGAAGCCCAACAGGTTAGATCAACACTAGACTGTCTTGTACACCAAGTACCCAATGCCTCCATTACGTGAAGTACCCCCATCACCCGCTATCCTCCGTCCATGGCCAGGTACGTCAAATACCCCTTCCCTAACTATCCCTACAGATATGTCAAGTACCCCACCAGTCACTATCCTCCGTCCACGTATCTCAAGTACCCCACCCTCACAATCCTTACAATTGTGTCAAGTACCCCACCTTGACTATCGTCTATCCAGGTACGTCAAGTACCCCAGGTCTCAATATTCTCCGTCCAGGTACAAGTACCCCACCACCTGCTATCATCCGTCCAGGTACGTCAAGTACCACTCACTATCCTCCAGGTACGTCAAGTACCACTCACTATCCTCCAGGTACGTCAAGTAACCCACCACACACCATCCTCCGTCCAGGTACGTCAAGTGCCTCATGTGTCTCTAAGCAGACACTGCCACGATAGTCACGTTCAGTAATGTCTCTAATTTCGTGCAGAGCTGACCATCAAACCAAAACACGAGGCCAGTGATGTGTTTACAGGGTAGCAAATTATTCCCCAGCGGTATAAGTTTGAGTTTTCTTGGTGTCAGTTATGAGACGTCACTTGAAATAGCTTGTCCCCACGTGTAGCACACGTGCACAGTTAAGACATCAAGAAACATGTCGTTTTCGTAAAACCGCAGTGTGATAGAGATACACGGGCAGTCGTACCAGGTCATGGTATGTAAGTATGTATGGATGGGATGTAAGTTGATGTCCCAGTTCGGACGTCTTTGGCATGCCACGAACACATTTTACAGGTGGTTGTCACGAAAACATCCAACAGGTGGATGCCACGAACACACCCTACAGGTGGATGTCACGAACACACCCTACAGGTGGATGTCACGAACACAACGTACTGGTGGGTGGCACGAACACATCCTACAAGTGGATATCACGAACACATACTACAAGTGGATGTCACGAACACTTCTTACAGGTGGATGTCACGATCACAACGTACTGGTGGATGTCACGAACACTTCCTACAGGTGGATGTCACGAACAGATCCTGCAGGTAGATGTCCCCAGCACTTCCTACAGGTGTATGTCACGAACACTTCTTACAGGTGGATCTCACGAACATATCATGCAGGTGTATGTCACGAACACATCCTGCAGGTGGATGTCACGAACAGATCCTGCAGGTGGATGTCCCCTGCACTTCCTACAGGTGTGTGTCACGAACACTTCTTACAGGTGGATGTCACGAACATATCATGCAGGTGTATGTCACGAACGCATCCTGCAGGTGGATGTCACGAACACATCCTACCGATGGACACCACCAACCAAGACCACATGCGTATGGCCACCATGCCATGCCATTCAACAGGAAACGTGGAGAAGGCTACCATATGCCACAGACTGCTGGGAAATTTCTTGTCATCGCTCTGGCGATCTGTCAGGAGCAGATGTTGGCTCTCAACCGGTTTCCTTAACACGCGGCGCTATGTTTACAAACTCATCCATCACCTTATCACAAGATCTCTCACTCCAGATGGAGCTTGTCGCTTCATAATTATGTGTAAAATAAAAGGACTCTCTCTGTCTACACCCCTAATTTCGTCATAAATATGAAAACGGCTTGCCGTTCTCTCGCTGGTGGGTGTATTAGACTGTAGTCCATCCAGTGTCGTTCAAACAAATACTCCAGGGTATAAACTATACAATTGCACAAAGGTTATGCGCCACCCACTATTTTTGTGATCTGCTACTTTGGATACTCCTCACCATGACTGATTTTCTAACTCTAAAGTGAAAGGAGAATCTCACAACAGACCGGTGAAACCAAGCGTGTGAAACTTGATTTTCAAGATTCAGATGGTAGGGAAATGGAGTTGCACGTGCAGAACGTTTTCCTTGTCATATGTTGACAATCTTAGGTTCAAGAATCTATGGTAGGCTAATTCAGTCATAAACATTTATAGTTTGTATTTCTCGGCGCTTAACGTTTGTGCATGTGCATATAATATTTCTCCATTACATACACAATGCATTATTTTTCAAACTGCATTTAATGCTCTGCGCATTAGCCGTCGATGAAGGAATTAGCTAACATTGAATATACCTATAAATGGTCTTCGCTCGGGGGATTTCCAACATTGCTGAGGGATTGTCTCCCGAGATCTAAACTCCCCTGACCCTCTTCTTTTGGGAATACAGCACTCGCTACCGACCTTCATCACATTCCGGGGGTGAGGGTGATCCTCACTGTAGTTGTGTTTACAAGCCCTTTAGAAGCCTTTACAGTCAAAAGCATTCCGACAGGAACGTTTTACAAATGGCTGACGATGGTCTTGCAAAGTGAACCATGTATTCTGATCCAAAGAGTGTAATATCGATGGCGGCGATTTCCACTTTGAACACCAAGCTAGGATGAATTCTGTCACATCGGTTGAAGAACAGGAAGACTCACTGTCAATACAGATACCGTAACGCTCTGTTGAGCACCATGATCCCTATGGACACTTTGAATTCAGTTAATCGTACACAGCCATTACAGGAGGCGTTATTCTATCGGAGTTTGCCAATGCCTGCAAATAGACATATAACGGTTGTTACTCTGGTTTTAGCGTAATACCCAAGAGGGTCAATCAGTCTTAAAAGTAAGAGATTAACCCTGTTAGCATACCGTAGTTTCGACCGCTCTCTTATTTTGTCTAAAGGTGTCGAGTAGCCAAATGACAATGGCACTTGCTGGTCACGTCGTATGCACGAGTTGGATTTCATGAATTAGATAAGTTACTTGTCTGCCATAAATTTGATTAATGAAACTTGCCCGACAGTGACTTGACTTTGTTTGGTGTATCATTAATTCAAAGAGTAACACTGAGTTCCAAAGTCAGAATTCGAACTCTGACATACAGATATACAAGCGAACGCTGCAACTATAAGACCAACGTACTGGGTTCGAATCCCCCACATCTGCACTATGCGTGGAGTCCATTTCTGGTGTGCCCCGTGACGTTGCTGGAATATTGCTAAGAAAGGCGAAAAACTAAACTCACTCACTCACTCACGCACGTAACTCACTGCCTTCACCACTGTGATACCTTTGCTCCAAACAATTATTATTTAACATATTCTGAACAGAAAAAAATGTTTATATCCCGATATTCACACCATCATCCCTCGTAGGTTTGCTTGTGTGAAGATGAAGCACTCTCTTTCGTGGGAGGTGAGAGAATGAAAATGGATTCCATTAGGAGTGGATTCATGTACATATGTAGATTGATACTTCCTCGTATTCTGGGAGAGGGGTCGAGGGTGGTTGACGGGAGCCAGTTTTGTCGCCCACGTACTACGACAGTGCAGGAAATATTTGTTTGTCCACGTCAGTGTGTGTACCGGAACGTTACGCATGCGTTAGTCAGGTGATGCGAATGAGGGCTGGGTGGTGGTGGTTGTGTGCGCGCGTGTGTGGGTCATCCTGCATCATCACCATCATCGTCATCGTAGTCATCATTATCATCACCTCGGATCATCACCACCACCCTCACCCTCATCATCATCATCGCCGTCGATCCTCATTGTATCATCATTGTAGCGTAGTGATATTACACATCATGTGGTGTAGTGCGCATGTGCGTGGTTCGCCGGATGTTCTGACACTCGGGAAGTAAAGGCTGTATTTTTTAACACGAGTTGTGTCGCCTCTCCTACTGGAAACAACTAGTCATGAAGGGAAGAACCCCACCCCCACCCCCACCCTCCACCCCGACCCCCAACAGAACACTACCATCACGCTCATCATGTTGTTATTTTGTTATATAGCTGTAACACTGCTATAATCGGTACTGTTCTGTGCTGTATACATCTGCATCAAAGGAGTGCATGATTTCACAGCACTACTGCATTACTGTACCAAGGTGTCGGTTTACATCCCAATATAACACGTTACCTTGTTGAAAGGATTTCCACCTTTGATCAGCCGCGTTCAACATATCCCACACAGGGTCCTGATCCCTATGGACACTTTGAATTCAGTTAATCGTACACAGCCATTACAGGAGGCGTTATTCTATCGGAGTTTGCCAATGCCTGCAAATAGACATATAACGGTTGTTACTCTGGTTTTAGCGTAATACCCAAGAGGGTCAATCAGTCTTAAAAGTAAGAGATTAACCCTGTTAGCATACCGTAGTTTCGACCGCTCTCTTATTTTGTCTAAAGGTGTCGAGTAGCCAAATGACAATGGCACTTGCTGGTCACGTCGTATGCACGAGTTGGATTTCATGAATTAGATAAGTTACTTGTCTGCCATAAATTTGATTAATGAAACTTGCCCGACAGTGACTTGACTTTGTTTGGTGTATCATTAATTCAAAGAGTAACACTGAGTTCCAAAGTCAGAATTCGAACTCTGACATACAGATATACAAGCGAACGCTGCAACTATAAGACCAACGTACTGGGTTCGAATCCCCCACATCTGCACTATGCGTGGAGTCCATTTCTGGTGTGCCCCGTGACGTTGCTGGAATATTGCTAAGAAAGGCGAAAAACTAAACTCACTCACTCACTCACGCACGTAACTCACTGCCTTCACCACTGTGATACCTTTGCTCCAAACAATTATTATTTAACATATTCTGAACAGAAAAAAATGTTTATATCCCGATATTCACACCATCATCCCTCGTAGGTTTGCTTGTGTGAAGATGAAGCACTCTCTTTCGTGGGAGGTGAGAGAATGAAAATGGATTCCATTAGGAGTGGATTCATGTACATATGTAGATTGATACTTCCTCGTATTCTGGGAGAGGGGTCGAGGGTGGTTGACGGGAGCCAGTTTTGTCGCCCACGTACTACGACAGTGCAGGAAATATTTGTTTGTCCACGTCAGTGTGTGTACCGGAACGTTACGCATGCGTTAGTCAGGTGATGCGAATGAGGGCTGGGTGGTGGTGGTTGTGTGCGCGCGTGTGTGGGTCATCCTGCATCATCACCATCATCGTCATCGTAGTCATCATTATCATCACCTCGGATCATCACCACCACCCTCACCCTCATCATCATCATCGCCGTCGATCCTCATTGTATCATCATTGTAGCGTAGTGATATTACACATCATGTGGTGTAGTGCGCATGTGCGTGGTTCGCCGGATGTTCTGACACTCGGGAAGTAAAGGCTGTATTTTTTAACACGAGTTGTGTCGCCTCTCCTACTGGAAACAACTAGTCATGAAGGGAAGAACCCCACCCCCACCCCCACCCTCCACCCCGACCCCCAACAGAACACTACCATCACGCTCATCATGTTGTTATTTTGTTATATAGCTGTAACACTGCTATAATCGGTACTGTTCTGTGCTGTATACATCTGCATCAAAGGAGTGCATGATTTCACAGCACTACTGCATTACTGTACCAAGGTGTCGGTTTACATCCCAATATAACACGTTACCTTGTTGAAAGGATTTCCACCTTTGATCAGCCGCGTTCAACATATCCCACACAGGGTCCTGATCCCTATGGACACTTTGAATTCAGTTAATCGTACACAGCCATTACAGGAGGCGTTATTCTATCGGAGTTTGCCAATGCCTGCAAATAGACATATAACGGTTGTTACTCTGGTTTTAGCGTAATACCCAAGAGGGTCAATCAGTCTTAAAAGTAAGAGATTAACCCTGTTAGCATACCGTAGTTTCGACCGCTCTCTTATTTTGTCTAAAGGTGTCGAGTAGCCAAATGACAATGGCACTTGCTGGTCACGTCGTATGCACGAGTTGGATTTCATGAATTAGATAAGTTACTTGTCTGCCATAAATTTGATTAATGAAACTTGCCCGACAGTGACTTGACTTTGTTTGGTGTATCATTAATTCAAAGAGTAACACTGAGTTCCAAAGTCAGAATTCGAACTCTGACATACAGATATACAAGCGAACGCTGCAACTATAAGACCAACGTACTGGGTTCGAATCCCCCACATCTGCACTATGCGTGGAGTCCATTTCTGGTGTGCCCCGTGACGTTGCTGGAATATTGCTAAGAAAGGCGAAAAACTAAACTCACTCACTCACTCACGCACGTAACTCACTGCCTTCACCACTGTGATACCTTTGCTCCAAACAATTATTATTTAACATATTCTGAACAGAAAAAAATGTTTATATCCCGATATTCACACCATCATCCCTCGTAGGTTTGCTTGTGTGAAGATGAAGCACTCTCTTTCGTGGGAGGTGAGAGAATGAAAATGGATTCCATTAGGAGTGGATTCATGTACATATGTAGATTGATACTTCCTCGTATTCTGGGAGAGGGGTCGAGGGTGGTTGACGGGAGCCAGTTTTGTCGCCCACGTACTACGACAGTGCAGGAAATATTTGTTTGTCCACGTCAGTGTGTGTACCGGAACGTTACGCATGCGTTAGTCAGGTGATGCGAATGAGGGCTGGGTGGTGGTGGTTGTGTGCGCGCGTGTGTGGGTCATCCTGCATCATCACCATCATCGTCATCGTAGTCATCATTATCATCACCTCGGATCATCACCACCACCCTCACCCTCATCATCATCATCGCCGTCGATCCTCATTGTATCATCATTGTAGCGTAGTGATATTACACATCATGTGGTGTAGTGCGCATGTGCGTGGTTCGCCGGATGTTCTGACACTCGGGAAGTAAAGGCTGTATTTTTTAACACGAGTTGTGTCGCCTCTCCTACTGGAAACAACTAGTCATGAAGGGAAGAACCCCACCCCCACCCCCACCCTCCACCCCGACCCCCAACAGAACACTACCATCACGCTCATCATGTTGTTATTTTGTTATATAGCTGTAACACTGCTATAATCGGTACTGTTCTGTGCTGTATACATCTGCATCAAAGGAGTGCATGATTTCACAGCACTACTGCATTACTGTACCAAGGTGTCGGTTTACATCCCAATATAACACGTTACCTTGTTGAAAGGATTTCCACCTTTGATCAGCCGCGTTCAACATATCCCACACAGGGTCCTGACTGTATTTCAGCTCAAGAATTTATATGTGTACGGCTTTATAAAGGTTTTCATGTTTCCCTTGCGACTGTATAACACGTCCCAGATGAATCTCAATCAATGCAGTGTCGGTAGATTCTCTCGCTTTCATCTTCAACGCCACTGAACAACGGCATCGTTGTACGTGTGAATGCACACTTAGGTTGCATCAATGCCTGTCGTCAGCTCCCAATACAAGCGTTAACCACAAAGCGAAAAACACATAATCGTTAATTTCACACATGCTGTACACAGGTAACTAAGCAACCGATTGTGCAACATATAATTACAGTTCAGAAACTAATTGTTGCCAATCAAAGTGCTGAATAGAATATGAATATCCTTATACATAGTTTTTGTGGAAACTATTTACATTGTTATCAAATTGAAATCAAAATACGATATGAGAGCTTAAAGAAAAAATAAACATTTTGAGACTTCTGATTTTACTTGATTTAATCTGTTTATAAAAGACCTTTTTCGCGTGAATTGAAAAAAAAAACCCGCATCATCATCTGTCACGAAACCTTTTCACGTCTCCCTGTGGTGACGTTTGATTGTACTCAAAGTCTCATTATCTTAAAAACGAGATTTTCAATTTGCTAGCGTAGCAGGCTTCGATTTTCTGGGAGACATTACACTGCACACCACAGAACTTCCTCGCGTAACTGGAGCGTGTAAAGTGAGGCTGGGTCATGTGGCAATCAACAGCTGTTATCATGGTTCAAATCCTACTTTCACTTTGAGTAATTCTAAGTTTGTCTCTAACAGGATTGAATTTCACAAAAGCGGTGACCATAGTAGTGAAACGTGAGATGCGGCATAAAACAAAACGTACACTCACTCACTCAGGCACGCCCGCAGCCAGGTAGCCGCCAACCCACCACACACTCACTCACTCACGTACGCAGCCATGCACCCAACCACGCAACACATCCAAAACCATCCACTCACTCACGTATGCAATACCCACTCACTCGTTCTCGCTCGCTCGCTCGTTCTCACTCGCTCTCACTCTCTCACTCACTCACTCACTCACTCACTCGAATCAATTCTGAACAAGGTACCAGTTGAGGTAATTCTAAGTTTGTCTCTAACGGGGTAGAATTTCACCAGTAGTGAAACGTGTGATGCGGCATAAAAACAAAACGTACACTCACTCACTCAGGCACGAACGCAGCCAGCCACCACCCACCCGCTCGCTCACTCGCTCGCTCACTCACTCACTCACTCACTCACTCACTCACTCACTCACCCACTCACTCACTCACTCACTCACTCACTTACCCACCCACCCACTCACTCGAATAAATATGTCAATTCTGAGCAAGGTACCAGATGATGTAAATTTTACAGCTACCGATATCTTTTCTGTATATTATATAATTCCTGCTGATCTACCTTTCCAGAATATTGCCAGACGGATTCCTAATGTGTACAACTATATTTGATACTTCATATTTTTTTCCGCGAGAATATTTGGCCAGGAATCCGAACAGGCTACACTAAAACCATTGATCATCCGCTAAAAGGTCTTCAGCGTACGTTGTCAATAGAAAATGAAATAAACATGGCGTAAGGTTGACAGGAAATGTCTCGGTATTACTAAATGTCATTTATCAAGTGCCACGTTATTTCATCAAACTCCGTGGGCTTCGCATCAGACCGTGTTGTTGCAAAGTCATTTGACAGAAGACTTTTCAGCTGTATCTTGAACAATGGCCTAGAACTTTGATCAGTAGCGACAAAGAACTTCGAACAATGCTGGTGGTGGGTGTAGATTTGTGGTTAAAGTGTTCGCTCGTTAGGCCCAAGGTCCCGGTTCGATTCCTCAGATGGGTACAATGTGTGAAACTTATGTCTGGTGTCCCCCGTGATAATGATGGAATGTTAACAGCGGCGTAAAATCATACTCACTCACTCACTCATACAGTGCATGTCCGCAAATGATGCACACAACTCAAAGACTTTAAGTTTTGTTCAGAGGACGGGCAACTTTCCGACAATCTACAACATAATAAACATAATTCAGTATACTTTCAATGTGCACTTCGTTGCGTCTTTGAACGACTTCAAAGCTCCATATTAAGGCGAGACCCGTGAAGATCTGGGTTAGAATTAACCTTCAGTAACCCATGCTTGTCGTAAGAGGCGACTAACAGGATCGGGTGATCTGGCTCGCAGGTTGATACATATCATAGTATCAAAATGTGTAGATTGATGCTCATGCTGTTGATCTCTAGATTGTCTGGTCCAAACTCGATTATTTACAGACTTAGGCAGGGCTTACATTATGTCCGTTTTGTCTTGCGTTGTGTCGTGCGTTACGTCAAAAACGCAAGTCAGTAATCCTTTATACCTTTTACTGCATCCGGTTTTTTTTGTTTTGTTTTTTTCACGTGAATATATATTATTAATCATATTAACTGTACTAAGACCCACATTTACGGTGGGGCGCATATGTATGTTTCTACCTCACTGTTTACACATGTTGTACTGTTGGCCTCATAGCCATCTATACGTAATAAAGAATCCTACTACGTCCGTTTTTGGGGTGCGCTGCGCTGCTTTGAAAATAGGTCTTGCAGCATTTTTGACGCAACGCAAATTGAAACGCAGAGGGAATTCCCTTGGTGACGCCATTTTAACAAGGTATTTTGCCAACACGTGATTACTTCTGGTGAGATGTTTTTGTAATTTCTTGAACGAAACAAGCCAATGTAACATGTAATCCTCGTAAATGGATGACTTATCACTCCAGAATGCTTTATCTGTTTGTATATGACTTATGAGAATGATGCAAAATTGGTAAAAAGGAGCGGCGGACTGCCGTTGACACAGAACAACTTATTGCCCTGGTAGAAGAAAACAGGATACTTTATGATGAAAGGTGTCGTCAGTATAGAGACCTGGATATTGTGAAAAATATAATAAACCGAGGGCGACATAGGTGGGGCCTTTAGAACAATGTGTTTTCCATCACAACAATTCGGAAATTGCCACATGCTTTCAAAGTCTTCAGGAATTTGTTTCCAATCCTCAGCTGTGGCTGGAGCTTTGACACCCTCTGGCAGCAGTACTTCCCATATGGCAGAGCATACATCACTTACTATAGCCCTGTACAGTCTGCAATTCCGTAGGCATAGGGCAGGGTGAGTGAGTGAGTGAGTGAGTTTAGTTTTACACCGCACTCAGCAATATTCAAGCCATATGGCGGCGGTCTGTAAGTAATCGAGTCCGGCTAGAAAATCCAGTGATCAACAACATGAGCATCGATCTGCGCAATTGGGAACCGATGGCATGTGTCAACCAAGTCAGCGAGCCTGACCATCCGATCCCGTTAGTCGCCTCTTACGACAAGCTGAGTCGCCTTTCATGGCAAGCATGGGTTGCTGAAGGCCTATTCTACCCCGGGACCTCCACGGGTCCATAGGACAGGGACACAAATGAATCTCCTGTAGCCAAATACCTGCAAGGTGTAACACTAAGATGTCAATTTTTTGCCATTTTCAAACATGAACTTCCAAAATAACAGTCAACCAATGAGCTTAATCTTGTCTGTTTCAGACACACTTCACGTATCACCTTCAACTTCAACGCGTATATTGCCAGTTCCTCCACCAAAAGAGAGAGCAAACATGACTGATAAAAGCGGATGATACCAGGACCAGAAACCAATTCAGAAAGGAAATTCGTGACAAGGTCTTAACAGAGGCATTAGCATCGATGAACAAAGAGAGGGACAGTGATGAACAGTTCATGTTGTCATATGCTCATGAGTTAAAAACAGATGTCAGATGCTGCCAAAAGTCTAGTTAAACTTAAGTTGTCCAAGTTTTTCATGAAGCCCGGTTTGGCACACGTGCAGAACAGACGGATTATGTTCCACAAGGAACTTCCTACCAGCCAAATGCCACTGTGTGGAGTTTCCAGTGATTGACTTTACAACCTGTTGAAGATCAAATTGATTGAACGTTCTTTCTGAAATGTACACCAGGGATAGATGTACATGTTGTATATTACTTTTGACATTTCTCAAATGCACATCAGAGATGGACGGACGTCATTTACCTTTCTTCTTTTTTCTGTAAAAGAACTTTGTTTCACCTCTTATAATTAAATATTCCATAATAAATATAACTTTTGACATGGAGTGCCAAATGAAACACTAAACACTTGTTAAACTTACACTTGTTTGGTATTTTGCTGGACATACCTTAATACCTGACAGCTAACCTTTCACGCGATGAAATAAGATGTCGCAATCGTGTCGTTTCTTTGGTCAAGGCATGGTCAGTTTTGGACGGCAGTAGATAGAATTGCTCTTTTGAAAGTCGGAAGTAATTCTTGAATCGTTCGTTGTCCATTTCTAATTCTTTCATCAGACGATTGTAGACTCCTTCCAGAGACCTCTGCTCATTTAAAGGGTGCATCCACCATCTCCGTCCCCTTGCAGTGCGGCAACTACTGTAGATGTGATAAATTCCTCCTCTTCTTCGAATTCCTCTTCTTCCTCCAACACCATACTCAACACAGATGAGGCCACCATCTTTACTTATAACGCATGTTCAAAACGTATATTAACGCATATACTGTAAGAGCAAAAAAACCCAACGCATAACGCATGCGTTCAAAAATGGACATAATGTACCGTATAGCTCACTGAGACATCAAATGCAAGTCTAACATGGCTCCCCATCCGTTTAGCTATCTAGCTGATGGTTCTGGCTATTAATGCCAAGCACCTGGCAAAGAAATACAAATACCACTATTTAACGTCGTCACGCGGACGAGGCTACAATCCCGATCCTTCACTCTTAATGCTAACAAACGGAAGTTGTCAGTAGATATGAAGAGGTGTGGCTGCTATGATGACTTCCGGTTGCAGATCACGCATGTCTGTTGCGCATGTCCACTGTCGCCGCCGAGAGGCAGTATGGAAATGGTAGTTACTTATTTTCCTGGCATTACTTCCGTAAAAACCCAATCAGTCATAAAGTCAGCTTCCGATAGACAGTATCACTCCGCCCATATTCACTGCCACGAGTGTAATCTATCCAGACTTAATCTAACCGTGATTGCGTGATTAATGGTCCTGGGCGAGCAGAAGCGACATCAGCGTGATGTACAGCAATGCAAGAGTGATCAGTGATGGCCGTGGGCTCGTTTTGGGCTGCTCTATAATTTAAAGTCTGCCTGTTTGACAATTCTCAATGTCTCTGTAACCTTTATGTAATTAGTTGTCCGTGTATTATGACCAGTTATCATTGCTTGCCCTCTCTGGAAGACGTGTCGTCATGGCGTGATCTGAAGACAGGCGATTTTCAGGTCCAGGGTTGTTCTTATCAGGGCCGGTTGTGTCCAGGGCTGCAATGAACTCAACTCATTTACATGCATATTTTTCATCATCTGCGTCAGGATTTAACATTACCTTGGCGACTTTGATCGACTTCAGTTAAACCGACACAGGCGTTTGTAACTGGTATTTACATGTAGCCATGCTGCCCGACCGTCAGTAGAATTACCATGACGTTTTGGGTCGACTTCAGTTAAAAGTGAGTGAGTGAGTTTAGTTTTACACTCAGAAATATTCCAGCTATGCTGCGGCGGCCATACAATCAAGTGATCTGGGCCATACAATCCAGTGATCAACAACATGAGCATCGATCTGCGCTATTTGGAACCGATGACGTGTCTACAAAGTCATCGAGCCTGACCACCCGATCGTGTTAGTTGCCTCTTACGACAAGCATAATCGCCTTTTATGGAAAGCATTGGTTGCTGAAGGCCTATTCTACCCCGGGACCTTCACGGGTAGGGGTTAACAGGACCTAAGCACCTAGGACTGTAACCAAAGCCTTCGACTTTCTTTGACCGAACCTAGCTGTCCTTGTACGACTGTATTACACTGGTTTTAGCCGTCTTATATTTAGAGGGCTGGATATTTCCGTTGTTGTTCGATTATTTTCCAAACCTCGCAGTTGACCTAATGGACGAGTGACTGAGTTTAGTCTTACGCCGCTTTTAGCAATATTACCACAATATCACGGCTGGGGACACCAGAAATGGACTTCACACACTGTGCCCACGTGGGCAATCAAACCCAGGTCTTTCGCGAGACAAGCGAACGCTTTAACCACTATGGTTCCCCATCACCCCTGACCTATTGGAGTAAACATTAGTTTTGTGACTTCATACAATTTTCGACCGAAACAGATAATAAGCATTCGGTTCAAATTGGAAAGGAGGCCCAGTAGGAACCCAAAGAAATACAGGCCCGCTTCATATGGGGCTTTAAAGAGTTTTGTTTTGTTTTGTTTTTTTCCGCTTTTAACAATATTATAGGAATGTTACGACTGGAGAAACCGGAAATGGGCTTCACACATTGTATCCAAGGGAGAACTCGAACCCTTGTCATTAACGAGCGAACGCATTAACCGCTGTGCTAGCCCGAAAAAGGGAAATAATGCGATTTTTGGAGCAAACAAAATCCATTTATTTTTTATCATTGCCCTGAACAGGTCCAGTCCATCTGCAGGCGACTTAATTCACCAAGAGTGAATGACTTCAGTTTCAAGGTCCCACACATTGTACCCACGTGTGGAATCGAACCCGAGTCTTTGGAGAGACGAGTGAACGCTGAAACCACCAGACTCCCGATCGCCTTTTATTCAACAAGTGACTAAGAAACTTATGAAATAAATGCCAACCATAGTTGCACGCAAGTACGTACCATCAGATTTTCACCTCTCCCATCACTGACTACCCATCAGCGTGTTTTACCCCAGGGGAGCTAGACTCCTGTGTACCCTCCGTCATCCCAGGGAAGCTGCCCCTCCATCACTGCCCACCACTGTGTGGGCACTCCATCAGTTCACCGGAAATTAACCCCCTTACCATAGTAAATGAAAGCAGCCTCGCGATACAGGTGCTCTCCATTGTTGCTACTGAGCGACCCCTGGCGGTGCATACGTCACTGGGAGGAGGAAACTATGTTACAGGAAATAAGGTTGCTTGTTGTTACACTTTAAACAAAAAAAAAAGCGCAAAAGTAGAAATTCATCCATTACCCTATATCGATTCGACACCGCCTCGCTCGCACGGAGACAGCTAATCGAATATCTTGTTACGCCATATTTTATGTTCAGAAAGCTCGCGCTTCGGCATCTATTGATACAAACGTTTCCAGTTAATGAGACATTGATTAAGATATACGGTATTTAGCGTCTGACGTTCACGTATCTGTGGGTGACACGTAGACCCAGTCCCTTAGAAGTAAGGGAGGCTGATAAAGACGGTGCGGGTCGGACGGTAGCAGTGGGGGAGGTCTAGTCTTCAGTCCGCTCCTTCAGAACGCCGGGACCAGTAGCCGTGGAACCTTGAAGCATCTTCTGTGTTTACATAGACTATTTCACGTACATATTCGAAGACAGCCTGTTTGGCATATGGAACATAAATCAGACTACCACTGAGAGTAAGGAATTGGATTTTATAAATATTGTTGAGAAATCGATAACATGAAGCTGAAACTAACTCAGATTGATGTTTAAGACTTGCTGGAAGGTGACCTTGATAAACAGATTACTAAAAATCCTCTAGACCCTTAGCAACCTTACTATCAGCGCTCTCAGAATGAGCAAGGGCCGATCCCGACAAAAGTCTGCTTCACGTACTCTGGGCATTTGAAGAAATGGTGGTGGGGGGCGGGGGGGAGTGTTGACAAGATGTGTCATGAAGTGGAAGGCTAGGTTTGGAATGTCACAATCTACAACCACCACCGCCGCAGCTGTTGTTGCTGCTAGTTCCACCACTACCACCATCTCTGCTGCTGCTACTACAAACAAATAGATAAACGAAACAAACAACAAACAAATAAATACATATTACATATTATGCGAAAATGATCGTACGAATATGCTAGTTTTAAGTAGACACGGAGCTGTTAGATATTGGATTAAATTGGTCAGAATGGGTGTAAACAGATACCAATGTAATGGATTGTTGAAAGAACAGGATAACAGAAGTAAAAGGAACTGGATTTCAGATATGCGTCTCTTACTGTTTGCCACTGGGTATTCACATGTATAGTTATATCAACACGGAGATGAAAAAGTGTTCATGTATGTGTTTAAGCAAAGATAAGTGGAAATTTATGTCCACATTTGGCAAGTCAGTGTTCAAGTTTCACATTTTTTGAGTACTAGTCTTGTAAAATAAGAATTTTATCCAGAGGCTTATAATGTATAAAGTATTAAAGATTTCTGCTGGGCACATACACGTATGCATGTATGTAACTTCCAAATGGTAAATTTGTTCAATTCATGAAATAGATTCTAACTACTTCTACTGCTGCTGCTGCTGCTACTACTACTACTACTACTACTGCTGCTGCTGCTACTACTACTACCATCACCACCGCGACGGCCACTTCTGTACTCCTTTCTTAAGACCCGTGGAGATCCAGGGTAGAATATGTCTTAGCAGCCAATGCTTGTCACAAAAGGCGACTATGATTGTCATAAGGGGCAACCAACGGGATCGGGTGGTCAGGCTCGCTGACTTGGTTGACACATGTCATCGACTCTAACTTGCGCAGATCGATGCTCATGCTGCCGATCACTGGATTGTGTGGTCACTGAACTCGATTATGTAACGACCGCCGCCATATAGCTGGAATATTGCTGAGTGCGGCGTAAGACTAAACTCACTGACTCATACCTTTGTCAAAAAATATTATTTTATCATTTAATCAATATGCTATTTCCATAATCAGTGCACATCATGTTTAAATAAAGGGTCGACACTAAACAGTCGTGAACCTGTCACAGTCTGGACAGCTGACGTGCCAGCTACACAAGATAACCCCCTCTCCTCACCTCCATTGAGAAACACGCACTGTCTACCACCAGACAAATAATCCTTCCTGTGATCTACTGCTGATATTATCCAAATATATATGTTCCGCCTACCAACCTTCCAGTCTCGAACCATGCCGGACACCACAATCCAGTCAACTAAATTGTACGCATGGATTAGCTACCCCCGGCAAAGAGAACAACTACCAATATCCTAAGACTTTGTATGCCAGTCAGCAATGTTTAAGGACTACCAATCCCTTGGAATCAATTCGAGGCCAGGAACCAACGTCCCTGCGATAAATCTTGGTTGGAATTGGTACGTTATGCCTGTAGCAGGCATCGGTAAAAGTGATCGTGTTCTTTGACGTGAAGGATGTTTTGTTGCTCATGCCATCGGTCACTGGTCCTGGCTCAGATTCCGTTGTTTTAAGACTGCCTTGATATGGCTTAATTATTGATGCATTACTCGATAATCTTTAGCTTGAAGTGATATTCAGTAACTGCACACGAAATTAAATATGTTCACTAAGTTAACATTTCTCAATATAGATAACTGATGGGTGGGGTGTCAGCTGAACCCAATGTGGGTGATACGGAAGTGAAGCATGCGCGAGTGTTCAGCTTTCCAAAACGAATCGGTTTCAGGTCTGTACAATTGGGATTAGGATTTAGTTTAATTTTCAGAGAAAAGAACACAAACGCTTCACCGATTGAATTTCGTTCTGTGTGTAGATGCTGTGGAGAACATAGCAGCTCCTTGAAGCCTTTGGGATCCTTGATTATATTCGTTTCCGAAATGCAGAAACCAGATATGCAAATCGGAATGCTTTACTCTTTGGAAACGACCAATCACAAGCAATGACGCTGATTGTCTCATTAATGGTTCATGGGACTCGATCTGGCGTGAAAGTGACGTGACGCAGAGAAGGATCGTAGCGAGTTAGGCTTTATGCTGCTCTTTTCTATCGTCTAGTAATATCACGGCGGTGGACACCAGATATGGGCTTCACACATTGTAACCATGCGAGGAATCGAACCCAGGTCTTCGGCGTGACGAGTGAGTTGTAACCGCTAGGCTACCAGACCTGTCGTCGCGTCTGAAACGGAGCTAAAGTCCGATTATACTGAGATTGTACTGGTACTGACCATACCCGCTCCTTCAATCAGTTCGTAGTCTTCAACAATCAAACCGTTTAGTCTGGACTTGAATATGTGATAAGGTAAGCTGTGATTTGTATATCCCACTAAACAGAAAACACAAAGATCCCACGGTATTCCCATTATGTCATTGTTTTGTAAGTTCGTTGAGGTTCGATAAAACCGAGGGATCCGCTGAAAATATTTGCAAAGAAGTCATGCGTGTTCTTTCAGGTGATGGAGAAGTTAATTTTATAGTTAATTCACGTTAATTTTAAAGGGCGATATAACGACTGATGCAATGAAATACTTATCGAAGTGTCATTTTGATATATATATATATATATTATTCCGAGGAAGTTAAAGGAAAGCCAAATCTTTCGCGTAACAGCGATGCCATCGAATGTTCCTTAACTTCCCTGGAGAGGTATACTTTGCGTGAGTGTGTGTACACATGTATACACACGCTGTAAGGAAACACAAAGTTTCCTTAGGTAATAAATATATGATACGATTATATTCGTATGTTCGTTTGTTGTTGAACGCCACACTCAGCAATGTTCCAGCTATATTTCGGCAATCTCTAAGCAATCGAGTCTGGAGCAGACAGTCCAGTGATCAACAGCATGAGCACTGATCTACGCAATTTGGATGTGTCACCAGCGAGCCTGACCACCCGATCCCGCTATTCGCCTTTAACGACAAGCATGGGTTGACGAAGATCAGATCATCGATTCTATGTGGCTGTGTTACATACATAAATATATACCTTGCGATGCTTGTGGTTTCAGAAGGCATATGTTAGTGTGAAGCCTAAAAGTGGATTACACACAATGTGGAAGTGTATACCGTGATTCGAGGATCTTTATGATCACCAAAGACCCCAGTTTATTAACGTGCGCATACACCGACTCAGCTTAATTCAAATGAAACAAAATGATTCATGAATAAAATGTTAACATCAGTGCACTGTAAATGGTAAAATATGATAAAAACATCAAATGAAAAAAAACACGTCAAATTGCAAGTCTTCTATCACAGTAATGTCCGACCAAAGTCTTATAGCGCTAGACGCAAACTTCCAACATTGAACACGAGTCAGTAGGAAGCGCCGTGCATATAAGTGACGGCTCCATGATTCCTTGCAGCGCCAGTGTCATCGATCGCAACCAGCATGCAACGCATATACACAGTAAAATATGTTCCTTACAACTGCCAGCAATAGTTTGCACAATGACTAGTAATGTATACCAACCACCATTTTGTTTCAAATTGTGTCCTGAGCGCGCTGACTTCAAACACACACCACTGATATAGTAATGTACACAAGTACAGATGCATCTTTGATTAAATGCATAAATCCAAGATTGTCCTCCATCCGAAATACCCACGAATTTCCTCAGGAAATGTGACGAAGGAAAGTGACACTAGTTTGGATCCGAAGTGATCCGATAATTGATTCTCGTACCCACAATATAGCCTGCATTGACACCATGACGCTCTCCGAGACCATCCTGGATCCAAAACACCCACGGCTTTCGTTACGTGCTGTAACATAATTGCCCTGTATATGGCCTCGTAACTAAATCCGTGAGCTTTCTGGATCCGAAAATCACGAGTTTCGTTAAGTGCTTTTCGTAATCATGTTTCGCTCAGTATCCAGAGTGGTCTGTGATTAGCATGATCTCATGAACAAATACCACTGTACTCTGGATCCGAAATACCCATTGCATCCTTGAACTGAAATACCCATGAGTTTCCACAACTGTTGTATCCACAATTAGTATCAAACTGCCGAAATGTGACCTCATGCCCAAATCCGCCCTAACTCTGGATACGAAATAGTCAAGTGATGTGCATATTCATATCCAGCAATGAGGTCATCCGTCAAACATCTGACACCAACAACGTCTGAGGAGGGTGAAGGAGGTCCTCGTCAACGACTAAACTGCTCGTGTCATAAGCCGCGGCCGTAGTGAGAGTATGGAAGGCTTGTATGGCCACTTTGTTTACGTGGTTTTCCTTTAGTCGTTGGTGATCCGGCATATGTTTGAAGAAGTTGTCCAAAGCTGCCTCTTCTTCCATCTCCCTCTTCTCCGTCTTCAAATATTTGATGATCATGACGACAATTCCGGCAGAGTAGAACACCAGAACCGTTGTAATATACATCACTGCGCCGAAGTCTGTGTCGTCGGAACTGGTAGACCGGCCTGTGGGTTGGGTCGAGTTTTCGGTTTGGTTGCGCTTGCGCAAACATTCCTCATAAAGCACCGACAGAATGAATGGAAGGGTTCTGTTCTGGGAGATCATTATGCTAAGGGGGTTGGGGAGAGGGTGAGGAGATTGTGAAGACAGATCAGTGCAAATGTGCCACATTGATGACACATTATTTCAGCAATCTCTGTGCCCAAACGTTATCCCACACCTCTGAAATCTCCGGTGAAGGTAGGGCTTCATCGATTTCTTTAAATCATTTTGAACACTTGCTTCAATTCAGTGCACTTGGAGTGTTTATAAAAATTCAATTTGAAATCACATCTCGTAACACATTTGTTCACTGGAAAGCTATTCTTCGCAGTTCGTCGTCAAAAACATCCAAACTCTCACAACAATGCTTCGCAATTTAGTGACTCAAACACCACGTTGAGCAATTTGCTTTGAGGTAGGACAACCCACACTGTTGTCGAAATGAAGTTTGTCCACTGTAATGACTCCTGCTTCAGGCCTCGTGTTCCCTGTCTAATGAAGCAAACACGTCCTCTTGAACGGCTATTGACCACAGCAGCGGAAAGTGATAGGTTGGGACGGTGGACGAAACACATGGGTCAGTCCGATGGTCACTTGATGTGATGGAGGGCCGACGTCCACGGATAACGGGTAATCTGAAATGGATGACGAAAAATAAGCTTTAGGAGTATTACGAGAGATCAGAGATGTGGACCCACTGTCTGTGAGTCGACGTGACGGCACGAACATTTAATACCCGTATTTTCTTAGGCTATCCTTTAAGATTATTATCATTATCATTATTTCTTTATTACTATTACAGCCCAACAATGTCATTTCGATGTTTAAGGGACCGTCGAGTTATACGAGGTTCGACACAACAACTCAAACAAGGAATAAGCGATCGAAATAGGCTAAGGTTTTACGGCCAGACAAGCGTAAGTTCATTCATTCATTCATTCATTCATTATGAACCATGAACCTTTGCAGAGGTGCGTATCATAATGGTGTCTGAACTTTATGATTTAAGGAAACACAGACGGCCGTTATGGACTTTCCCATATTTTAGCTTAGATACCATTAAACTTCACAACATTAATTCGTCCCTATAAAAATAATGAACATGCTGGATTTAAAAATATGATCACTGGTTATATCTAAGTCTTCAGAATGGTCTCAGACGATTACCCATTTCGACATTAAAATGTTCAAATCAAGAAAATCAATCCAGTCGACTTATGACCAGTCATAGTAGATTTGAGAGTGTTTTTTCACTGTTTCAAACAGTGTGCTCATGTTTAACGGCACAAAACACAAGAGATGCACTGTACCAACTTGGAGAATCGAACACAAGTCATCAGTATGACAGACAAAGGCTTAAACCACAACGAGAACACCACCGTCTCAATCCTTTGTAAATAGACGTTGACGTTATCTATCGTCTTCGTCTACAGAGGTACTGGGACTTTGAATGCAGAGAGCAGCGACATTGTGAAGACTCTCTCTTGTTCAGACCAGACGCAATTATACACATGACATAAACAAGTAAACATTGTTTTTATCATGTTTTCTACGTTTTCAAAGATGCGACGTCCTGTAACTGGGAAATATTTCGCCAGTATTATTCAATTATCACGACGGGTAGTCAGTCTTAATAAGCATCTGTAACAGCATCCCCATCTTCAGCTGTGGTAGCGGAAGCGTTGGCTGCGAGACAGTCTGCAGATGTTAGGGAAGGGTATTATTACGGCTTTGCGACATTACTGTACATGTTCACAAACAACGGTATTTTGATACCGGTGTCCTTACCTTTAATATTCTAATACATGTGTCTGAAACGCGTGATACTTTGTCACAGATAGCATTTAGAAGTGATGCAACACAGATATCAGTGTAAGGTCATGTATTAATACGTATGTCCTTCACGTGTGACATTCATAACACCTTTGGGCTTAACATACGAAAATAAACAAGATGTGCTCTTGACGTAGTACAAAGAACAACAGTTATGCAACGGCAGACAGTCGTTATTAACACACGACCGTAAACACCAGTTGTCCTTAACACACAAAGTAAACTGCAGATGCTCTTAAAACACGACTGTGAACAATTGCTGTCCTTAACACTTGACAGTAATCAACAGTAGTCGTTAAGCGATATGATAACACAGATGTCATTAAAGGTGATATTTCAGTGTGTTGCCTTTAACATGAGATAGTAAAGAAACATTTGTCCTCAACATGAGATAGTTAAATACAGTTGTCCTTAATACGAGATAGTAAAATACAGTTGTTCTTAACATGAGATAGTAAAATACAGTTGTCCTTAACATGAGATAGTAAAATACATTTGTCCTTGGCATGAGATAGTAAAATACAGTTGTGCTTAACACGAGATGGTAAAATACATTTGTCCTTAGTATGAGATAGTAAAAAAACATGTCTTTAACATAAAACAGTGAACATGAGTTGTTCTAGCTTGCGACAGTAAACAATACTTAAACTGACAACAATAGCTGTTTAAATGAGACAATAAACAACATTCATCCGTAACACATCACAGAAAACGACATTTGTCTTTAACATGCTACAAAACTGTGATCACTAACATTTAACAGTAAACAACGAATGTCCTTAACATCTAACATTAAACAACGAATGTCCTCAACATCTAGTTGTGAACAGAGGATGTCCTTGACATTTAGCAAGTAACAATGGATGCTCTTAACATCTAGCAATGTACAAGGAATGTCCTGAACATCTAGCAGTAAACATCGGATGTCCACAACATCTAGCAGTAAAGAACAGGTGCCCTTAACATCTAGCAGTAAACAACGGATGTCCTCAATATCTAGCAATATACAACAAATGTCCTTAACAGCTATTAGTAAACATCGGATGTCCTCAACATCTAGAAGTAAACAACGGATGTCCTCAACATCTAGCAGTAAACAACGAATGTCATTAACATCTCGCAGTAAACAGCAGCTATGCTCAACACCCAGTATTATACGACAGCGCAACAGTAAACAACATAAGTTAAGCGTGCATGCGTACTTGCAGCTGTCCGGCTCTGGACACTCCTCGTACTGTCCATTCCATGGTGATGTCCATCGCGTTCACCATCTCTCGACTCACTGAGAGAGATTTCAGCATTCACTGCTATTCCACTTGACTGAATTATCGATTTCAGATTCCACAAAAAGCAACAATTGTCCGCCGGAGATACAAGATATCCTGGCAACACACGAGACACTTGTTTATCGTAGTAACCACTGACAGATCTACATGCTGTTACGTGTCCAATTCGAAAAAAAAATGTTACCCATAAATCTATACACACAAGAATTCAGCGTGAAAATATCAAACAATGCAGTAACGTCAAACAATTAACAATTGTATTCCAAAATTAACCCGGTTTACAAATCAATATGAATTACTACAAAGTAATTACATTGGCTTGCACAATAGACAGGCTGTTTAAAATTCAATGCAAGAACAATTCTAGTGTGTTAAACTATTGAAACAGTAGTGTTGGCGTTGACTTAGAAAACTATTCACATAACAGCTTCAGTAGCCAAGCTTCCAATAGGCCTAGGTTGGATATTCAGGGTAAATGTAAGATCTTCGATCAGCATCCATCCATCCATTCATCCACCCATCCATCAATATACACATACACTCACACATACACACACAGAGACAGACAGACACACATACATACATACATACATACATACATACATACATACATACATACATACATACATACATACATACATACATACATACATACATACATACATACATACATATTGCCCAAAGCGGCGTAAAACTAAACTCACTCCATTTTTTCCATCTTATGCATTTCACCACAAGGTCAGATGTGCTATATCAGTTGTTTAACTTTGCCAGGCAACCGTGACGAAGACTCAATGACAATGGATCAAGAGTGTTAAGAGTTCTATGCGTCTTACAAGCATCACGTCTGTCTTAAACACTTCCAACTTTTGTTTGATGAAACCCCGATTACTTTTTTCATTCTGTCAAAGTGTTACAATGTGGTTTGATAACTGCTTATAAATATCGATCGGCGATAATTAACGTAAATGGTAATTCTGAAGCGCATGTGTTGGATTAGTTTATACAGTTTTTGATATGATTGCTGGACAATACTCAGTACTAGACAATTCAATACTGGACTCTACAAATGAAGATCAAAGCTATCTGGGAGGATATGCGCGAATCAGGTCAGCCATTTGGCAATGACATCACAGTGCTTTTAAAGCCTAATGGTTACAAAGAACCATCCTCCGCCGGTCTACTTAATGAAACCATATCAATCATATTCAATAACAGCTGACAGATTACCTAGAAATAAAATCGATAAAATACTTTTTGTGTCATGTTTCTTTTTTGTTGTTGTTGTTTTTTTAAAAGTGATATTTTAGCGTTCTTCTCGTTGCCTAGCAACCGTGATGAAAATTTTCAGCAGTGATGACCAAGAGTGGAAGAGCATTTGCATTATTGATGTAACATTTTAGCTGAAACTGGATTTATCCTTTATAAAAAGACCCAGTTTGAGCAGCAATACTTCTTTTAAAGGAAAATTCCCGAACATATATAATTCTAACGCATAAATACCACGTCACCCTTTCTTGATATGTCTAAACTCCAAGAACCACAGACATTATTTGTTTATTTATTTATTTATTTATTTATTTATTTATTTATTTATTTATTTATTTATTTATCCACCCATCCATCTATCCATCCATCCATTCATTACGGGGGAGTTGTCCATTGATTTGCAGTTATCCATTCATGGAATTTTCAATGTCATTTTTCCCTTTACACTCAAAGCAGCCTGTCTGGCCAACTGATAGTGACTGCTCATTAAGTGACATTAATACTTAAATTAATATAACTGTCATTAATAGGAAAATTCGATTACAGTTAATCCCCGTTGGAAAACTACTGGGAGCCACTATGGCATCACTATTGTATACTTTGATGAGACACTGAGGTAACCGTGGCTCTATACCTCACGGTTGTGCGTTTCATGGACACGTTCAATACCCGAATAAGTGTCGAATATCTTAAAGGAAAGTGTGGGAATCTTCTTGTTGTTCTTCAAGAGACTGGCTTTAGTTTCTGCTATATAGGAAACCCAGACCTTCATGTAATCGAAGACACTGGACTCACTACGTACACTTTGTATTTCAACTGTTAGAAATACAAATACGTATTTAAAGAGTTTTCTTGGACAATATAATATTGAATATCAATACCCTCATTCCCAAGCCGTTCTTTCCTTCTCATCTAAACTTCCCTTTCTCCTCGTACATGGCCGGACCTGCACTGTACAATTTATGCAGTTGCTTCATGGAATAGGTCAGGGTGACTTTCCGTGGGGTCACAGGTCAAGGTTATAACCATTTTTCACCTACAGATCACATATATTCTTGGTAGGTACAGATACATATATCTTTTATTGGCATCATTATAAATGAGATTCCGTCGTTAAACCTAGAGTCATTTCGATATCTAATTACCTTTAATCGGCCATTTTGACGAGAGTGCAAAATTTTTTCCAGCGAACGAAATTTCAACCAATCAGAGGGGCGCCTCTCAGTGACGTAGACAATCCTTGTTGTCTTAACGGTTATATACATCTACGTCAAGCTGTGTCACGCAAAATAATTTCGGTCATCATTCAAAATCATACGAGTAGGAACTATAGTTTTGATTTTCTGACTTGATGAAAACAAACCATATTCTAACTAATTCTCAAACTGACTTAGCCCATGACGTCACGATTATGGCGCGGACATCAGCCAGTCTTTCCCAGAATATGTAATTTATGAATTACATTCACCAGGGCTACGGTTTCCCGTTATAAGTCTCAGACTGTCAGAAATGGAATTGAAGCTGGATACAAAGTCCCACGGGCGACGGCGTTTTATAGTTATAAAACTGATTGACAAAAAGACTTTCTGCAATAAAGCAAACACAATTACACAGGAGGATATTTCCTGTTACCGGCTGTTAACTGTATGAATATGTTGAATATTGATCATACAAAATTGAAAAATGAGACGTTCTCCTTGGTACAAATGCACCGATGTGATGTCATCTTGCCAAAAACACTCGGTTAATGTAAGGTTTCGAAATTCCTTGTGTCATCGATGCTAAGTGGGGGTCATTAAATTAAAGACCACGATCAGATCAAGGGCTGGTACCTGAAGCTCTGACTAAACGTAATCACTCGGACTGTTTGTTTATTTCTTTGTTGTTAAAGCCGCATTCAGTCACATGGCGACGGTCTGTAAATAATCGAGTTTCGACCAGACAATCCAGTGATCACAACAGTATGAGCATCGATCCACTCAACTGGGAACCGATGACATGTGTCAACCATGTCAGCGAATCTGACCACCCGATCCCGTTAGTCGCCTTTTGCAACAAGTATAGTCGCCTTTTGTGGCAAGAATGGGTTGCTGAAGGCCTATTCTATCCCGGTTCTTCACGGGTCGACAATCCAGTGATTAACACCATGAACATCAATACGATATGTGTCAACCCGATCCAGTAAGTCGAACCTTACGACAAGTATTAGTTCCTGAAGACTACGATAAAGGAATGAGGTTTGAACACAACATTTAACAATATTACTGTTATATCATGCGTGAGGGGTGAATCCGGATCCGTACTGATCCGGATCTAAAGGATGAAACCAGAAAAACTGGGCATGGCCTTGATAAGCCAAAATATAGTCAATACGAATCGGGACTCGAACCCATAATGATTGGTTTCTAGCGCCCCTTTCTCCGCTCGGCCACCGTGTTAGGTTGTTAAACCACACATGACGTTTCTCAACGCATCTCAAGTGCGGGGGTCGATGCTCACTGACTGGTTTGTGTGGTCCTAATTCGATTATTTACAGACAGGCTCTTATATACATTTAGGTGTTGAGTTAGTTTAGTTATATACCGCTGTTAGCAACATCACGTCAGGGGACGAGAAATGGACTTCACACACTGTCGTGCAGACGCTTAATGAAAAGGAATATTTAGAATTCCAATCACCGTATTAAGAAATGAACAGTTATATCATTACCTCCGTGAACGAAAGATTCCAACATTCCTAATTACAACAGGTCATATTGCATCGTAAAAAATGGAGAGGTCACATTCACCAGTCTTCATGATAGATCAAAAGTATTCGTCTTCTTGGCGCGCTTTAATTCCACAGGTTCACCAAAACATCTTACTAGTGCTTCTTGGCACACATAAAAATACATTTCCATACCCGAATCAAGGAACACTTTTACAATAAGTGGAATGGACAGGTGGTTGATGGGAAATGGCAGCAGGATTTCCTGTGATATACTTCCTCGTATGTTCTTTAACTGAAGCTAAGTATCAGACAAAGGTCGACTCTGTCTGGTTTTGCGATCTAATTCGGAAGATGTCCGTGGCGCATAAATATATCTACAAGAAAAGCCTGGCATCTGCCGTAACGTCTAACACGCACGCAACAATGATCGATGCAACTTCTACGACCCTCATCAAGTCATGATATAATGCATGGTGCCGTGTTTGGCTGTTTGGAATACAGGCCCTGAATGTGGATGTTTAATATGCTCCAGGAGAGGTCATCATCTGGTTGTTGCATTAGAGCTGAACATCAGCTGCAATAATGGCTTCAGTGATACCAGGGTAAATATTCTATGTTCAAAACCTGATTTGATGGAATTATCGTTACCAGACTCCCGCCTGCATTCAGCGAAATTCTTACCTGTCTCTGTCCCAACATTTCTTTCTCATCGAAATGGGGAACGTGTATTAATTAACATGGGTGCACGGATAGACCATCGTGTAAGGCTGCTCTTAGCTGTGCAGAGTTGCCTCCATTTAGAGTGACAGCAACCAGTGATCATAGTTTAGACTCCCGCCTTAGTGTTAGTTTTTTCCTGAAAAGGTCTTAGACTTGCATCACTTCTGATGTTAGGTTGAAGCATGAGCAGCGCAACTGGGAACCGATGACATGTGTCAACCAAGTCAGTGAGCCTGACCACCCGATCCCGTTAGTCGCCTCTTACGACAAGCATAGTCGCGTTTTGTGGCAAGCATGGGTTGCTGAAGATGCATTCTACCCCGGACCTTCACTCGTCATCATGGTTGTGTGACAACTATCGAGTGAAATATATAGGACACGCAAACCACTCACAATTCAAAGTAGTTTCATCTCGGTTATTTCAATTTAGTTCGGTTGGCAGTGAGGAGTAATCGTTAGTGAAGACCTGGGCGTGAAGGAGTCCCAGGCAGCATTGATGGAGTATAGCTAAAGGCATCGCAAAAGTATATTCACCCACTCACCTACTACCTCACTCGCTCACTCGCTCACACACTCAATTCAAGTCTCCTGCGACTGCTCCAGGACAGATGACCTGGCTCATTGTATACATAACACCTTTATAGCCAATCACACTACAGTAGGAAGAATCTATCAAGGTCAGTCGACAATTTCAGATATTGTACCATATTTTGACATTCCGATATTGATAAAGTTTATGGTTAAGCTTGTGAGCAAGTTCCTCGCCGAAAGACCAGTTTAATTACCGTTAATACTTAAACTGGATAGAACCGGTGTCGCGTGCAACATGAGCTCGTTACCGAAGCCATTTGTCAGTGCCGCCTTCTCGTAACGATCGCCTCTTTCACATTTCTGGTCCAAGACTACAGCGTTATTAGTCTTCAGGAAACTTATTGTCAAAGGTTCTAGTTCTTATATGTTGTTTTCGAGAGGTTGTGTTTTGAGCCACAGCTGTCAAGCCCAATACAGGATATTCTTCAGCCCTACGCACTGGTCGAGATTGTAAAACCACCTGTGACGGACTTAGTAATGGGTATTTCGGGACGGTAATGACATTCCTAAATAATGCTGGATATTTCAAGATGCACGGAGGACCGGTTCACGAACATAGTACTTGAGATGACAAACTCCACAACAGTGCCATCAGGTGGCGCCCTGGTCGTGATAGACAATTGTAGTTCGTGAGGTATGAGCGCCAGTTTGATGTGCTGTGGGGAGCTTCTTGTCGACCTCTAGTTCCGCACTAAATGTCCCCTACTGGAAAATATTTGTGCTCACAACAAACATAAGACATTGTGATACCAATGACAACACTAAATACTTAAAGTCGTGGTCAGTTATAATTACTGGATGGATGTGCCTTGAAAAAAAGATAAACATCTGACACTATTTCATCCAATAACAGCCTCTCTCTCTCTCTCTCTCTCTCTCTCTCTCTCTCTCTCTCTCTCTCTCTCTCTCTCTCTCTCTCTCTCTCTCTCTCTCTCTCTCTCTCTCAATCTAAGGATGTGATTCTGATTTATTGTAGTGGAACCACTGGGTTAACTATTTACGAATATGAATACCTCTTTACCGAGAAATGTAGCTCGTAACAGATAAACTACAGCCCAGGTATTATCTGTAAAGATGAGACGGATGCCTGGTGTATGTACCAGAAACTGTATGTCATGGACTGCGCATGTATCGTGTACCTGGCGAATGAAGACGGCGTTTGCCTTTTGTGGTCGTGGGCTGTTCATCACATGACAAAGATTAGGACATGGACGTCGTGCTACTGTTCCACATCACATGAACAACCTCTTCCCACTCTGCATCATCATCCACAACAATCATTTTCAAAATCCATGTCAACATCTATTCGTCAGTGCGGCACCAACAGAACAAATAACACCATGCACTCCACACACCCCAACCCACAAACCACAACCCACACCCCATCCATGTCTCATAAACCTTCATTAACACATAAGAGTATCCCCCATCTTCTGCTAGAGACCCTCAGCCCCACCTTGCACAGATTGTAGAATCCGGAACCTTGTTTTACAGTGCGGAAATTACCTGTCAACATGGTTGAATATCAGACCTCATTATGGGGAGGGTAATCCATATATGGGGGAATAGATCAAAGATAAAACATTACTTTTCGGCTTTTGATGGGACCGAGTTTTCAGGCGACAAAGCCCTTCTCCCAAGCGGTGGGAAAGCAGCTTAAATCGCAGACGTTTAAATATATCAAGTTCGTGGATTAAATGTAATAGAACTTATTGTCTTCCAGGACTTCTTGGTGTGACGCTCACCGTATTCCGACAGTTACAACACACTGGTTGTTAAAGAATTTGGACTGTTACCATTCACTCGTGGTGCCGTTTCTGGACAAATATCATTGGAAAATTACCTTGCAACAAAAGTGGTCTTTACTTGATTCTTCTTATCACTGGAGAATTATCTTGCAGCAGAGATGGTTCCTGCTTGAAGACAATTACCATTAGGCAATTATCCGTGCAACAGAGGTGGTACATCTTGAAATCAATTACCATCAGACAATTATCTAGCAGCAGAGGTGGTTCTTGCTTGAAGACAATTACCATTAGACAATTATCTGTGCAACAGAGATGGTATATCTTGAAGACAATTACCATCATGGAATTATCTTGCAGCATAGGTGGTTCCTGCTTGAAGACAATTGCCATTAGACAATTATCTGTGCATCAGAGGTCGTCCTTACTTAAGGACAATTAACGAGACTAGCTATACAATGGTCCATGAATTAAGATGCTTACCATGCACTGCGGGTCCATAAACTACGACACTAACAAAACACTGTTGGTCCTTGCTTAAGGACAAAGGCGTATGTCATCAGCAGTTACATTCTAACACTAACACAAAACCCGAAAAGTGTTTCGAGTGTGTTTCTGCTAAAGTAATTTTTAAACCTTCAGTAATAAAAAAGTAATAAAATTATGAAGGAAAATGTTACCTAACTAAATTTATTACCTACTCTTGTCCCAGAATATGAGTAATCAATAAAACTGAAAATGCCTGACATTATAGATAGCGAGCAACATCCATAAAAGTTGCGCAGGTGAACTTAAGGGTATACCCATGTTTCTTAAGCGTTTTAAGCGCTGTTCTCTTAGTAGACATGTAATATTGAAGAGACTGCCAAAAATATCCAATGTGACACAACATACTGTGCAATTACTGAGAGCGTTGAGCTGTAAAAACACCAAAATAGTTGATTTTATCGTAATTACACCTGTGAAGATCCGGGTTAGCAAACCCACCCTTGTCGTAAGAAGCTTCTAACGGGTTCGGGTGGTCTGACTAGGTGAGTACTTGTCATCCTATCCCTATTTTGTAGATCGATGCTCATACTGTTGACAATTGGATTGTCTTGTCCAGACTCCATTTTAGTGACCGCCCCCATATGGATAGAATATTGTTCAATGCGGCGTTAAGCAGCAAAACAAAACACTAATTACGGCCAAAGACAGTCATTGACGACACCGCAAATATGGCGCCCTATTGGCTGAAGACATCATATATGATATATACTATAACAGTGTTGCATAAATTCAGCGGAGGAGTAGATATGAAATAGATGAAAATAAGAATTACACTGTATTCCAAATGTTACACGTTTAACAGAACAGAAACTTAAAATCAAAACTGATTCAAAATTTTCAACAATAAACTAACACAATATGACATGCGGCGCCATCGTGTCGGTCTCTAAGGACATGAGATTCGGGCTTTATATTCTTATCACTGAATGTCAACAAAAACAAATATCTTACTTTATTTTGTTCCTCCATTTATTGATTTAAATGAAACACGCTATTCTCATCGACCAAAAGATTATCACAAGCTAACACAGTTAAGCTTATTTCAGTTCCTATACAGAATTCCACAGAACATAATCACTGGCAACACGAACGGTAACTCCACTGATTTCATCGACCTATTTCCAACTGAGGTCAGTCTATTATGTGCTGTGCCTTGAGCGTAATGCGCTTTAACTGGTGCTCCTGCTTCGTTGCGGAAACGAATAAATACACGTTACTCGTTCTAGCACCACAGGGAATCGGTTTATCATTTTCTGCCTGCGCTTTTGTTGGTCAAAGGAATTGACGACGACATCTGCCGTGATCAGACCAATAGAACTGTCTCAACATTTGACCATTAAACCTTAAGAGTCTGCGAATAAGAATTATCTCCCTTTATGTTGGACTGCCAATTACGTGTAGCCAACGGTCTGAGGGGTGACGTAGTGAACACACTACTCCTTGGGGAATTGCCCCTGCTTTAGCCCACCTATGGAGTACGCCTAATTACCTTCGCCCATATCGGTGAAGAAGTGGCGTCGGTGACGGCCGTAGATCTTCTTCGGTTCATTTTGATCAATGGCGCATCTCTGACTCTCGCCCTCTCTCTCCGTCTCATTTGCTTCGTGTAGCACCAATCGGACTAAGGGCTTTCCTCTAAGACGGGCGTTTAAGACATCCGTTTTGGTGTCTACCCAGACAACATTACTTTGACAGATGGAGCGTTTCAGCGGTCGGAGTGATTAAACCACACTTCTCGTCTATTTCGGTGAAGTTCCGTTACAATCTGTTGTAGAAGCAATAGCTTGTGGCTGAGTAATTGAAACCTGTCTTCGAGTAAGAACGAAATGATATCGTCATGCGAGAGGTCACTTCAGGTCAAAATTTTCAGCATGTAGATGGGAATGTCACAAATCGTAGACCATGTAGGCATTTCGCGTCAGGAAGATCGTATCCTTTCCTTACAGCGTTCGATCGTCACGCCCAAGACCAGGGTTCGATTCCACACATGGATACAACGTGTATCCCCGCCGAGATATCGTTGGAATATTGCTTAAAGAAGCGTGAAACTAAACTCATTCACATATTTGAATCGTTTTCAGAAACATCAAGGCGGGGCACAAGAAAAGGGTCTCCCGTGTCCGGAATCGAACCCATTCCTTCGGCGTGACGAGCAAACGCTTTGACCACTGGGCTACCCCATCGCCCCGTTGTTCAAGAGATGAAAATGGTCACATGAAATATTAGCTGAGTTTTGGGCAAGTGAAAGGGGGATTTACCCAGTTGTAATATTCCATACAAACCATTGCAACCTGTTGATGATCGAACCTGGACCCCTTAAACCAGGGGTTGATAACAAGAACAAAACTACACGAACACACATCCAGTTTGGTCACACAAGATCTCATTTGAATGGACACTTGGAAAAGGCGAAAGGTCTTGGGAACATATTCTTCCTCAGCAGGTTCCTGGACAGCAGCGGTGTGCACTCACTCGCCTTCTCTCAAAATCCTTCGTGTGAAGATCCGGGTTACAATTGGTCTTAGCCACCCATACTTGTCGAAAGTTGCAACTAAAATGATCGGGTGATACGGCTAGCGGACTTGGTTGACACATATCACATCGTTTCCTAATTGTGGAGATAGAGACTCGTGCTGTTGATCACTGGGATGTCTGGTTGAGACAATATTATTTGAAGACCGCCGTCATATAGCTGGAATACTTCTCAATGCGGCGTCAGACAATAGCAAAATCAAAAGAATCTCTCAAACCTCCCGTGCACGTGTCTGTTTTTTAGCAACCTTCTGCAGGCGTAGGTGGTGGTTTGTTCAGGCCCAAAGAGTAATGAACATGAAAAGAACCATAGGCTTGTTCGACATGTCAAAGTGATCAATTGAACTGACATGACTTATATTATCACTGCTACCGCTCCGAAAACAATGCAAAGACGACCAGTGAAAAAATACAAAGATGGATATGTTCCTTAGCAACGTTTTTGAAATATGACGGATAAAACATATTTTCTTTTGTTATGGATAGTATAGAAAAACTGCCGCGCAAAGGAAGGATTGAATCATGCTTAATGTCTGCAAAAATTAAATGGAATAAACATGGCTCTTCGATAGTGAAGTATTTGTGTTTTGACCTTAGTTTTTAGGTGTTTGTCAGCGGACAGTAAGTTGGATCAAATCCAATTTCCAAGCATTTCTTTCCTTTGGGCATTACACTGAGTGCAATTTCGAACGTTCAACAGGTTTAAGGACGTTTTACTGTGGTACTGATCTCAGCTACTGGACGTCAGTAGTAGTATATTGAACAGCAAAAGAAGTGCAACTGTTTCTTTTGGCGTTTCTTTTGCTGTTCAGTATATTTCCCACGGACATAAATATTTGTTGTTACATATGCATCCAGATATATACATAAGTAGCATATCTACTCATGTTACATAAACTGTTGCTAGCGTCTGTTTTGTTCATCTATTCCATATTATGTTTCGGTTTGCGTAGTGATATATTTGTCAAAAAGAATTATCCTGTGATAGGTAATATAACTGTTTTACACCGCACTCACCTGTGGCCCAAATTATAGTTTGCAGGGTAAGGGTGAGAGTTTGAGTGAGGTCGAGGCTGGGTGGGGTTAGTGCTGAGGTTGACGTTGAGGTTGAGGTAATATGGCAATATTGCAACAAAGATATATGACACGTTTCCACTGTTTGATATTTTCCGGTTCTCCGGTACAAAGCGAGATTGATCTCATTCACACATAAAATGAATACGTTTCTGTAAAAAACAAAAACACATCACCATTCCAATTCATTAGAAATTTCCAACAAAAACTCCCAATTACTTTCATATCCCAAAACGATGATAATCAATAGTCACAGATACGATACAATGCAGTTTATAATTCTTGGTGATCCACTGAACTCGCTGAAAGATCGCTGACAATAACACAGTGCTATAAACAATGGATGTCGATTCGTGGAAGCGGAGCCGCATACAGAAACGTTTTTGTTGGTATGTGGTACACACTGACGATCGATGTTTATGAATATGTATGACCTATAATTATATTACTGTCGGCGTTTGTCTAGACTCGGATCAAGCTGACCATCTTTGCTCTATACTGTACAAAGGTGACCGACAAGGTCGGGTCTTCAGATTCGCTGAGTGTGATTATACAATGATGCAACATGGGGAATATACAATGATTGATTTGTAACGGGCATGAATGCGTTAAACTTCGTTTATATCGAAGGCTTACAACTAACAAGAGTTTAACGAACAGGAGTATTACAGTTTTTTCCCTATAGCCACTTGTACTTACCACTTACTGTAATCGAAAATGGGTTCGAACTACGGTTAAAGCGAACTACTAATAGAGGTCCTTTCGAGTTCGCGAAAACTTATTTTATGACATAAATGAAGAAATGACATATAAAACAAACATATGAAGGAGGGTCGGTGATTTAAAGAAAACAACAATGGGTGGTGCACATAGTTGCGAAACGATCTCTTAGGGAAAAAAACTAATATGAAAAGTCAGGGGAAATGGCGTAGGACTGCCCCACCCTCCCTCCTGCCTGCACATCCACCCTTCCCGCTCTCCTTACCCATGAACGTAGATAAGGCCCAACTTACGTTATCTCTTCGTTCACACAGTATTGTAGACCTAGCCTGTCATAAAAAATAAATTATATTAAAAATAATACATCTGTATATAATAATGATTATACAATGCCACTTTGTAACATGCTATATTTGGAATTACACTTTCTCAGTCAAGTACAGATCGTATTTACCTCTGTTGGGTTGAGTCCCATTCGGGATTCGAGGACACTGTTTTAAAGTCATCTAATTTAAGTAAATCAGAGGAAGTCCAGTCTACCTTTCTTTCTCTGTACCTTTTGTGTTTAATATTTCCCTGAACCGGTCCATCTGCCTCTGGGCCTTTTTCTAATGGTTGCTTGCGATAGAATTTGTCATTGTAATTAGTCTTAGAGAGGGGTTTTATACGTTTTACGAGCTTGCCCCTCGGTCTTTTTGTGGATAAGATACTATTAAAATAAACTAAGTCAGATGTAGTTATGATGCAGGTGCCTTACCCAGTGTGGTAAAATTTGATTCGAACTAATACTGTCTCTCAACATTGTATTGTGAAATACGGAAACTGCCAATAACGAACCACTTTACAAGAGATATGAATATAGTCTAAGATGTTCATCTCTCTTGCAGTACCTTAAAACCGTGCGCCGTGGGGACACAAGTACCAACAAGTCTACTCTCAGTGAAAAATATTCAAATATTTTTTCACAAACAAATGACATCAAACTCATTACATCCACAACACATGGATCAAACTGCATTATTCAAAACATAACGTGCAAGGCAAACGCAGGAATTCCAATAAAAACAAATCACTATAGAATTATCACACCAATATAATTCATCTGCCAGGCGGAACAAAGGGAACATGACATAGAGAACCATTAAGAACCTCATAAACATGGAACCGTACACAGTGGGAAATGCGGGAACAGGGCATGCGTATAAATCATTATCTTAACTGCATTGTGTATTCAGAGAGTATTGATCACTAGGAACAAGGTGTATCTAGTTCACTGTGATTATTTGTATCATCCTTTGAGAATCTATCCAGGTGAAAACTTTAAAGGTAGTCATCAAACAATCCTTTCAAACGCTGCTTTCAGATTTAGATTTAGATCGTCGTACATCTTATTGGCTTGATGGTTATCACAATGGTTTCGTGAAAGGTGCCATTTGTGCTTACTCAGCAGTTTTCCGGTTATGTGGTTACGGTCTATAAATAATCGACTCTTGGCGAAAATAATTCAGTGATCAACAGTATTAGCATAAAACATAAATACCATGGCATGCACAGATAAAGGCAGTGAGCTTGTACACGATCCCTCTTGTCACCACTGGCAAGTAGAAGCAAGACGTCGCATCTTCACATTTTGGTTGGTTAGTTTGTTGTTTAATGCCACACGCCACATTGCAGCTATTTAGCGGTGGTCTGTAAGTAACCAGACTTTCCAGTGATCGACAACATGAGCATCGATCTTCACAAACGGGACACGATGACATATACATCAACCAAGTCGGCGGCTGACAACCCGATCTCGTTAGTCTCTTACGACAAGCAACGATTCCTGAAAACGAAATCATGGGTACGTGTTTCTTTGTGCCATTCTGATGTTTCCAGGCAACCTGATATAAAACCTTTGGGTACAGACTGATGACCACGATGCATGGTGAGAGCATGCGTGATAGCGACATCTTCATTTATTTAAATCTATCTAACTAACTGGAAACATTAAGAAAAGCAACGTTAAGGAAGCGTATAAGCGGCAAGTTCTACAATATTTCATCTACCCGAAGCAAACGTCAGATTCTAGATTTAGTATGCGTTAACCCCCACCCGGAATTCAAAGCCGCACTCCAAGGCATTAATCGCTAGTCGATCTAACCCACTTAGCCACTCGCGTTTCGTTTGAGGGAGAATTTAGTTCCATGTTGAGAGTGGTCAAGTGTAGCATGTTATATTTGGGATTACACATTCGTACTGACTTACTGCTTCCAGTACAGTTATAGGTTGTCCCTTGAGAAAGCTAGTTCCATCAACACTGTCCCCAATAGCAGTAAATGAAAGGTGAGGAGATGAAAAACAAATAGTTCGAGATAATACGCAATGTTGACATGTGAAGCGGGTTATCATGACAACATCCATGTGAAACAAATCACGTCTTCATCTCTGTTGCACAGTCATGGCACAGTCTCCCAGGTATTTATTATTTGAATACGTTCTCGTGTCATCAGTGGCGTCAGCTAAGCATGATAATAATGAAACCACTTCATGGTATTAATATAATATAATGGCCATTATTACCCCGATTAACCAAAGTCACCTGTGTGTCTCTAATAGTCAATATGACTTATCCCACCTGGTACCCATTTACTACATATATACCATATATGGTGCGTCAAACATCAACATATGCCAGCAGGCATAAATTGGTTTAGGTCTGTCCATATGTGTCTATGTTATGCTGACTGGGGCTGTTTTTATGAAACTGAAAAAATGAACCATTATGAAAATAGTGAAAAGTGCAAAATTTAAGGTGATGGAAAACGCTACCCAAACCACACGCCTGAACGCAACGTGTGTCCAGGCCATGCACGAGCAGAACATGACAACCAAAAGTCAATGCCTGTAAAAACGGTACTTTCATGCAGAAACCACACTGCGTAGGTCCCACGATAATCATATCGGATGATTTCAGGTTGGTAGGTGGGGCCTTAAGGGAAACTTTGAACCTGTATACTTCGAGGGCATAACTCACTGAGCAGAGTTACGCCCCTTGGGTATGACAGGATTATGGCTTCGAATCCATAATGAGTCTTAATTGTTATTCTTCGATCTACTCTTGATTTGTAACTCTCTTTCTCCATGTAATGAGAAACAGACCTGTTTTCAACATTAATATATGCCAAATTACAGAGATGAAATACAAATTGTTTTCTCAGGATACATATCTGAAAAAAACAAACAAAAAAACCCCCCCGGCATAACGTATTTCCCCCTTTCATCCAAATCAGGTAGGTGCCACCTCAACCAGATCGCACCGCTCCTAAAGCATGAAACCTAAATAATTTCCATCATAGATTTACCACACACTACATTTCGTGTCACTAACAGCATAATCGATGGACGTTTACGGTCTTTAGACCTTTATGTAAACACATCGCAATACAAACACGGCATACTTCGAGCAATGTTTTGTCTTGTGGAAACCTAACTGAAGGAAAAAGGGTGAACATACGTTTTGCGTCAGTAGACGTTCCCCTAGAGACGGAACAATCTCTTGACATGGAACAGAAGTGTGACTCAGTGCAAGAGATTGACAGTGAGTTCATGCTCATTCATTTTATAGTTCAAACGCTGCCTTAAGTTGTTTGTTAAGAAGTAGCCTAAATATATATATGCTTTTATGTATGGAAGCGCAGAGATGGACACGAACGTATCAGCCAGAGGTCACGTATCTGTTTCTACGAAAGCCTATTGTTGCCACTTTTACTGCACACGTTATTTTTTCAGCGAAATTTCTCATTTCCATTATTTCTTAATTGTTCGCATGTTCAAGCATTTCCTTGCTGCCTCGATTATTATCATATTTTGCCATCATGTCTTTGAAAAAGTCGAAGTTTCGAGTAAATTCGAAAATTATTCGAAACAACGAAAAGAGTTGAAAATTTCGAGTTTTTAAATGTATTATCTGACGAAAATATAACAGAAATTACGAAAATGTAATCGAATTAACGCGGAACATCTCGAAATTTCGAAAATGGAAGCAAAAAAGTAATATCAGGAAATTTATGTTAAAAAAATAGGTGTGGCACCATAATGCAGTCGTTTGTTTGCATACATATTCTTATGACCTGACACTACCACACTCTGTGCCTACAATCATACTAACGCAAGGAAGCCCATCAGCAAAATTTGCGAAAACACTTTGAAATTCCAAGATATTAAGCTTCAGGTCAACATATTGTTTGGAAGATGTTCTGCAACGAAATGAAAAGTTCTTGGTATTAATGTTTTGTTTGTGAAAAGACGCAAAGTCCTATGTTGTAGCTATATGACTGTGGTTTGTAAATAATCGAGTCTGGACCAGACAATCCACTGACTCACATCATGAGTGTCGATGTGTCAACCATGTCAGCTAGCCTGACCACCAACACGTTACGACAAGCAATGGTTACCCTGATCCCCAGGGTTCGTAAATATTTATTTCAAATTAATTTGGTTTTGTGTTAATTACAGTTGAAGCCGTCACAATCGACATATGTCTAATCCAGCAAGCTGTCAACAACTGACAGTAAACTAAGTCCCTTCCGTGGCTCGTACATTTATCATCAGCTCTACAATCTGGCACATTGTCTAAATTGTGCCTATATTTTCAGTTCTAATGAGTGCCGGATTAAACAGCTTCCACTGTATTTAACATTTCAACATTGAGTTAATTATTCATTTATACTTTCTGAGAATTTCCACAAAATACCTTGAAATTTCAAGATACAAATTGTTTGAATTAGCGAGTAGTGCCTATACATGACGCGATCCTAATGTGTTTCCATAAACTTAGTCACAGAACAAAACAAGATACACATCAATGGCCTTACATCGATCTTGTGACAAGCAGTTTGCTTTAAGAGTGCTGTTTCGATTGCAAGGGTTCCTGGGCACACACAGAATACGCCGGAAAATAGCAACGCAATGGAAGAAGAGCTAGATAAGGAACCAGACAGCTGACTCTGACGACGACCTGATTCTGACGTGGAGTAGGTGCAGCCTCTGTTCCGTTACCTGGCACCAGGGGGCACTCTGTACACCGATACGTGTTATATGTAGTAAATGGGGCGGTAGGGTAGTACCGTGGCTACACCGCCCGCACGTCACGCTGAAGGCCTGGGTTCGATTACCCAGAGATGTGAAGCTCATTTTTGGTGTCCCCCGCAGTGGTATTGCTGGAATGTTGCTAAAAGCGGCGTAAAACTCACACACTCACACATATACCTATACATAACTAAGTGTCTTCGTATAAACATCGATATGCTTCCGAGTACTTACACAATGTATGGTTAAAGACAAAGTCGGAAAGTATTCTTGGAGGGTGCGGGTATTTAAGACAAAATGTTAGGGATGTCAACTTCTTCCTATTGTTTACACAACGTTTCTGGGCTATTTCTTGCTTCTCCAGCCCAGAAACGTTGTGTTCGCCGTGCAGAAAGAGTTATGTCCCTTGGGCACACCTGGAGCCTATGACCGTGGTTTTGAATCTTTGATTTCTCAGCTTGCCATCTGAATGCCACCATAACGGTAAAGGTCTAACAACTCATCACTTCTGGCTTTCCGCGCCTGTCAGCTGAAACTGGTCAGAGTGACATTAAGCCACTCAGAGTGATTTTGAATAATAAGCATTTCTACCGGTCTTTACAGGTCTTGTGGCGCCAACATCAGCTTTTGTGCGATGCTATAAAATTTAGATATTAACTTGAAACAAACGTCGTTTTTATTTCAGGGTAATTACGTTAAATATAAACCTTACAGAAACGTCCACATGGTGATGCGGGTCAGATACGTCTCATGCAATATAAAGCTATTTATTATTCCCCCATACTGTAATTCACCTATCGATGGCACGAGGGGTAAAGTCATTCCATGTTTAGGGAAGGGCCTCAAAATATTTTCTAACCAGCAGCGTCAATATGCAGGGAGGAAGATCAAAATGCTTCCGAATCACAAATATGCAACCATTTAGTAAAATGGTAACTGAACAGACTTGAGCACTAGAGGGCGCGCTGTGGTGCAACCACGTGGTGTTTCGGACCCGAATAGGTTCCAGAACTGATGTTGATATGCGAATAGATTCCGTAGAGGTTCTAGGAACACTACAATACCTGTCATCCACCTGGTGATTCAGATCTGAACAGGTCGTATGCCAGAGTTTGTGGATAAGTGAGTGAGTGAGTGAGTGAATGTGGTTTTACGCCGCTTTAGCACTATTCAAGCAATATCACGACAGGAGTCATCAGAAATGAGCTTCACACATTTCACCCAAGTGGGGAATGGAATCTGAGTCATAATTGTGCTGAGCGAACGCTTTAACGACAATGCTACCCCGCCGCCCTGTGAGTGGATAAAGCGAGTGAGTGAATTTGGTTTAACGCCGGGCTGAACATTGTTCGGATTTGACCACGGCGTATCATTATAATGAGAGAATGCGAGGAGCGAAGTAGGTCTCAAGGGAAGCACGAGCGCGGGTCACTGACAAAACTAGAAATTGTTCGAGGAGAACCTGGACTCGAACCAAAGAACTCGGATCATGTATTTTGGGTCCAAGGGATGCAACTCTGCACAGCGAATATGGTACCTTTGGGCCGTTTGTTCATCCTTAAAGCAAAACGCCCATACGTTATTATGTTTCATGACCTTTCGCATGCAAATAAAGTAGGTATATGCTGTGATATCTGGATATATTCTAGATATATTAATATCCACGACCGGCAGAGAGATCTGTGACTGGAATATCCCTTGGGTTCGAGAGATGGTAGTTTACCACTGGCGCGATCAAAGCGGCAATCCTCTTTACTGGAAGATTAAAACCACTGGCTGGAACCGGTGACTGTGGGTGCCAAGAGAAGACCATTTATAGCTGGGGTCGGTGAGTTATAGTTGCAGAGATATGCATGTCTGTAGTAGATTCTGTAACCCGATACATGTGTGTCGAAGCATAGTAAATCTGTACCAGATATAAATGTAACTACAGGGAATCTGCACCCTGTACAGCTGATTGTAATAACAGAATCTGCATCCTGTACAGCTGACTGTAATAACAGAATCTGCATCCTGTACAGCTGACTGTAATAACAGAATCTGCATCCTGTACAGCTGACTTTCTGTGATAACAGAATCTGCATCCTGTACAGCTGACTGTATGTAATAACATAATCTGCACCCTGTACAGCTGACTGTCTGTAATAACATAATCTGCACCCTGTACAGCTGACTGTAACAACATAATCTGCACCCCATAGTTTTCTGTAACGACATATTCTCCTCCCCGTACAGCTGTCTATACCAACATATTCTGCATCCCGTACAGCTGTCTATAACAATTTATTCTGCTCCCGTATATATATATATATACACACACACACACACATGTATATATGTATTTTTGTATGTATGTATGTATGTATGTATGTATGTATGTATGTATGTATGTATGTATGTATGTATAGTTGTCTGTAACAACAATTCTACAATCCGTACAAACTGTCTGTAACAACCTTTATTCAGTTTGTTCAGCTGCCTTTTGTAATAACATATCCTGCAACCTATACAGCTGTAACAACATATCTAAGCATCGACTACAGCTATCTGTAACTAAAGTGATTCTTCACACGATAAAGCTGCAAGTATCTATGGTAAGGATATGTGTCAAATGAACTGTGCAAAGAGCTCCTACGTTCGATATCGTGCACAACAGCTGTTGCTATGGTTTCACATCAAAAGCATCTTTGGACATTGCTCAATCCCCCTTAACACGGATGCCGGGAGCAGAGGTCTGCAACCCTCTGTTACGTTAAAAGCATTCGGCTTTCAGAGACACAGATAGGTGATTAGGAAGGTGCCGATTGTCGAGCCAGCTAACGCCTGGCACATTAGTACGGCTAACGCAAGGCAACGCATTTGGCAAATTTTTTCACGCTACGATATTCATTTCAGCAGTCATATCTCATAGAGATTGTTCCGTCTCTGAGTATACTAACAATTTGACAATGATGGCGTTGGGCGTTGATTGGTAACCAAGCTTCAATAACTGTCGACAGAAATCGATGACAATATACAGAAAGCTATTTTCTCTCATAACACATTAATCAAGTTTATAGATGAACTATGTTTAGACTGTGGCTGGGATGATGATGATATTACCAGTGTAAGCGTCCACCGTGAGAGTATCCCCCGCCTTCGCCAACACAATCAACGTGCTATGTTCACAGCCGATGATAAAACCTGTTGAAGCGAAATTATTAAGGCAATAACTAAGCTTGCCACAGCTGATGGCGTTATCAGTCGCCACGGGCGTGTGTGTGTGGAGATATAAGTATATAGATGAATTTGTCAGAATTAGCACTTTGTGGAATTATGACTTGGTGATAATCGCGGCATATAAATGCAGCTGTAATTTGTAGCTGGAGGTTATGTGTAAATGAGAGAAGCACTCGTGTTGGCATCGGTATATAAGTGTAGATGAAGACATGGGTTTGTATATTTGATCAGACTTGTGATAAAGTTGGAACTGTTGATTATATATGTGATCATTGACGACAGCTGATCATAGGAGGTTACATACTTCTGATATTTGCCTACAATAATGTATGTTTTCTTTCTCTCCCCTCTCTATCACTCTCCCAGTCTGTCTTTCTCTCTCGCCTCTCTATTCCCCCGTCTTTCTCTCTCCCCCTACCATTTCTCTCTCCCCCTCTCCCGCTGTCATTTTCTCTCTCCTCTCTCTTGCTCTTTCTTTCTTCCTCTCTTTACCCATCTCCCCTCTTTCTTTCCCCTGACTTTCTTTCTCGCCCCCTTCTCCCCTCTCTTACTCTCTACAGTATGTCTTTCATTTTGTCCTCCCTCTTTCTCTCTCTTCCTCTGTATTTCCTTCTCTCTACTCTCACTTCCTGTCTTTCCCTCTCACGTACCTGTCTCTCTAACATCTCTCTTTCTCTCCTGCCTCTTTCCCTCACCCTAGATTTATGTATGTTTCACTATAACGGTGGAAGCAAAGTATGTACCGCGTGTGCAACTTGCGATCGAAAGCAGATGGCATACATTGACATATTATATTGACAAAAGGAGGGGCGAATACAGCTTTTTGAGAAGGGTGGTGGGGGTGGTGGGTTCTAATTTAACAAAGTGTCACGATAGTGGGAGGGTGGATGGGGGGTGAGTACATAACCATCCACCCCAAACACTTATCCCAACCCACCCTACTGATCCGTCTGTGACATCGCTATAGAAACACTAACGAGCCACAAAACATAATACATAAAAAATTGTCATAGAGTTACGTTACTTACGACATCGTCTACATCCAAACGCTGCCCGACGCCCCCAGCGTCCCTGCGAGTAGCGCAGATCCTGATTCCTCCTCACTCTGAGAACACAAAGGTATCCTAACCACCGACATTTCTATAAAGCCGAACGTGAAATCTGTCGAGGATCTGCTATAAACACCATGGCCGGAACAGTACACCCTCTCCCAGCGTTACATTCACTCTGAAGCGATTCCCGTCAGAGCACGCCGTCAGCAACGCTACCAAAGCTCCATACAGCGCCACGGGCTCAAAATCGTTATTGATCATAATTCGACAACAAACTTTGCAGGAGCCAGAAGTGGTTGAATAGCTTCGCAGGTTGAAGTAGCTCCCTCCGCAGCGACGTTCATACTCGTGGCCCACCGCGAGAAGATAGGTCGCGAGAATCGCTCACCATATGAGCAATTCTGAGCTTTTGTCAGGACCAGTCAATGCGCGCCTAGGAGGGACGAAGCATTGGTTTTCCCAATTCATGGCCCATATCGATTATTCTTCGTAAAGTTCTTAGGTAAATTGTAATTTACAGGCTTGACTGATGGGTTTGCAAGTACCCTAGACAGTGTACATAGGAATATGCGTCAGTGGCAGTCACGTGATAGCGTCTACCACACGGAAGTCTTCAGATTCGAAAATATTTCTCTCTAATGTGACCCGAAGTGCTAGAAAATGACCCCTCTGTCAGATTCAAAGGGTTTAATAAGCATCCCTGGCGAATTATGCAGTCGTTCTTTGGACCGCACGACTGTTATGTCCTTTTCCATAACGTTTATCAGTGTGAGGGAATGCACTTTACTGTAGACGTGAGCCAGTAATGGGATGAACGACGTTATCCTTGTTACATGTATAAGCTGCTGATTGAGTCACGAATGGTGTAGTTGTAAGGTCGGGATGAAGCAGTGCACGGCCCACAATGTCAAAGAAGCAGCACGGAAACATCGGCACGCTGCTGCTGCTGCTGCTGTCGTTGATGAAGCCACAGGGTATGTATTTGTGGCTTAAGTGAAACAGATTGATTTCCTGACTTTGATTCTTTCTTTCAAAACTCAACTTTGCATGATTCGATTCCGCTGCAGCGATATTTGGCAAGATGCCAAGTAGTGCATTGATTGAGATTTACACAGGTTTTGCACAGCAAGTGATCTAGAAGTTTGGCCGTCTTGATAAATAAGAGCTGACATTAAAGTTTGTCCGTATGAAATACTGCAGCTGTCAACATTTTCAAAGTATACTCAGAAGCAAAAGTTATTGCTACTTGGAATATTTTCATTGGTAACCTTGTGAATATAACTTTTGGATTTCAACCCGAGAAAGTGTGTATTAAGCTCAACCGACCCGTTGAATTACACGAATTTGCGAGAAAACTCATATATTCAAGAAACGTGGCCACAATGTTCACATGTATAGACTAAACAAAGAGTTGCAATTTTAGGAAGTTTAATGACTCTTCTGTTTATCGTTCAGGACCGAGTTCGACATGACATTTGGCGGAAAATGAAATGAAGGGACACGACGTTGCTGGATGTTTCAGCAACCACGGAAACCCGTTTCGCAGTTATGGCGACCTTTTCAGCTAAACAAAATAAATCGACTTCCTCCCTGGTGGCCGCCCACCTGTAACAACCAAACGTAAACACCGTTGGATTCAAACTGCGCACCACCGACACAGGTTCCAACTATTAAACTTCACAGTCCATACCACAAAGAGCAGGGTATCTGCAAGAACTGTTCGACGGCGTCTACGCCAGACGGCCACGACGTGCAAGACGTCCAACCCGACGACAACGTCAACAACGTGGACGTCTCCAGTGGAGAAGACAACAAATTAATCGAGTGTACAACAGTGCCCACATTAATGTTGCGCAGTGGACCACAATAACCCCTAATATCTTACCAAGTGAATACTTTGGGAGTGAAATGGAGAGACGTTTACGACGTCATCCGAATCCTCCAACGACGCAGCAAGAGCTCCACCGAATAATTTCTCGGGTATGTAATGATCCTCCCCAGAACATTCATTGACGTTTAGTGTGCTCAATGAGGTGAAGGTGGATACAACCGAGTTAACATACGTGTGGTCCCTCTCTTGCTTAAGGACATTTGCACATGCCTGGTGCGCTGTTCGCACTGTTTGTGTGTGGCTTTTTGTTTTAGGCCGCACTCTGCAATATTCCAGCTATATGACGTGGATCAGTAAATAATAGGGTCTGGCCATTACAATCCAGTGATCAACACCGTGAGCGTCAGTCTGCGCAGTTGGTGTTTCATATGGACTTATGGTTGTTATGTTCAGTCGCGGGGTAGCTTAGTGGCGAAAGCGTTCGCTCGTCTCGCCGAAGACCCGAGTTCGGTTCCCCACATGGGTGAAATGTGTGAAGCCCATGATTAGTATTTCCCGTCGTTATATTGCTGGAATGTCACTAAAAGCGGCGTAAAACCATGCTCACCCATTCACTCACTCACTCGCGGCAGTAAACGTTCAATACTGATTTTGTTTGCTCCTTGTCTTTCACTATAACTTTTTTGATGTGAGTATAGAACACAAAACTCCGCGCGAAGACGCCTCAGCTGAGTCAGCTTTGGAGATTCCGCCTTAGCTATAGGTCCCCAGCCATCTTTGGAGGTGCCCAGAGGAACTGGATGTCGAGAGTCATTCATTTAGTTTGTTGCTTGGAATATTGGTAACAATCAAACAAGAAACTGTATGGATGAAAATATATTTACTTTGGAGAATGACCATAACATACAGTGTGATACAACAGATAGCATGCAGGGCAGTGGGCTAGCCTAGTGAATAAAGCTTTCGACTATCACGCCAAAGACCAAGATTCGATTCCACTCATTGGTACAAAGTGTAAAGCCCATTTCTTGTGTTTTTAGTTGTGATATTGCTGGAATATAGCTAAAACGGCTTAAAAACAATCTCACGCATTTACCCAGCATGTAGAGATTAGTCATAGATTATAAGCTGAGATACTCTCTATCACTTGTGACTCTCCCAAGAGCGGAACAATCAGCGGATCCTGGTGCCGGAATGATGAAGGTCCCACAGAGTAGCACTTCACACACAACCTGGAGCCGTCATAAATCTGAAACATGGATTAAGGAACAAACACTCTGCGTGGTCGTGTACGAGACCCCCACGTTGCAAGAAATCATATGATAGACAGTCTTCTGAACAAAGCTGAGGCACATTCTTGTTTACACAAGTGTTTTTCTTACCAGGGCAAGCAGCTCATCCCTATCTTCAGACATAAACTGTCATCACCTTCCATTCATTGCCGGCCTCCGTACCAGCTTAACACTTTTTCAATCGCGGAAAAAACATCCTGAAGAGACAGGCGTCGTCCAACCTGTTTTCCGGAACAGAATCAAATATACCTTCCATGTTGACATTAATTCCACACATTCTCGTTCTGATGCATGGCTGCTCTGAGGCCCATGAAGGTCCGGGTTAGAACTGATATTCAGTAACCCATGCTTGTCGTAAGAGGCGACTAATAGGGTCAGGTGGTCAGGCTCGCTGACTTGGTTGACACACACCATCGTATCCCAAGAGCACAGATTGATCCTCATGCTGTTGATCACTAAATTGTCAGGTTCAGACACGATTATTTACAGACCACCGACATATAGATGGAATACTCCCTCTCTGATGCGTGACTACTCTCTCTCTATCTCTCTCTCTCTCTCTACGATGTATGACTTCTCTCTCTCCGATGCGTGACTAATCTCTCTCTGCTGCATGACTACACTCTCTCCGATGCAAGACTACTGTCTCTTTCTCTCTCTCTCTCTGATGCATGACTACTGTCTCTCTGCTGCATGACTACCCTGTTTGATATATGACTGCTCTCTCTCCGATGCATGACTACTGTCTCTCTAATGCATGAATACTCTCTCTCTCTCTCTCTCTCTCTCTCTCTCTCTCTCTGATGCATGAATACTCTATTTGATGCATGACTATTTTCGCTTTCTCAGATGTATGGCTACTCTCTCTCTCTACTGCAAGACAACTCTCTCCGATCCATGGCTAAGCTCTCTAATGCATGACTGCTCTCTCCGAAGCATAAATGCCTTCTCTGATGCTTGACTACTCTCTCTCTCTGATGCATGACTACTCTCACTCTGATCCATTTCTAATCCATGACTACTCTCTCATGAATGCTCTCTTTGGTGCTTGACTGCTCTCTCTCTCTCTGATGTACGACTATTCTCTCATGACAGCATGACAGCTCTCTTTCCCTCTCTCTCTGATGCATGAATACTTTCTTTCTCATGCACGACTATATTCTCATGCGTGACAACTCTCTCTGACCCATGGCTACTCTCTCTCCGATGCATGACTACTCTCTCTGAAGCATGACTACGCCCTTTCTCTCTGATGCATGACTACCGTCTCCCTCTGATGCATGACTGGTCTCTTTGATGCATGACTACCCCCCCCTCTCTCTCTCTCCGATGCATGACTAAGCTCTCTAATGCATGACTGCTCCCTCTCTCTCTGATACATGACTGCTCTCTCTCTCTGAAGGATGAATTCCCTCTCTGATGCAAGACTACCCTCTCTCACTCTCATGCGTGACTACTCTTTCTGATACTCTTATTCTGATCCATGTCTCATGCATGACTACTCTTTCTGATGTAAGACTACTCACTCTCTCCCTCATGAATGCTCTTTTTGGTGCTTGACTGCTGTCTCTCTCTGATGTACGACTATGCTCACTGATGCATGACAGCCCTCTTTCTCTCTCTCTCTCTCTGATGCATGAATACTTTTGTTTCTGTCTCTGGTATATGACTGCTCTCTCACGGCTACACTCTGATGCATGACAACTCTCTCTGATGCATGACTACCCTCTCTGGTGCATGACTACGCTGTCTAATGCATGACTACTCCCTCTCTCTCTCTCTCGGATGCATGACTACTCTCTCTCTGATGCATGACTACTGTCTGTGATGCATGTCTACTCTCTCTCTCTCTGATGCATGACTACTCTCTCTCATGCATGACTACTCTTTCTGATACTCTCATTCTGATCCATCTCTAATGCATGACTACTCTTTCTGATCCATGACTACTGTCTCTTTCTCTCTCTCTCTCTCTGATGCATGACTACTGTCTCTCTGCTGCATGACTACCCTGTTTGATATATGACTACGCTCTCTAATGCATGACTGCTCTCTCTCCGATGCATGACTACTGTCTCTCTAATGCATGAATACTCTCTCTCTCTCTCTCTCTGATGCATGAATACTCTATTTGATGCATGACTATTTTCGCTTTCTCAGATGTATGGCTACTCTCTCTTTCTCTACTGCAAGACAACTCTCTCCGATCCATGGCTAAGCTCTCTAATGCATGACTGCTCTCTCCGAAGCATGAATGCCTTCTCTGATGCTTGACTACTCTCTCTCTGATGCATGACTACTCTCACTCTGATCCATTTCTAATCCATGACTACTCTCTCATGAATGCTCTCTTTGGTGCTTGACTGCTCTCTCTCTCTCTGATGTACGACTATTCTCTCATGACAGCATGACAGCTCTCTTTCTCTCTCTCTCTCTGATTCATGAATACTTTCTTTCTCATGCACGACTATATTCTCATGCATGACAACTCTCTCTGACCCATGGCTACTCTCTCTCCGATGCATGACTACTCTCTCTGAAGCATGACTACGCCCTTTCTCTCTGATGCATGACTACTGTCTCCCTCTGATGCATGACTGGTCTCTTTGATGCATGACTACCCCCCCCCCCCCCCCCTCTCTCTCCGATGCATGACTAAGCTCTCTAATGCATGACTGCTCCCTCTCCCTCTCTGATACATGACTGCTCTCTCTCTGAAGGATGAATTCCCTCTCTGATGCAAGACTACCCTCTCTCTCTCATGCATGACTACTCTTTCTGATGTAAGACTACTCCCTCTCTCCCTCATGAATGCTCTTTTTGGTGCTTGACTGCTGTCTCTCTCTGATGTACGACTATGCTCACTGATGCATGACAGCCCTCTTTCTCTTTCTCTCTCTCTCTCTCTCTCTCTCTGATGCATGAATACTTTTGTTTCTGTCTCTGGTATATGACTGCTCTCTCACGGCTACACTCTGATGCATGACAACTCTCTCTGATGCATGACTACCCTCTCTGGTGCATGACTACGCTGTCTAATGCATGACTACTTCCTCTCTCTCTCTCTCTCTCTCTCTCTCTGATGCATGACTACTCTCTCTCTCTGATGCATGACTACTGTCTGTGATGCATGTCTACTCTCTCTCTCTCTCTCTCTCTCTCTCTCTGATGCATGACTACTCTCTCTCATGCATGCCTACTCTTTCTGATACTCTCATTCGGATCCATCTCTAATGCACGACTACTCTTTCTGATCCATGACTACTGTCTCTTTCTCTCTCTCTCTCTCTCTGATGCATGACTACTGTCTCTGATGCATGACTACCGTCTGTAATGCATGTCTACCCCCCCCCCCCTCCTCGTCCCTCTTTGTATTTAGGTTAAAGACAGATAAGAGTAGTAGGTTTGGTATTGGCTATTCTCTCTGATGCATGACAACTCTCTCTGATGCATGACTACTCTTTCTAATGCATGACTACTCTATCTCTAATGCATGACTACTTCTTTTCTCCCTGATGCATGACTACTCTCTCTGATGCATGACTACTCTCTTTGATGCATGACTGCTCTCTCTGATGCATGACTACTCTCTCTGATGCATGACTGCTCTCTCTGTCTCTCTCTCTCTCTCCCTCTCTGTCTCTCTCTCCGATGCATGAATACGTTTTTCTCATGCACGGCTACACTCTGATACATGACTACTCTCTTTGATGCATGACTGCTCTCTCTCTCTCTCTCTCTGTGATGCATGACTACCCTCTCTCAAGCATGAATACTCTCTCTGATGCATGACTACTCTCTCTTATGCATGACTACTCCCTCTCTCTCATGCATGAATACTCTCTGTGATGCATGACTACTCTCCCTCTCTCACTCTCATGCATGACTATTTTCTCTGGTACATGACTACGCTGTCTGATGTATGACTACTCTCTCTGCTAGAAGACAGCTCGAATACTCTCTCTCTCTCTCTCTCTCTCTCTCTGACGCATGACTCTTTGATGCGTGACTACTCTCTGCTGCATGACTACTCTCTCTCTATGATTCATGAGTACTGTCTCTGGTATATGACTGCTCTCTCACGGCTGCACTCTGATGCATGACAACTCTCTCTGATGCATGACTACCCTCTCTGGTGCATGACTACTCTCTCTCTGATGTATGAGTACTCTCTCTAATGCATGTCTACGCTGTCTAATGCATGACTACTCTCTCTCTCTCTCTCTATCTCTCTCTCTCGGATGGATGACTACTGTGTCTCTGATGCATGACTACCGTCTGTAATGGATGTCCACTCTCCCTCCCCACCGTCCCTCTTTGTATTTAGGTTACTCAAAGACAGACAAGAGTAGGAGGCTTAGTATTGAGGTTACTCAAAGACAGATAAGAGTAGTAGGTTTGGTATTGGCTATTCTCTCTGATGCATGACTACTCTCTCTCCCTCTGAAGCATGACTACTCTCTCTAATGCATGACTACTCTCTCTCTTATGCATGACTACTCTCACTCTGATCCATCTCTGATGCATGACTTCTCTCTCTGATGCATGACAACTCTCTCTGATGCGTGACTACTCCCTTTCTCAAGACTGTCTCTCCCTGATTGCATGATTGCCCCGTCTCTCTCTGATGCATGACTACTGTCTCTCCCTGATGCATGACTACTCTTTCTGATGCATGGCTACTCTCTTTGATGCATGACTACTCTCTCTCTCTCTCTCTCTGATGCATGACTACTGTCTCTGATGGATGACTACTTCCTCTCTCTCTTATACATGACTACTCTCTCTAATGCCTGACTACTCCCTCTCTGTCTCTGTCTCTCTCTCTCTCCGATGTATGACTGCTGTCTCTCTCTGTGATTCATGAATACTCTCTCTGGTGTATGACCCCTCTCTCTCTCTAGCGCATGATTACTCTCGATTACGGTTGTGTTAAACCAAACTTTCTTCTTCCTGGACCAATTCCAATTGTTTAAAAGGGCTAAACACTTAATGGCCTCACTGACACAGTAAAACATGACTCCTGATGGCTTTGTACTCGGTGTGTGCAGACATCGCTTGATCTGTTACATTAATCTCGAACAAATATCATCAGCGTTAGTCGTTGTGGGCCTCTGTTCATTTGTCACGTGAGAAGCCATCTTGTGATATCTCACACCCTTATACTGCTGGACTGTTGAAAGAAGCGAAGTATCAAACAACCGCTAGTACTCTAATGCTGTTCATGAAATGGTAATGGTAGCGGAATAATGGACTTATAATTGCAGCGGAATAATGGACAGGTAAATGCTGTCGAGTAATGTACAGATAATTGCACCTAATCAATAACGAGGCCAATGAAATGATCTGAAATATGGCCATTGCAATGAACTAGCGTCTTTACGCAATCTTTCGGTATGGCGCCCAAAATATGCTTGAAATAAATATTTTCAAAATAATCATTTATTATACACAGACAAACAGACGAACGAGGGATCTTTGAAGAAGTAGGTTTCCTGGCACTCTATAGAGCCTCACTGTCTCGGTGAGTTGATGTGAAAGGGGAGCATGTTCTCTAGCTCTAGCTGTTTTAAAGGATGTTACATACATAGGGGAAATAAATTGCGTCCCGATCAGTTACATCCAAACAATGACGTTACTTTCCCAACAGACACTGGGAATTTCGAATGAAATTGAGGTCAATTCCAAGGACCCTGTCAGAACCCTGATTTGGATGGTAAAAGACAGACAAGAGTAGGAGGCTTATTATTGAGGTTACTCAAAGACAGACAAGAGTAGGAGGCTTAGTATTGAGGTGACTCAAGGACAGACAAGAGTAAGAGGTTTGGTATTGAGGTTACTCAAGGACAGACAAGAGTAGGAGGCTTAGTATTGAGGTGACTCAAAGACAGACAAGAGTAGGAGGCTTAGTATTGAGGTGACTCAAGGACAGAGAAGAGTAGGAGGCTTAGTATTGAGGTTACTCAAAGACAGACAGGAGTAGGAGGCTTAGTATTGAGGTGACTCAAAGACAGAGAAGAGTAGGAGGCTTAGTAGTGAGGTGACTCAAAGACAGAGAAGAGTAGGAGGCTTAGTATTGAGGTTACTCAAGGACAGAGAAGAGTAGGAGGCTTAGTATTGAGGTTACTCAAAGACAGACAAGAGTCGGAGGCTTAGTATTGGGGTTACTCAAAGACAGACAAGAGTAGGAGGCTTATTATTGAGGTTACTCAAAGACAGACAAGAGTAGGAGGCTTAGTATTGAGGTGACTCAAGGACAGACAAGAGTAAGAGGTTTGGTATTGAGGTGACTCAAGGACAGAGAAGAGTAGGAGGCTTAGTATTGAGGTTACTCAAAGACAGACAGGAGTAGGAGGCTTAGTATTGAGGTGACTCAAGGACAGAAGTAGTATAGGGAATGATAGTCCGAAAACACTTTTCAAAAACCCCTCTAAAAAGCCTCATTTACCAAATGAGGCTTTGGTGGGACTATTAGCTCTTGCTATTATTACCCCTACTACAAAGCCACGCCATCACGTTTACCGTGACTTGGCAGGCGGTAACACTGTGCCGTACGGTACGATCAATAATTCTTCTCTTACAAATCCCCTACCCGGCCCATCCCTCAAGTAGTACAAGTTAGGTTCGTCGGCTTTCATATCCACTTTATCTATGTTGTAAGTTTTGACTGACCATATAGGATCGGTGGCTCGCTTACGGCTATGTTATGTTTATATCAATGAAACAGTTTAATGTGAACCGCCTACGATCTCTTTGGTGTTCATAATAAAGGCTTGCTGGGCTTTTTGTATTCCCTGTGCTATGTACTTTTTTTTCTCATCCTCGCTGATAGCAGACTTACGAGACTTGGATCGAATATCTTGTTTCATTCCGTTATATTTTTTGAGTTCAGAGAGGATTGAATGAAACTCCTCTTCTGAGATCTTACTGTCAGACAGTGCCGTGGAAATTCGCTCACTCACTGTGTTTAGCTTTGCTTCAGCCAGAACCTTTATCTCGTCGTGTTTCAATGCCTTACGATTAAGTCTGCGTGATACTAACTTAAGCGCCAACCCTACCAACCCTGTCACCCCAGCCGTTATTTCAATACCTAGCACTATAGGTGCAGCCACGATGGTGGTTAACAACCCAACGCCTGCCGCCCCTAGTCCCATGCTGGTTGCCATAAGGGTAGTGTCAACCCCATCCACGATATTGAAAGCTCTATTATATTTTTTACATAGTGCTTTCCGCGTGTCACGGTCTTGTTCTAGTTGACGTTTCACATCACATAGCTGCCTCAAGCGGAACCCATCTACGGTTTCCAACGTCTTCGCTACTTCCTCTACAACTGGGTACAGACCCATCCTATAATATATATTATGAAAAATATTTTAATTGAGTTTCAGTTAATAGTCTATCAATGAATTTGAAGCCAACAAGGGATAGCTTATCATTCAAGGTAATAGGTGTAATTCTCATAGATAAATAGTCTGTTGTAATAAAAACCCCTTGCAGGCTTATTGAGTAGGTTAGATGATAGGTTAGATGAGAGGGTGAAACATTATTTTGTATAATAATACGACAATCTTGGTCTAAGTGTTCGGCATACCAGTGTATTACCAACCCGGGTAAAATTTGGTGTCCTCTCAAGGAGTTTTCCTCGTCAAATCTCGTAAAGGAGACTTCTATGATGAGTGTGTAGAATCTGGAGCTTATAATAACATCCCCCCCATCACTGCCAATTGTTAATTTGTCTCTTACCCGTAACATATTTTTTTTCCCGCCCCACCTATATACTGGATTTGATAAACCATGCGGAATGAAATTTGAGAACCAGGTACCGTTGTTCTTAATCTCAGAGATAGAAATACCATCTTCGTTAAATATGATATAAGGTGAGGCGATTGTTAAGTTGAGCAACCATTTGGGTTCTTTAAAATCTGATAACGACACCCGTTTGTACACGTTGTCTTTGAAGTGCAGGATGTATAATTCATCTTCCTCACCAGGCTGATCGAATCCCTCTGTATCTCCCAGGTCGTTAAGTGTAGTGTTGGGATGATGACTGGTCATTATTATAATATTATTATATAATTTCCAACTGGTTTTCTGTTAATAATTCAGGGATTAAAGTCATACTAATAAAGTGTATGTTGTTAGGTAGGAAGATCTTGGTTAGTGATATCTTGTTTTCCACGATCACGTTGACACCCTGCAGACTGGTGTTGGAGCCGGCACCCACCCGCACGTAAACGGCGCAAATTTCATCCTTGTGTCGTTTCTCCCACCCTAGTTTGACTCCCTTCACGATCTCGACGTTATCCCCCGATGATTCCCCTAGGTAGACTTTGATGGCCAGTGTTGTATTTGATGGTATACCATCTAGTACTTTGTCCACGCCTTCGAATTCAGACACCAACTGTAATGACACGTTTTGTATACCCGTTTTACTCGATAGCATGTGGAATGGTGAATTGTTGATTGGGCTGACGACTACGCTACGTCTCTGAGTTGGGATGTAAGCCACGAGCAGGAATCCATGGTTCACAATTTTGTTTAGGTAGTGGTCTTTGTTATCAGTGAACACGTATGGGGAGAAGAGCTTAATATTGAGAAACCAGTTGTCGTCGTAATCGGGTACGAACACCCACTTGTTATCTTCAGTGAAGGTGAGGTTATATAGCCGGTTCTTTTTGATGGTAGTTCTATCAACATCGTCTAAGTCGAACAGTTTACCCCCGAACGATGGGTATATTCTCCAGTTGTCATCACCGGTGTTGACGAGGGCGTATTTAGTGTTGGCTGTTGCCCCTGTGGTATCTATCATATCACTTAGGGCTCCACCGGAGGGGATTTCAACGCGTTTGTAAATGTTGTTTTTTAGTTGCAAGGCATACGATTTACCATCTACTCCGGGAGCGTCGAAACCGCGTGTGTCTCCGAGGTCGGAGATCCCGATATTAACGCATTTTTTCACTCCGGGTCCTTGTGCGCTGGTCATGTTACATGAAGTGTTAAGCTGAGGTATCCTATATTTACAGGATTATGATTTATATCTAACACCGATATTGTCAGCTCAGGTATGTTGCCCTGGGTTAATCTCTTATACTGCCGTGGTGAAAACGACTCGGTTCTACCGTCGTTGAATTTCTCAGTTTTCACCGGCACTGCTCTCAGTATAGTGGAAGGGTGGCCTCCTTGAATGTTATACGTTGTGCTCACCTGACCGAGATGAATGTATAGCTCTCGGTACGGTACTAGGTCGGGTAACTTCGTGCCTGTGACGGTTGTTGTTGGTTTTATCTCGTCAGGAGACATACCGAGCATCCTTGCTAATGGTCGGCCGAGCCTCAAAGGGTTTATTCCATTGTTGATTAACACCACTGTACCGTTTGAGTCGTTCATCTTGAGTTCGGCTCCCAGGGGTTTGAAGACCTCGTCGTTGAGAGAGCACACGCTGTAGTAGCCGTCAGTTATCTGACTGCGAGTTCCACTGACGAACAGCTTATTGTTGCTGATATTAATGTTAGTCCATTGCGGTAGGTAGGTGATATCGCAGAGTGCGACTTCGAGTTGACCTGACGTGTTATCGATCGCGTGCGTCAGCTGAACGGCCTCACCGCTCGTTATTCCTGGAAGTGTTATGTACATATTATAATATATAAATTATATAATATAATATGGATTTAGCACACTTGAAAATCGTGGTGAATGCAGATGGTACGGGGTTTAAAACAACCTTTATTGATATCTTTGAAAAGTATGTCGTGTCCGTTAATAACGCGCAGGCGGTGGTAAACTGGAATCAAAACCCAATGCAGTTTTGGCAGAACCAACTCAACTTTGCTGTGTGGTGTGCGACGACAGGGTCGGGTGTGACACCAGACTATGGTATAGACGAACTGAGTAAGGCGGTTGTTTTGTTTCATATTTATTATCAAACGAGACGAATATTGAAGGAAATAAGTGCTCCTCTTCCCCAAGATAAAGCGTGGAGTATGACGAATAACCCCTATGATAGACGCGCTTATGAACGTATTTGTGGGGAGTTTGAGATTCCAACGAATAAAGACTTTCGCCTTCCTGGTGTGAACCATGGTCTCGGTATAGTTCTCGTGTACTTCTACAGGTCCGGAAAATATTATGCCGGTTCTAAAGATGGTTCATACAACCCACACCGTCATACATTTACAGGCCCCACAACGAATGAACAGATCCATGTCAGCTGTATAAAACAAACAAGTCCTGATGCAGCCACAGCCTGGACTAAAATGATCTCAAAAACATCGAAAGGATTCACTCGTGCTGGTACAATACGCTTGAACGACTCGATTCGAACGTACGTGTGGGCGCTGTTGGGTGCGCAGTCGATGACGCGTTCTAACATCCTCGGTAAGGGAACTGCTTACGACGCTCAGACACAATTCGTTTCCAACGTTGAGGATGCTATCAATTCTCCAGTTGATCTCCCGAGGGCCATCGACCGTTACCAAAACGTGTTAGAATACGCCAGATCGAAAGTCAACTACGTGTTCGGCGTGGGGTTGTATATGGCTCCGAGTGATATGCAACTGAGAATAAAAAAAGTGGTGGGTTATAACAACAAAATAGTCATAGCCACGGCGGACCAAAAGTTGGGTATCAACCCCGATATTAACACCCCACATATCCCACACATCCAACCACGTGAAAAAGGTATAGTGGCGCCACCTCCGGAGCCTAAAGTTCATGTGGAGGTACCCCCGGGGGGTGTGGGGGTTTCCACCACCTATCAGCAGCATATTGATAATAAAACAGCCCTAGTGGTTGGTGGGGTAACTTTGGGACTTATTTGGTTAAAGATTTCTTAGCCGCTACGTACACCAGACCCGCCACGGCGACGATGGCTGCCCACAGGTTTTGACTGAGCCACATAGCAGTTTTAGACAGAGCGCTCAACAACCACGAGATGATGCTACCCAGGATGCCGGGAAGGGCTTCGGCGGCTTTACCAGCCAGTTTAGCTAGGCCTTCCCCGAGTTTTTTAATCCAGTCTTTAACACCACCACCTGTGGGAGTTCCACCGCCGGCACTTGGGGGTGTGGGGGCACCCCCCACCAGTGACACCACCAAGGTTGATATAATGAAACCCAATGCAGTCAGAATGCTGGCGATGGTGACCCCTTGCTCCCGGAATAATATCCGAATCTTGTTGGCTAAAGTTGTATCCTCATTCAGTATTCTATCGATTGTTTCCCGAATACGATTGATCTGGGATCGAAGATGTTCACGATTCGAGGAAGCGGCTTCCAATCGTGTACGTTTCTCGTCTTCTAAATCGCGTAGTCGTTCATTGATACGACGCTTCATATCATCGTTTTCAGTTTCGTTTAGTTTGGTTTTTTCCCTAGCGATGTGCTCGTCGATTTCGTTCAGTTTACCCATGTTGTTCACGAGTTCTCCACGCACGCGTTTCACGGCTTCGTCTAAGCCGTACAGTTCCCTTACCGGAAAGTCAAACCCCGGTAACGGTTTGTCCCAGTAGGTGCTCAACAGTTTTTCTATGCTGTCCGAGGCTTCTGTAGCACGCTCTGGCGTCATTTCATCTATAGTGGTGAGGTGGGATCTGGTAGCTTGCAGATCTTCTTTAACGGTCTTAGGTATTGCACCACCGTAATCAGGCATGTTTAGATGTTCAATGATAAATTTAGCACCACCATTGCGGCTGGCTAGAGTTGACAAGGCCAGTGGTTTTTTAGTGATCTTGTTAAAGAGGTCAACCCCTGGGGCAGACTTAAGACGTAGAACACCCTTTGTATCAATAAAAAAATCCTTATGGTATATACCCTGGGGTTCAACGTAGCTTTTATCGCTTTTTAAACTTTCGTAATAATCATTTACCGTTGTTTCTAAAAGTTGTTGGCTCAATGGCAAACTAGTAAATGAGGTCTCCTGCTCATCGGATGCCTGGGCACTAGCGCCCCGCATATCATCCATAGGTATGTCTTCATCCATTAGTATTAAAAATATATTTCATTTATATAACAATGTACGGTAGAAAATTAGATCCTTTCAGAAAATTGAGAGAGCCATTAGGTGTCAGAGCCGTGCGACAGTCGGTGACCATCACCAACAATCCCAGCAAGATAGACCAGAATCAAACTCTGCTGGTTAGATTTCCAAACCTTGGTGAGAATGACCTCATTGTACCAGGCACTGTTCGACTGGCGTTCAATATCACGTTGACCTCCGACAACGACAAACGCGAGCTAGTGCGGAACGTGGGTCGAGCTATCATCAAGAAAACGACCGTCAAGATAAGCGGTAACGAGGTACTGAGCATCGACGACAGCGACGTGTTTCACTGCTACAAGGATCTCTGGAAAAGCGAGAGAGAACGAGTCAATGATGTGTACCAGGGTATCAGCAAATCAACCCGGGCGCGCATAGGATACGTCTTCACGCAAGACCAACAAGACAAGCTATCGGACGGTGAAAAGGCTATCGCTCTAGCATACGGGAATCGATTCTGCGTGCCGCTCGACTTCGAGTTGCTCACGGGGCACGCGCCGTTTTACCAGGCCGCGCTGGGTGATAGGCTCGAATACGAGCTCACGTTTAACGACTATAGCAAAGTAGTGCGTACGCCGAACGGTGATGAGGCCAGTTATGCCATAGACAACATCTCTCTGGAGTTCGACATGGTCACTAGTCCGGAGCTGGCCAGGCAGGTTCGAAGCCAGTACTCTGGGAAGATGGCTATCCTGTACGATCGCGTACTGAGGCATAGATCAGTCGTGCGAGATAAGAGCGACACTGTATGGAATATCAACCTGAACGTGCCGGCGCGATCGATGAAAGGTATCCTGGTCGTCCCCGTGGAGGATTACGATCCATTCCGGAGGGACAGCGAGAAGTTTTTCAACCCCGAGATTGAAAAGGTGGAAGTTACCATCGAGGGTGTGCCCAACCAGCTGTTCAGTCATGGTATGAGACCACACCAGCAGTGGGATGAGATAAAAAAGCTACCAGTTGGGGACTACATAACAAAGGACCTGGACCTAGGCTCCGTGCAGATCGGTGAATACCTGACCACCAAGTACGCCTTATGGTTGGACATGCGATCCACGGATGATGATAAACTGCACGGTAGCGGGCGCCGTATAGATAACGGCAGCGAAGGGATAACCATCCAGATTACTAAGAAGGCTCAAACCGCTGGTAAGTTGAAATTATATCTGTACGTTATTATGGACGCGCAACTTAATATAGACAATGGGAGATTCGTGCAAGCCATCTACTAGTGGGGGTCTCCCCCTCCCCACTGACCCACACTGCGCTATCATATGCGGGCAGACTGGCTGTGGGAAGACCGTTTTCGTGTTGGATATGTTGGAGGGTTACTACAAGGATGTGTTCGATAACATCGTTATCATGTGCCCTACTCTGGGCATGAATAAAACGTACGCGCGACCTTGGGTGATGACGGACCCGGACGTATACAAAATCGACCCTGGAACACGCCTGCAGGACTGGTTGAAAGCTCTTCACGAGAAATTTAAAGGGGAACCGACGCTGTTCATACTGGACGACTGCAGCGCTAATCGCGAGATAACAAAAAAGAGAGACATGCTATCGTACCTGGCCTTCTCCGGCCGGCATGCAAATCACAGCGTCTGGGTGCTAACGCAGAAGTTCAACTCGGTGTTGAAAGACCTCAGGGAGCAGACGCGATGGGTGGCCTTATTTCACTGCAAGGACAGGGATTCGTTCGAGGAGTGTTTGAGAGAGAACGATGTGATGAGTAAATTAGAACGGGAACGGGTGAAGAAACAGCTCGCTGAAACTAAACACGCTAAGCTCGTTCTAAAAACCGACCAACCAGTAGCATATAGAGTATACTAAAGCTAAGTAAAAGCTAAGCAAAGCTAAGCAAAGCTAAGCAAATGCTAAGCATAGCTATGATATTTGAAGTATTTGTCGTGTGCAACTTAACTTTCATTTCTCTGTGTTTTGTTTGTATCGGGTATTATATAGTTAAAACTAAATCTTACTTGTTATATTATAAGATGGAGTGTGAGGAATTGCTCGAACAATTGTCTGTGGAGGGTTCCCCAACTGGGGATTCCCCCAAGCGAGAGAAACTGGTGGCGTTGGCTGTTGGCGGCAAAGCCAAACATTACTTTGGAGACTACACCCCGGATAAAATTCACAAAATGTCAGCCGAAGAAATCGATAAGCTGTACGCTAGATACGAGTCCCGGCTCGGAGCAGAAATGACAAAGACAATAGGATCGGCTATGACCCAGATATACACCGGTATTGTATCACAATTCCTTCCTATTCCACCAGAGCGCCGACTTTACCTGTGGGAAGACCTAGATAAAGACCCTTTTATCGAACACGCCGTGAGCTCTATCAGCTGCGGTTTGTACCACAAATATGGTATGTTGTTGGCTCCAGTGACGGCGGCGATTATCACGGCAAAACATTGTCAATTTGAGAGAAAGAATAATAATAATAGTATAGATGGATGCTGCACAGGAGGAGACCCCAGTGGATTCACAGGAACCAGTGACGGTGGAGACCCCAGTGGTGGTACCCCCCACAGTAACCAGACAGAAGAATCCTAAGAGAGTAGCTGCCGGTAAAAAACGGTGGTGTAACCAACATAAAGTGACCAACCCAACCCGACTGTTGTTGGCTGTAGGCGTAACTGCTGCCGTGGTTATAACATGGTTATACACCTCCCACAGTGAGCCACAACCCAACAGTGAGAACAGTGAGGGTATTGGGGTATCCCCCATGGTAGACCCGCATATCATGTTATAATTTAAAATATTTTATATCATATATATAATGTCTGAGGGGAAAACGTTCGTCAACGACGCATACCACGCCACAGTGGTAGCCAGTCTAGCCGTAGGGTACGCTCGGTTGACTAAAATGGTGCTTAAACAACCAACTATCAAGCTAGATTTCAACCTGCAGGATATGGGTATGCTCATAATGAACCTTGGTATGGCGATGGCCACAAAAGACATCCTAGTAAAACAAGGAATAATACCTGATAATATAATGAAATAAATATAGGGATGGCCACGATAGCTATGATGGTTGGTGGGGCGTTAGTGAATGCCCTGGCATTTTCCGGGAGTAATTTCCTCTTCTCGAAACTACGAGATGATCACGCGGCTGAAATACAGGAAGAAAGGAAGCGACACGATCTCGCTACTGAGAAATTACAAAGAGCACAGGCTGAGTACGCTAAAAAACGCCTCCAGAGGATTGATTTTATTAACGAACAACTCACGCGTGAAAACCATGCCGTTCAAACATTCAACGATGTTGATGAAGCAATGAAAGAATACTATCTACTAACTGGTAAACAATTGGAACCGCTCAATAAACCCACACTCGCTCAGTACTACACACCATCCAAGGGACAAATGAATCGTGAACTGGGCTTCATAGTGTTGGGTATAGCAGCTACTGCGTTGGTTGCAAAGCAATTAAACTAAAATACCTATATAAGTAAACATGAGACCCGCTCCATACCGATGTGAATATATACTTATGGGGAAGACCGAGGCCTGTGGTAGGAAATGCAGGAATCAGGGGTTCTGTTGTTTCCATATGGGAAGTCCTAACTACACGTGTTCTGTGTGTGGTATCGGGGTTAAAGGGCACTACTGTTTATGTAAAGCTCACGGAGCGAACGTAGTCAGACATCAACTCATATACGAGAATAAAAAAGACTACATAAAAGAACGTAGGCGACTGCTCAAGATAAAATCCAATTAGAGATTGGTTCTCTTAGGTGTAAACATGTCTAGAATATGGAAGCCTATCTTACGGTAAAACAATTAAAAGCTATAGCAAAACAGCTTGGATGCCGGCGTTATTCAAACCTGGGGAGAGCCGGGTTAATCGAATTGTTATCAAATAACCAAACACTGATCGATGCCTACATAGATTCACACAAGCTGTTGGAAGACTTACGAGAATTGTGGCCAACAAACCGAGTTTGGTTAATAAGTGATTACAAGAAATAAAATATTTTTTATCAAGAGTGGAGGAGTTACCTCCCCTTACTGTGAACCAATTAGACATTAGTTCTCTTAGGTGTAAACACAATGACTACTGTGCGCGAGCTCAAGAGGGTCGCAAAACAGAGAGGTGTTATCGGGTATTCTAGAATGCGGAAGCCAGCATTGTTGAGATTACTAGGTTTAGAAGTCCCTCCTACGGTAAAACAGTTAAAAGCTCAAGCGAAACAGCTTGGATACACGGGTTATTCAAAATTGGGGAAAGCCGGGTTAACCGCATTGTTATCACATACCCCAGTAGCACGTCCCACTATAAAACAACTGAAAACCGAGGCACACGATTTGGGTTTAGGTGGGTATTCTCGTATGAGAAAACCACAGCTTTTAGAATTATTACGACAGAATAGAGCTATTGACCTACAGTTCGTACGCACTGAGCACGCCGTAGGCAATTATTTGAGAGGTTGGCGCATACACATTGATAGAAACATAGACATTACAGATATCAAGCCTCTGATAGCTAATAAGGTCAACCAGGAACTAAATAATCTAGGAAGTATCAAGTTTCAGATCACAGTGAAAATGTCGCTCGATAAGCAGGTTGGGAGTACCACTGAGTATTTTCAACCTTACTTCCGAGGTAAACAAGAGGTCGTCACACATGCAGAGACCATTGACGCATCAATCGATAATAGTTTTCAGCAGATACGAGAATACCTAGAACGCTACACGCACATGGGGTCCGGGTGGGCTGTAGATAAAATCGATAATGTCTATTTAGATATAGCTAAATACATGCCGTTCAGAGGTGGGTCATACCTAGACTTACCTCCCTACTATAAGAACAAACAAGCCATAGTAAACGTTAAGAATAGAGGAAACGATTGCTTGAGGTTATCTATCAGGTCAGCCTTATTTCCAGCTGCCACTAATCCGAACAGGCCTTCTAATTATCCACAGGACGATGGGCTCAACTGGGATGGAATAGATGAACCCACCCCAATATCCCAGATCACTAAAGTAGAAAAACAGAATAATCTGGCTATAAATGTCTTTGGACACGAAGGTAATACAACAATAATACACAGGGTCAGCCCGGTGAAGGATTGTCAAGTTATTAATTTATTCATGATTCAAAAAGGTGAAACGTATCACTACACGTGGATAAAACATCTCAGCCGGTTGTTGCACGACCAGTCGAAACACGTTGGGGAAAAACACTTTTGTGTACGATGCCTACACTGTTTCAGTCGGGCCGATTTATTAGAATCCCACCTGGAGGATTGCCAAGGTGTTGGGCAGACGGCCATACGAGTCGACATGCCTAAGGAAGGTGAAAATATCCTAAAATTCGACAATCACAAGAATCAAATGTCTGTGCCTTATATTATATACGCCGACTTCGAAGCCTTAATTGTAGGGGAATCATCCACTAGTGGGAGTTTCACACACAAAACACAAGAGCATAAAGCCTGTTCGTTTGGATACATTGTCGTCCGTTGTGATGGGGAAACGAAAGCTCCGGTAGTGTATAGGGGTCCTGACGCGGCTGAAAGGTTTCTAAAGTGCTTGCAGGAGGAAGAAAAAATTATTAGGAATGCATTGTATAAAATCGCTCCAATGCGTATGACCAGAGCCGACATGCTAGCTCACGCCAGTAGCACTAACTGTCACGTGTGCGACTCACCACTTAACGGTGATTCGGTGAGAGATCACTGCCACATAACTGGTAAGTATAGAGGCGCCGCTCACAACGCGTGCAACCTCAAGCTTAAAATCAACCCTAAGACAATAAACATCCCCGTTGTCTTTCACAACTTGAGAGGATACGACTCTCACTTGATCATGCAGGCCATCGCGAAAATCGATGGTAATATATCGTGCATCCCAAACAACATGGAGAGATACATCTCCTTCAGCTTAAACGGACTTAGGTTCATTGACTCGTTTCAATTCCTCCTGTCGTCACTCGACAGTCTGGTCAAGGCCAACAATACCTTCCCTATCACCGATCGATACACAGACGCCGAGACTAGACACCTGCTCATGAGGAAGGGCGTATACCCATATGAGTACATGGATAGCTGGGCTAAGTTCACAGAGACCAGACTACCTCCTATCGACTGCTTTTATAGCAAGCTGAATGAGGCGTCAGTCTCACGAGACGATTACTCGCACGCGATTAATGTATGGAATAAACTGGGTTGTAAGAACCTGGGCGATTATCACGATCTGTACTTGAGGACAGATGTACTGCTGTTAGCCGACGTGTTTGAAACGTTCAGGCGGACCTGTTTAAAGCAGTATAAACTCGACCCCGCATGGTATTACACCAGCCCAGGTCTGTCGTGGGACGCCTTGCTTAGAAAGACCGGAGTTAATTTGGAATTGCTCACAGATTACGACATGCACCTATTCATTGAGAAGGGCTTGCGAGGTGGGATTTCCATGGCATCCAAACGATACGCTAAAGCAAATAATCAATACGTGAAAGGTTACGATCCTAACAAACCAACCAATCACATTCTATACCTCGACGCAAACAACCTGTACGGCTGGGCCATGAGCCAGTATCTACCTACAGGGGGATTCGAATGGGTACCAAACGTTGATGTTATGAGCATTGCACCAGATTCGAACAAAGGGTATATCCTCGAAGTTGACTTAGAGTATCCCAAGGCATTACACGCATCGCACAACAGCTATCCCCTTGCACCCGAACGTATGAAGGTTAACACAGACTGGATGTCTGAGTACCAACATAACTTGTCAGGTGGTCGTGTGGCGGACGTTGAAAAACTCGTGCCTAACTTAATGAATAAGACCAAGTACATAGTTCACTATCGCAACCTACAGCTGTACCTGTCATTGGGTATGAGGCTGACCAAAATACACAGGGTGCTCATGTTCGACCAGAGCCCATGGATGGAGCCCTACATCAGAATGAACACAGACCTACGAAAAAAAGCCACCAGTGATTTTGAGAAAAATCTCTACAAGCTCATGAACAACTCGGTGTTTGGTAAGACTATGGAAAACCTTAGGAAACGTGTAACCGTGAAACTGGTTAGATCTAGTGAGGAAGACAAGCTCAGGAAATTGATAGCCAGTCCGGCATTCAACCGTAATAAAATATTCACAGACAACCTGGTTGCCATACACATGAAGAAAAGCCACATAAAATTCAACCGACCTGTTTACGTTGGGATGAGTATCCTCGATTTATCCAAACACCTGATGTACGACTTTTACTACAACGAGCTTAAGAAACAGTACGGCGACAGGTGCGAAGTGCTGTACACTGACACGGATTCCCTGCTGATGGAGATTCGAACCGAGGATGTATACGAGGATATGAAAAAACACATCGATTTATACGACACCAGCGACTATCCTAAGACCCATACCATGCACAGCACGGTAAATAAAAAGGTCCTAGGTAAGATGAAGGACGAGTGTGCTGGCACGCCAATAGCTGAGTATATAGGTTTGAGACCTAAGATGTACTCCATATTGAAAGCCGACAATAGTGAGATCCGAAAAGCTAAAGGGGTTAAGAAGTATGTGGTGAAACAACACATCAAACACGCCAGATTCAAGGAGGCCCTGTTCAAGACCCGTACCTTTAGGCATAAGATGAACACGCTTAGAAGTGATGGACATAAGATATACGGACTGACTATAAACAAGACGTCCCTATCGCCTATGGACACGAAACGTTGGATAGCTATTGATGGTATAAACACATACGCGTATGGACATGAAAAAATTTGAGGCTATTTATTACAGCCCGCGTGGATATTGGAAAGGAGCTAGCGCAGTAGATAAGCTATCTAAAATGGCACGAGTATCACCAGAGAAAGCCAAAGCGTGGCTTGAAAAACAAGCCCTGTGGCAGATCTATTTGCCGGCGCCACGCTACGTACCTAGAAGGAGTTTCGGAATTAACATACCTAATAGCATTCACCAGGCAGACCTACTGTTCCTACCTCATGATAAGAGGTACAAGTATGCCTTAACCGTAGTGGACGTAGCCAGTCGTTACAAGGAAGCCGAACCCTTGACCACGAAAGATTCGGCCAAAGTAACCAAAGGATTAGAACGCATATACAAACGCAGCCCGCTGACTTGGCCAACAGAGCTGCAAGTTGATCCCGGACGGGAGTTCATGGGTGCCGTTTCACAACTGCTAGCCAAACACGATACGAAGGTCAGACGTGGCACGGCCGGAGCCCATCGCAGCCAAGCTATAGTTGAGAGATTTAATAGGACTTTGGCTGAGCGCTTGTTCGGTCATCAATATGCTAGGGAGATGGCCACCCCTGGAAAACGATCGACCGAATGGGTAGCGAGGTTACCCGAGGTGGTGTCGGCAATCAACCATGAAGTAACCCGGCTCACTGGTAAGAAACCGGCAGACGCTATCAAACTAAAATCAGTGTTAGCAGAGTCGTCTGCTCCATTGCGTGGAAAGGAGAAACAGATACCAGATAGGGCCTTAGTTAGGTATCTATACCAGCCGGGGGAACACGAGGGCGATAGCCGTAAGCGAGCCACCGATCCTATATGGTCGGTCAAAACTTACAACATAGATAAAGTGGATATGAAAGCCGACGAACCTAACTTGTACTACTTGAGGGGTGGGCCGGGTAGGGGTTTTGTAAGAGAAGAATTATTGATCGTACCGTACGGCACAGTGTTACCGCCTGCCAAGTCACGGTAAACGTGATGGCGTGGCTTTGTAGTAGGGGTAATAATAGCAAGAGCTAATAGTCCCACCAAAGCCTCATTTGGTAAATGAGGCTTTTTAGAGGGGTTTTTGAAAAGTGTTTTCGGACTATCATTCCCTATACTACTATAATTCCCTATAATTCCTTAGCTTTGCTTAGCTTTTACTTAGCTTTTGCTTAGCTTTAGCACACTCTATATGTGAAGTGTTTTCGGACTGTCATTCCCTATACTACTACAGAGAAGAGTAGGAGGCTTAGTATTGAGGTTACTCAAAGACAGACAGGAGTAGGAGGCTTAGTATTGAGGTGACTCAAAGACAGAGAAGAGTAGGAGGCTTAGTAGTGAGGTGACTCAAAGACAGAGAAGAGTAGGAGGCTTAGTATTGAGGTTACTCAAGGACAGAGAAGAGTAGGAGGCTTAGTATTGAGGTTACTCAAAGACAGACAAGAGTCGGAGGCTTAGTATTGAGGTTACTCAAGGACAGACAAGAGTAGGAGGCTTAGTATTGAGGTGACTCAAGGACAGACAAGAGTAGGAGGCTTAGTAGTGAAGTTACTCAAAGACAGACAAGAGTAGGAGGCTTAGTATTGAGGTGACTCAAGGACAGACAAGAGTAAGAGGTTTGGTATTGAGGCTACTCAAAGACAGACAAGAATAGGAGGTTTGGTATTGAGGCTACTCAAAGACAGACAAGAGTAGGAGGCTTAGTAGTAACCTAATTATGAGAGTGGGAATAATTAACGCCTGTCCAGAGTGCGTCACGAGGAGAGGAGATCAAAGAGATGCCGCAGTTCGACATAGTGAGAATCTGAAGAGGTGTAAGGTCGACATATATAGTAACGTCATTGTTTGGATGTATATATATACATATATGCTTTTATTCCTCCAATGGAGAGTGCAAGATGTATACGAATCAGAAGACCCCTGCAATATATAGCAAATCTGGGATTGCGATACGTATGGCGATGTATTGGGAGCTTCGCTGTTTCGCAGTGAGTGACACTCATTGTGCTTGTTGATGCTATTTTCTACTCTAGGAGTCCCTAAACATGTATGCTATGGTTCTGCTAACAGCAATCTCAAAATTAAGTTGCAGAGTCATGGATTTAATTTTCTTCTTTTAAAAATACAATTTATAGTAATACAGGATGCCGCTTTGTCATTGAATAACGAAAGATAACATTAGTTGTGAATGAATGTCTATGCATATTTTACTTTAAATCGTAAAGATAACCTCAAAAAACTTCATATTTGTGTCTTTCTCCAATGTACCGGTTCTCAGAAAAACATATTGCAAAACGTATATTTTGAAAAGCATATTGCGATATACCGGTATATCGGTAGTGCAGTCCTAGTCTTCAACGATGTAACCCGACTAATTCTGAGTGAATTGATTCCAATAAGCTCTCACTATACCGCTAGTCAAGACAATAATTCTTTGTCAGTGAAACATGTGTTCCGCTCCGCACCCAAGGAAATCTACGAAAGGCGACATGTGTCAAAATAACGCGAGCTACCTCACTTTTATAATTCATTGTTTTTGTTTGTTTGGGTTTTTTTGCTAAAAATTCTGCTTCTAAACTATTTTACTTACGTGTGATCATTGATGATGTAATATAATATCAATTATGTAAATGGAGGATAATGAATTTTACATTGTCTATGTTAATAATCACATGCACGGTGTTTGTTATTCGTCAGACTGACGCTAAGCACAACAAAATTAATAAGGAACTGCTCTTTCTCACTTTCGGAAATGTTATTACAGGATTCTGGCAGAGATCTTTGGCCAGTGAACCAGTCAGTCGATTCGTAGTATGGAGAATCAGTCGATGGTGTTAGGTGTGATATGACTGATTCCTGCTATCCGTCACCTTGGAATGGATTCCCTGGTAATCGAAATATATTATTCGTCTCGCAAATATTGTAACGTGTAAAGTACTGACATGGATTGATAGGATAAATAGTCAGAAACTGATTGTGAGAGACCTCATCTGCAGCGCTAGGGTCTTACAATTCCTCTCTCTTACAATTACACTCTCGATCAGTGTTTGAAATAACCGCCGGACCGGACTCTAATGTTTTCCCCTTTCTCCTTCTTGACGTTCGCGAATCATCCATCATGCTATGAAACTTGCAGTTTCGCTTCCTGGTATTTCTGTGCTTTTGGCTTCTGAATGTCAACACCCGTCTAACAACAAAAACCTCCCCTGTGTGCCATAGGTTCCGTTTGATTTTATAGAAACATTGTGAAACAGTGTACAGTGTAGTCTTTTTTTTTGTTTTATTGGCTTGACTTTACCAGATGGGCCTGTAGATTTCATTTGGGGCCTGTGGATTTTCAAACCTGCAGGTTGCAGCGGGCCCTGATGTCTAGCTGCTAAATTAAACACCGCTTCAGATGTTACAGGAATAATTACCATTTTCGTGTCGTGGCGTAATGGATGTTTATCAATGAGAAGTTGGTAGTTTTCTCTTGGACAACAGACATGCTACATGGTTGGTAAACAGACGGTCTCATGCTTGCGAAGGACGCATTTTGATTAAAAAAGCTTTCAGGAAACTGTTTTCTATATATATCGTATGGAATGACGGAGACGTTCCACATTTCCAGGGAAAATCATGAGAATTCCTTGCTTGAATAAAGGCAATGCCGTTGTTTCTGATTATGCAAACACTTTAGTCATGAATGCTCTGAAAAAGGCTCTAACTTTCATACACTTTGGACCTCCCCATTCATATTCTAGCCCCTCAATGTTCGTATTCCAGTGAACTCGCACAAAATGAAAGTCGATTTTAACCAACTGCAGCTATGATGTTTATACAGAATACCTCGCCCGTTCCCCGTTCTGTGACAAGTATAGACATGTGATAAGTGACAGCTCCAAGCTCTAACACCGGAATAAGTTTCACTGTTATACGTGAGTTCGAATCTTATAATATGGCCTTTGGAATTACTTTTACTCAGTTAATGCTGTTCCGGGCCCGTGTTGGCCGAGATGATCAAGGCGGCCGACATGCGTCAGACATGTCATATTAAGCACTCCTCTGCTGCCAGAGACGTGACGTGACTGAGGTTCTCTTTAACTCTGATACTCATTTTTCACAGATTAGGGTAATGAAGGATAACGTGCCTGGCCTCCTCATTTGGAACCATTTTTTCTGGCTTCCTGAGGTTTTGTTTCTTCATGATCTGTTACAGCCTGGTCATAACAGACATCACAGGTCCTCTTGTGGCCTGTGTGATAAACAATCGTTAATGTCACGTATGCTGAGTGAAATAAGTGAAATACAATCCTCAATGTCACGTACATTGTACTAAGTGACATACAGTCCTCTGTGTCACGTACATTGTACTGAGTGACATACAATAATCAAAGTAAGGTACATTACCTCACATTCCTTATTCAATGCGGCATGTAGTGACCTGTGTGCCCAGAAACCAGCATGACGAACTATATGTGACATACCTTAATCAGTGTGACGTACAGCGACATACAGCGACAAAGACTGGACCTGTGTGACGATGAATGAACTGCATGTGACATTAAGTGACCTATCTGATTTACAGAAACCTATGTATGACATGTACTCATGTGTCACCTCCATGTGATCCGATCCCTGAGCTCTTCATTGTCCACAGTCAAAGTCTAGCCTGACCTCGACTAACCTGTAGTTAATATTATGATCAATATCACAAGTTGGGGCACGATGACATGAAAGACTCATAACTCACGTTCTGATCCTAATAGTCCTCGTATAAAGAAAAAAGAATTGTGTTGCTATTTAACAGAGCCTAGAGTTTCGAAGCTCTGTTAGCACCAAGATACTCGTAAGTTAATGTCAATGTATGACACTTACGACTGTCCTATAGCTAAGAGAGCTTCGAAAATTAAGACCCGGGTGTGCTGTATGATAATGAATCCTGTGGCTCATTATCATGCTCGATCCATGATAGAATAGGTCTTCAGCAACCCATGCATGCCACAAAAGACGACTATGCTTGACAGGTTCGCTGACTAACTTGACACATGACATCGGTTCCTAATTGTGCAGATCGATGTTCATGCTGTCGATCACTCTATTGTCTAGTCCAGACACGATTATTTACAGACCGCCGCTGGAATAATGCTGGAATATAGCTGAAGTGAAACTAAACTCACTAACTCACTCATATATCATACTGACAATTTCACCAGCTTATAATACTCACACACAGACTAATATTTCCCTGTGCATGCAAAATACTGCAAAATACTCAAAAAAATCCACAAAACATATTTGCTGTAAGTAACCTAAAATTTGCAATTTCGTAATTTTGCTTTCATATATATTATCAAATTTAGTTTCCAAGTGTATAGTTTCTTTCATTATTTGGGTTCAAGACGTTCTTGTTTTTGTGTAGGTGTAGAATGTAACGTAATTATCTGCCAAGAAGAATTTCACTGGACACAAAAGGCAAACATGATTGTGAACATTACATCGAGGGATCAATGACGACACCAGGTGGTCTCGATAAAAGAGAATATCATTACATTACACATTACACAGTTAAACTCCAGAATCTGTTTCAGTTTCTTTGTATTTCTTTCATGTATTACCCCAAGACATGTTGGGTTTTGTTTTCACATCAAAAGTACGAAAATCCCCCGTGGTGCATTCAAGATAATTGCAAGAGGTCTTTTGAACTTCGTTAAGTCCGTCTCCGACAGAATGTTCTCTACAGTGCGCTTCAAGGACATAAACAGGACGTTTTGTATATCGTGGAAGAGGCACGACGTCTGCCAAGTATTCTTTCGTAGCTGACACAGACTCTGGACACGAGAACACTCCGTCGGCTTTGTCCACTGTTGCGGTGAGGTAGCCTAGTGGTTAAGGCGTTCGCTCGTCATGCTGAAGACCCGGATTGATTCCCAACATAGGAACAATGTGTGAAGTCTATTTCTTGTGACTTTCCCCATCCCCCTACGCACACAAACAGACACACACATACACACACACACACACACACACACACACACACACACACACACACACACACACACAAATACACACATACACACACATACATACACACACAAACACACACACATACATACACACACAAACACGCACACATACATACACACACAAACACACACATATATACACACACAAACACACACACGTACATACACACACACAAGCAAACACAAACCTACACACACAAAGACACACACAAACACACACACACACACAAACACATTTGCTATACTATTGCTAAATGCGGCGTGTAACCCAACTCACTCACTCACTCATCCTATCCACTCCACTGTGCCCGATACCCGCAAGTTGTCGTTTTTCTGTCTGAAAATTCAGTTTATCTGTCCTAAGCTGCCACTATCAGTGGCATTGATGAAACCAATATCGACAATTCGACGCTTAGGCAGACTGAATTAACACCAACAAACAGCTTAACGTCGGCCAAATTATATTATGAAAACAAACCATCTACGCTTGAGGACCGATGGCTATCCAGGATCAAACTGGCCTTGAGCTTCTTAAGAGACGAATGTGCTTGTCGAATGAGGCGACAAAGGGGATTGGGTGGTCAGACTCGCTGTCATATTCTGATGCTCATGATATCAGTCTCTAATACATATTATTACCCACCTGGTACTTCGTAAAGGTGTTTCATAACAAATGTGTCATAACACCTTCGAGTGATTTGATTGGATAATATGTTAACTTTGACATTACTGATACTACTTTCACCACTCATTACATTCATGCTTTCCATTCAAGTTTTCACACATGAGAGCATGTCTTAATGTGTTTATTTTCTTGATTACTATGTGGTTCTATATAGGAAAGCAAAATACTGCTTTATTGTAACGATATTTTCATTTTTTAGAACGTGGATAATAAATAGGATACAAAACTCGTTCTCGTTTCATATCAAGTTTGTGTCCCTCGTGAAATTATTTCACTCCCTAAAGCTCGTGACAAACCAAAATTATTTCACTCGCGACATAAACTTGATATGAAAGGGGAAGCTCGTTCAACATCTCATCGTATGACAGTGAGAGCAAGGCTGAACGCGACGTCAAAACGAGGCTCAAAGCGACGTCAAAGCGAGGCTACATAAGCATAGCACGTGTCCAAAAAAAGTTCACAAAACATTATTTTGATCAAATCAAAATGGAACTGTCTGTATTATGTTTGACAACAAATGCAATTATCTGAAACAAAATCCCTAGACTTTTTCACCAAACCACAGCTGGGCTTTCTATTTCCTCTTTCATAATAGCTTTAAGAGATTGAAGAATATTTGCTCTAACCTTTAACGCTATGTCTGATCCGAGCCCGTGAAAACAGGCAGGGAACGATAACATTTAGCGTGTTTTCCCATGGGGCATGGGAACTCTCATAGAAGTGTCAATAGGATGGCCGGTTTGATTGTAACGCCGTCATGCAAAGAAGATAATTTCATTTCATCGCCATGTTCTTCCTCGATATACTGCCCTTTATCATGTCAGCCACTTTCTCCCGGTATAATGCATTATTCGTTTTCACTCATCCCTCACGTATGAGGCAACGTAATGCGCCTTGCAGAGTTTTGTCCCCTGGGTACGTTAAAAGTTGTGCTAGTGAGTTCGAATCATAGCGTGTGTCTAGTTTTCTAGCGCTCGTTTGTTTTTGTCAATATGGTTAACTCGATCATACCGCTCAGTATCGAGTCATAGTCTCTCCCGATATACCGCTTATATTGCTTAACAAGTTCTGTCGTTAAATTGGGGTAGCCGAGTGATTCAAGTATTCGATCGTTACACCGAGAACCGGGTTCGATTCAACACATGGGTACAATGTGTGGATCCCATTTCTTGTTCCCCCGCCATTGCTGGAATATTTCTAAAACTATGCTCACTTTCTCGTTATATTGTACAATATCGTGTCAAACGCTCTCTCTGTTCTTATCTAGCGTGTATATTTAAACATATTTAGCTCAAAACTATTATTACACGTCATTTCACATACGTGCACCTTAAGGAAGACACATAAGTGCACCTTATGCCACTACCTAATCGGTTGGGTTGCAGTCAGTTTGCATTATAGCCACTAGCCTGCTACCCCGTTGGTAGTTTACAAAATCCAGTCAGGCCCATAAATCTCCACAGTCACTGGTCCGACTGGCTAGAGAGATATTTTTGTCCGTCACTGTACTGACCCAAGTACACGTGGTACCCTTCCTCTACAGGTCGGGTTTTCTTCCAAAAGCGGAATGAGGGCTCTCTTAGCCTGAGATGTTAATGCAGGAATGCAAACGCATTTTTTCAAGTGTGCTGAAGGCACTCGTGAAGATGTTTAGGTGTGCAATTTGGAATTAAATCGTGCAGTTTAGAAAAATAATATCGATCCGCGACGAACTCGTTGATTTCTATTTCGTCAAGAGTAAATATCACGGAGTCGTACTTTCCTAAAGCTGAACAAATACATTTTACTGAGACTGATGTACTCTTGCGATTCTGAATGTCCAAACGTATTTTATGAATCATACTGACTGAACAATGTTACTGCAGGTATCAGATAGTATTAGTTAATAGGCGGTCTGTGTCTTTCGGGAAAGGTCGACCTTGTTGCTTAGTTTATTTGCAATAGGCTGACTCATCGTATGCAAAGTGCGCGTGTCGACGCTCATAAAACAGATCACTGGATTTACTGGTCCAGACGCGATTATCTACATACCGCCACCATACAGCAGGATTATTGTTGAGTGCGGCGTTATACTAGAAGCAAATAGTCAAAGAAGCGAATAATTTACAAAAAAAAGTTTCAATGATTTTACAGTGAGTGTTAACCACTTTTCATCACGTCATAGTGAAGTAGTGAAGATCCTGGTTAAATTTAGTCTTCAGTAACCTATGCTTGTCGTAAGAGGCGACTAACTTGATCGGGTCAAGTTCATTGACTTGGATGATACATGCCATCAAATCACAGCTGCGTAAATCAATGCTCATGCTGTTGATCACTAGATTGTGTGGTCCAAACTTGCTTATTTACAGACCGTTGCCAAACAGCATAATTTGTAGAGTGCGGTGTAAAACTACACTCACTCTCTCCAGAGCATCACATGCCCACAATATCAGAATGTGACGTGTATTTCAACGCTGTAATGTCTTTGGTGATGTACCGAGGTTCGCCTTCCTGTCTGATGTCGACAAACACCGTTGATGTCGGTCGGTGTCGGTGCAGTCAGTATGTCTAGCAATTTTTATTTCTATTCTTCTATCAACCAGCAGTGAGTAGGACGCCAGCAGTATGAGATAGTGGTGCGCCAAATAACCTTCTAACACCTTACAGGTTTTACAGGCAGTATCTGTTCCCTATCATGAGTTTCTTGTCGAGCACATTAGTGTTTGTGATGGAGGCAAGCGTAATCAAAAGACTCAATCTGCATTTTGCTGTATAAGTTTCGTTGCAAGATGTTTGAAAAATCAACAAAGATGCAAAGAAAAGTAACGTTTCTTTGAGATCTTTTAAACGTAGAATAAAGACCTAGGGTGGTGTTCTAAAAAGGTCTCAGATTTGTCTTAAGTTTTGTCTTTAGTTTTGGAAAATTGACTTATCTAAGTCAAAACTTAATTTTTTGGGAGCTTAAGTCATTTTTTAGACTTAGATCATTTTACGAATACCGCCCCTGGGGCTCTAACTAGTGAGTGGTGAGTGAGTTCAGTTTTACGCCGCTATTTGGCAATGTTCCAGCAATATCACGGCGGGGGACACCAGAAAATGTTCTTTGAAACTACCTTTACTAGAGTTAACCTTGGCTCCCATTCTTTAACATTGCACTGATGTTACCTCAGTGACTTACGATCACCTCGATGCTTTATGAAAGGATGCCGCCCTGGTCTATGAAAGAGTATTCTGTCTGACTAGAGAACACTGTGTCCAGGATTCGTTAACCCCACTCGCTTCCCTGTAGAAGTTCAACATCGTATTCTGTGCCATGTTCAGCGAGTTTGTTTTACCTTCGTTTAAAACATAAGGACAGGAAGGTGTAGGCAGTACAGGTCTCTGACGTTTACAGCTTCGGAAGATGACGAGCATGAGTCTGGTGCAGACAAACTAACAAACATAATCACGACTTACCGACTAGAGCAACGATCATAGGCTTCTGGCACACCTAAGGGAGGCAACTCTGCCGAGATAATTGCGATACCTCAGATCACACGATCGCCTATGATGCTTTGAAGTTTTTGCTTGGAAGTCGGCGATAAAGTGCTTGTTTGATTCTGTTACAAGTCACACTCAGGGAGTGAATGAGTGTTCAGTGAGTACTGATTAAGTACAATGTATGTACTTAGGATTCCCATGACTATTCGCTTACTGTTTATCTGAGTATGCATTTGAGCATTCATCTGAGTATATACATACAGAATACTTCACGAAGTCTCATACGAATTATAGAAAACGAGTGTCCATCCAATAGGATATCTACCGAGTGAAGGTCACGAATTTCGACGATTCGTATGAAAAGAGACCGAATGTCATATGTTATTTATAAACCACGTTTTACATGCATGTACTGACAAAATAGCGTGGTTTTTGGTATTTTCATGGTTTCAACTCGAAACCGGTTTCGGTAAGACATTGCGGATGAATGTTGTACTGTTGCACACTTTTCGCATGACGCCATACTGTGAGTTGCCGTCCTCAGTGAACAACTCCACAGCACCCTGTTTCTGGGTTTGCAGTCGCTTCACTCGGCTAACATCGCTATTGGAAACATTGCGGCAATGCTTTTCAGCGGATATAATGCCTCCGTTCGACTTACAATTAAACAGCGACACGACTTCGCTTATATTCCCACAATGCTATACGTTGTAGAATGAATGAATTCACGCGTTTGTTACGAAGGGAAAAGTAGTTCCGTTACAAAGTGACGTAACTGAGAGGTCGTCGGTTATCCAATCAAATCGTTAGAATCGTAGGTCAAGTCATTACGAAACAGGTCAAGGCGATACGACACTCTTGTCACTTACGAGGTTAGTATGCAACAACCTTTACGTTGACCAGGTAGGTACTAAACAGAATACCTGAGTAGTCTCCTATACTGAGCATTCGCTAGCTTATCACCTGAGTTTATTCCGAGTGTTAGCCTGAGTATTTAGCTGAGCATATACTGAGCATGCATCTGAGCAGTGATCTGATTATTAAGCTGAGTATTTGCCTGAAGTCTCTGGAAGGTGTTGACAGCTAATGGAGACTTACAGCATCAGTATTGAAACCTTAGATAGAATGCTCACTCAGTCGCACGTAATGCAGCCAAATACCGTCATGTGGAACTCTGATGTGTCGAACATAGGGTTGTCTCGAAGTAAAAGCTTCCACCGTCCCTTCGGATGTTTCCTTTATTCACATTATTCTTCGGTTGGATATCTCGAAGTGCATCCGTTCAACTTCGACACAAGAATGTTTACATTATGTGCAGAGCTGATATACAGACACATAAACGTGGTATTTGTTTATTGACAAAAGGCTCAATCTTTTCCTAACACGAATGCAGGACAATTCAGTTTCCATGTCAGACCAGATATGCTTCATGTAGCGCTACTCTTGACTGAGAGATATATCTATTTTAAATCACACACTATGAAGGATCTTTTTAATTCGCCCATTTAATTATCGCATTTTTTAAAAGACTCGGGATTCTTAAATGATTTTGGTAAATAGACAAATATTTTATGATTGGAAGTTTGAACCAGTAACACAGATTGTCAGTGGCTGTATCCTCGAGGGGTTAAAGCATCGTATAATTATTGTCCTCCTGAGTGGATACGTAAGTCTCCTGAGAGGATACGTAAGTGTCCTGAGTGGATACGTAAGTCTCCTGAGAGGATACGTAAGTCCTAAACTTTCCAAGGTAGATATAAACTTATCAGACTTTTGAAACGTAGCATTTTTGTTCTTTTAAAGTTTGGCTTACAACCTCCCTACCATAACCAGCGGCTGAAGGAATGATTTAAATCCAGCTAAAAAGTCCAGATAGCAAAAGTAATGTAGGTCCCCATGGTGCCTAGTATGGTATTCTACCTTTAGTTGTTGGTGATCTGTAGACCATTTTACATTGCATCGTCCTCTATAGTTAAATCATTTGGGATTTCATTACTAGTCTTAAATATCTGCCCGTCCTTTGTCGCCAGCTATTCTAACTTAATAACCTTGCGTTTATCCCTATGTGACTGTAATATTGCCATGTAACATTTTAACTCACCCACTCATTCACTTGATTGAGAGATAGTTAACTCAGCAGTCTACACATTCATTATATGAAGGGCCACCGTAGTATTAAATTAATCAGTTAAGTGCATTCACAAAATCCAAGACCAACCCCCGTTGGTTAACTCACGTCGCACACATCCATGTGTCTAGCCGAGATCTTGGCACGGGACTTAGCACTTGATAAGACTTATTAAAACACGCTTAGACGCTTGATAATGAAAGATTGGGTTCTTCACTTATGGGAATTTGGTTCCGCTTGTACCAAGTGGAAAATGAGGGTGTCTGAATGCCAGAATGAAAATGATGGCATGGTTTAAATAAGCTTTTAAATAGGTTGTTGTGAACTGTTTCATTATACCGCGTTGTGTTTACATGAGAGTGTTGGTGTGTACATGGCTGTTCGTTCGAAAATGCCCAACAACACAAAACTTGCTTGAAAGCTGGACTTGACCAAGGATGTACGTTACTTGGCCAAACAGATGACCGACACATTGGAAAGTGAAGGGCCAGAACTGGAAGAAAACGGTGGTATCCGCACTTTTACCGGCATCAACAAGTTCCATATTTCATGTTTTGGTGTGAGGCGGCCAGAATGGAACCACCGTCCTGCCCGGCCATAGAGGCGGGTAGTTTACAATCATACTTGCATGCACGTCCGCATTCATTAACTGCAGGCTTATATATTTATAAATGTGTGGGATCGTGGGTAGCCCTGTGGTTAAAGCGTTCGCTCATTACGTCAAAGGCCCGGGTTCGATTTCATGGGTACATTGTCCTGATGTTCCTTCGTCGTGACTTATAAGGCTGTTGATGACAGCTATACCTGTACTGTACAGTACTGTACTATACTATACTATACTATACTATACTGTACTGTACTGTACTGTACTGTACTGTACTGTACTGTACAATACTAAACAGTGTGTTAAATCAAGTAATGACATTTCTTTTTGAAACGTTCTACTGAACCCACCTCATCTTGAAATGGTATTTTTGCAAACTGCCAAAAAAACATGCTTCACCCTGTCGTCAAAACTGCCATAAGTCTCTGCTCCTGGTTGCCTCAGTTACACATACCGGGATACTCTACATGATCGTTGTATTGAATCCCATCTTCAATCAGAGAGTATTTCGAAGTATGTCCGCATCGTAGACGAGGTCGTTGGTTTTAGAGAAGTAGGTAACATCCTATACCTGCATCATCCACGCACTGACCAATATTCCAGCTATATGACGACGGTCTGTAAATAATCGATTAAAACAGGCGTGTAATATGACCGGCCTTAGCCAAACTTTTTTCGTGTGTAAACAAAACGCTGTCCAATATGGCGGAAGGCTCACTTCGGCGTTCGTGTTCGTGTTCGTGTTCGTGTTCGTGTTCGTGTTCGTGTTCGTGTTCGTGTTCGTGTTCGTGTTCGTGTTCGTGTTCGTGTTCGTGTACTTTCCAAAACATCCCAATTGATTCTAGTTTTATAGGGAACGTTTCAGAAATATTGAAATATGTTTCTTCACTGGTGTACAAATATTTGGTTTTCTTCCTAGGTTTAGCCGTAAAAATGCCATTTTGACAGACAACCGAGAGTGACGCTTACATGTTTAGTTCAGGGAATTGTGGGAAATAGGGGAATCCCCGAATTTAATGAAACTATAAACACTAGGACATCATTAGATTATGATGCGCTAATAAGTGTTTGATACAATCATTTTAATGATGCCATTAATTAATGATGCATTAAGGATTTAATGTATCATTAGGGTTTAATCCAGGCATTAGCTGATGAAGCAATGATACAACCGGATCCAGGACGTCCAGTGATAAACAGCAAGAACTACGCAACTGTGGTCCAATGACAAGTGTGCACTAACTCAGTGAGGATGACCACACCACTCGCCTAGGTCACCTCTTACTACAAGCATCATCACGGATCGGAACTACAGGACAAAAATATTTTGCATTATTTCGTCCAGTGTATCAAGCTAGATATTTCAATGTGTGATAATAGTTTTCCATAACTTTTGTCTGGGGTCTGGGGCACGTAATTCGAGATATTTGACCATTGCTTTTATGAATGTAGGGTAACATATTATTATAATTTAGCTTGTGCTAGTGGAAACTGCAATAACTGACTTCATAATTAAGTCAGTAGTTGTTATTTCAGGTCAAAACGCTCTGTCAACTCCTTCCATACGTATAGCAACGGAATAGAGATAACACAATGCAGTCGTATTTTACGGCCGCTTGTAATAATTGCTACCACGATTAGGAAAACAAGTCGCTGAATTTGTTATATCGACAAAACATGGCTACCATAGGTGCGATATCCACATGGGCTACCTCTTCTACTTGTCTATAAACCATAAACGACATGCTGGTTCAGAAAGTATATTTTGGAAATCAGATTGGGCTTAATCTGTGTAGATAATCTAACGAAGGGGAGTAAAATATCATTGTCCGACTTGCGTTTCAACAGAGATGCATGTCTGTCATCAGTATCTATTCCGTGCATGTCTCACTGGCGAAGACATTTTACAAACAGCAATTCCGGGAACACATCCACGATGATTAAACACCCTGAGATGAATGTACACCTTGGAGAGCACAGGTGGAATTATATTGTTAGAATAAATTAATGCGTTTATTCATTCAACTTAGTTTAACTCCTAATTTATTTACTCTCTTTCTTTCTTTCCCCTTTCTTCATTCATTCCTACATTCATTCATTCCTAATCAGCGAATCCATCTTATTTGCTGAGGTATATTCACCTGAAAGACAACACAGTTATCCTACCGCTCATACACTCAAATAAACAATTGACTATATCAATATATATATATATATATATATATATATGTGTGTGTGTGTGTGTGTGTGTGTGTGTGTGTGTGTGTGTGTGTGTGTGTATTATAGAACTAAAACTAAAATATATATAATCTACCTGAAAAGCAGGTAAGGAAATGATAATTATACACTTAATCACACAATAAATTCTCAGCGTCCAACTCCAATGCCATTGTTTCCATTAGGCAAAGAATGTGAAGGTTCATAAAAAAAAACAAAAAAACAAAACAAACAACAACAACAAAAAACCTCAAAGCCATTATCAGGTAGTTTTGATTTAATTCAGTGTATGTTCCATGACCATATATCAGTGTTGAATCGACAGTTTCTGATGGGTGTAACACATGAATAATATAGGCCACGGCCGTTGTCCTATTCTTGTGACACTGCGGTACCGCCTGTCTCCCGGATACCCAGTCACGCCTACTTTCCACCTCGCTAATAACCTCATCATAGATATACACAGCACCGTCTGCTATCGGGTTGTCGTAATTGAGATAAGTGACCCACTTGTCATCATGGAATTTTTGCAGGGATGGAAACACCTTGGATCTGATTTTACGTACACTTTCTGTGAAATCTTCCGATGCCATGTGTGCCTTATTTTATTTGTGCCGGATTTCAAAGCTTTGTTGAGTACACCAGATTTGTCCCGGAAAGAAGCCAGTCAAACTGTAACTGGTCGAGTTCCTGTCTGGGCGTAAAGCCTATGGGTTCTCTCATTCTCAATACAGTATCCCTCATGTATTTCTATAGTGTTACCGATATAATCCTCACACAGTTTTCACAATCTTCCCATCTTTCATCATCCTCGGCCATCAATCCACGAAAAATTAAGTTAAGCGCCTCAAGGGAATCCAACTTTTCTTCAAGTTTAAACACCTTCTCTTTGAGTTCTTGGTTTTCATTAGTGAGTTGTGTCAACATGTTGCTAAACTCATGTGTAAACACATCGTACTTGTTATGAAGGGAGGTAATCCTGGGTTGGATGTTAATCTTATTTAGTTTAACAATACATTTTAGGCATGCTTACTTTTTCAGTTTATTTCAATCAATCATCCATTCATTCACACCATCATTTAATTCAATCCCTTACTTCCTTTCTTTCATTTTTCCTTCATTCCTATTGTGCTACCTTTATTCGCCCCTTCCTTGGTTCCTGTACCGCTTTTTTCCTAGATTAATTAGTGTTAATATTTATATAATTTGATTTTAAAAGTTTGTATTCTTTTCGATTTTCAAATTCTTTTCATTCATGCACATATTGTCTATTTAGCAAAGCTGGACTCATTCCTAACTATATTTCTTCCTCCTGGCCTACATTGTATTCATCCGTATTCATCCGTATATAGCTTCCAAAGATAATTTGTTCATTCATTAATTTCTTTACAAAATGATTTTACATACTTATTTCTTTCATTCATTCAATCAATCTCTGAGTTTATTTCTGCTTTCTTCTTTCCTTCCTATAGTCTTGGGACCCGATTCATAAAGCCTTCGTAAAATTACGACATGTCGTAACTCTATAGTGTATCATAGGTTTACGAATGTCGTAGACTTACAAACGCTTTGTGGATCGGGTTCGAAGGAAGTTGTTACTCTGCATTGCTGCTAGAAAACAACGGAGCCTCCGGCAACTTTTGTGAAACCCACTACGTGTATGGTGTTGACTCACATCTGTGATGCTCGTTTGACAAACAGACGTTAGGAGTGAAATTGCAAATGTTACCATGACAATTCAAACACAGTTTGGAAGACATACATGCCAGGTACTGGACCAGAAGCGACCTACAGTTACTTGCAAAAGTTAAACTGTTTCTCGGTAGAGCTCCCCTACATGAATGCGGTACCTCCTTATTTCCGTGTACCAACGCCAGAATTCGTAGTTTGGGGCAAAAGGGAACCATTTTTGACGGTGTCGAGTGAGCACCATATGTATGCCACACCCCAGCAGTAACGATCATATCTGTAGTAGAACAGGATTAATTGGCATTGCGTGAATAAGACACATATTTCACAGCAGATACGGTTCTATCCATCGATGGTTACCTGACATGAGCTTGTTGATGTAATCGTTGTATGCACGACATGTATTGATGGTGCATGACCCTAGCTAATCTCCGTGTACTTCGATTCGGGTCGTTTTCCTTTTACTTTGTGTTCGGGTCGACACAAATCAAAGCTTGTTCTTATGAACCGTGCGGTTCTGTACATGCAACTGAGAGACTTACGGGTAGTGTCATCCCCCAGTCATGTAGACAGGTAACAGTGGTAGTGTATAAATAATGGTGATAGCTGACATCCTCGTTATTATGACAGCTGACAGTGTTATCCTCTGAATAATGACACCTGAGAGTGGAATCCTCTAAAACATGACGGCAACCAAGTGTGTCATCCTCTGAATTATGATGGGACATGGCGACACCTGAGAGTGTCATCCTCTGAACAATGACAGCTGAGAGTGTCATCCTCTGAATAATGACATTTGAGAGTGCCATCCTCTGAATAATGACAGTTGAGAGTGCAAGGTGACATCTGTAAGGTGCTGACATTAAGATTACTGAATCATGGTGTCACCTAAGTATTTCATCCTCTGAATGACGTTGAAAACCGAGAGTGTCGTTAACTGAATCACAACACATGATGGAGTCTTGGAGAGCAGCCCTCTGAATTGTGTTGACAACCGATAGTGTCATTATCTGAATTACAGTGAACTGAGTATGATGACATCCTCTGGTACATGGTGACAACTGAAAGTGCCGTGATGGCAACTGGCATACGATATGTAGGTTGAAGTGTATATACAAAGGTCAAAAATCACTAAAACCACGCACCTCGACGTACGACACCCGAAGACTGAATGACAGTAACACAGTTTTCATACAACACCAATTTCTCCTTTTGCTTACGTCAGCAGTATTATATATAAGTAGTGACGTGCATAATGACCCAATGATTCTAACAGGACCGTAAATACACGAAAGACATTTGTGGGATTAAGCAGCGTTTTCAATTGACGCTTGATGACTACCTTTCTGTGATAGACTCTTACGGACCTCAGAGTTCCAGTTAGTGCATGAAATGGATGGAAATGTATTTATTTGATAGAAAAACGCTATCGATCAGATCCGGTGGGTAACGAACGTGTAGAATACCACGAGACTTTATTGTTATACGTTCTCTTAAGTAAACACGTCTTAGGTAGCCCTCGCATACTTGAAACAACAAAACTATGAATAAAATATTTGACAGTATTGTCTATGTCCTGCAGCTTAACCTGGGGCTGAAAACGCCCGTTAATGAGTTGTTAGTAAATGTTTGTATTTATTCATCTAGGAATTGATTTCCGTCAGACTGAATAGTCTTGTATGGAAACTATTCACTCTACGTCCCCCGAGTTCTTCAATGCTAAATATCTAAAGAGCAGTTCATGCTGAGACTGGAACGCGTTGTTTCTTGTGATCTGTTAAACTGAGACAATTGAAGCCAGGAACTGGATTGTCAACGCAAATTAAACATGCTGGTGTCGAATCCCCACAGGGACATAGTAGAAACGTGGAATAAAAGATTGGCAGGAGACTCAAGAGATTAAACACAAAGAATGGTAAAAACGCAAGAAGCTTCCATGGAACCAGTTGAATAAGAGATACTTAACGATTCAATGGATGCAGAAGAGACAGCGAAATATATGATTTGTTTGTTCGTGTTGTTTTTAACGCCGCACTCCACAATTTTCCACTGAGTGCTGTCAATAGATACTCAAGTCTAGATCACACAGTCCAGTGATTGACAAGATCGATCTACGCCATTGGGATACGAGGACATGTGCCAACAAAACAGTGAGCCTAATCACGCGATCCCGTTAGTCGCCTCCAACGACAAGTATTGCTTTTAGCAATAGTGCAGCGATATCCCGCCGGATGACACCCGAATTGATCTATACACATTATACCCATGTGGGGAATCGAACCGTGAATATTATTGGAATATTGCAAAAGGCGGCCTAAAACTAAACTTACTCACTCACTCATAATGCAAACGCTCTCTCGAACTACGCTTTATTCTAATTCGTATGACGACCTAGGGATATATGGCTGTGATCAGAGCATTTCTTATTGATTATTCCCTATCAATAATTGAACACGTTGGTCTTCTCTTGATCCGCTTCTTAGTATTAAATATTGATTCCTTGTGATTATATTCCACAGCTCGATGATACTTCAAAGAAAGCTGGAGACAAAAAGGTTGCTCCATCGACCTCCAGTTGCGCTTTACGGTCAGCTTCACGTCCATGGTAGAGTACCTCACATCTTTTCACGTGACCAATTCATTTCATATGGTCAAGCTACAAACGACCATCGTGTAAGACATACGTAACGCGTTCTCCCGGCCGTGTCTCACCACTGTTGTGCAGGGCATTGCTTTTTTCGTGACTGATTCATAATGCAGCTATAGGTTCTTTCATTAACACATCAAATCAAATTTACTCCTTTTTGATCTCAGTCCGTTTCACAGTCGTTATATTTCTGTCCACAGGCTAGCAATGCCGCTGTAATATTTCTCTCCGCAAGACTGTGATACAGCTGCAACATTTCTCTCGAAAAGACTGACACAGCTGTAATATTTCCCTCCATAAGACTGTAATACAGCTGTGATATTTCTCTCCATAAGACTTTGCTACAAGTGTAGTATTGCTACGCGATCGTGGAATGATTTATACCAACAGGCGGCCGATACAGCTGTACTATTTCTCTCTACGGTTCTGTTGTATATGTATATGTATATGTATATGTATGTGTATGTGTATATGTATATGTATGTGTATGTGTATATGTATATGTATATGTATGTGTATGTGTATATGTATATGTATATGTATGTGTATGTGTACATGTACATGTACATGTATATGTATGTGTATATGTATATGTATATGTATATGTATGTGTATATGTATATGTATGTGTATATGTATGTGTATATGTATATGTATGTGTATATGTATATGTATGTGTATGTGTATATGTGTGTATATGTATGTGTATATGTATATGTATATGTATGTGTATGTGTATGTGTATATGTATGTATGTGTGTGTGTGTGTGTGTGTGTGTGTATATATACATATATATTCTGTCCACAGGCAAGCGATACAGCTGTAGTAGGCTAATGCTTAGTCTCTGACATCTGACATGATTTAGATAGTAACAAACAAACCTATTATAAATATATAAATTGAAAAGGAGCGCCAGGTAGACTAACGCTTAGTCTCTGAATAGATATAATTTTGATGGTAACTAACAAACCTATTATAAATTGAAAAGGAGCCCCAGAGAGACCAAAGGTTCAGCCTGAACCTTAGGAAATCTAGAATTGCTTCATTTAAGGCCCTACCATTGTAGAGAGGGGTTGGCAGTAGGCAAAATGTGGTTGAGGGACTGTGAGACAGACTACAGCTGATGTATTTATCTCCACAAGCCTATACCAAAAGCTCTTGAAGGACAAAAGTCCAAAACCTCCGTAGGCTTAGCCTTACGAAAGGCCCTGGAGCAAGACTACATCATAGACTCTTGGAGAGAAATATTACAAGCCTTTCTCCACAGGCAAGCGATACAGCTGCAACATTTCCTTCCACAAGCCTGTGAGACAACAGTAATATTTCTGCCTACAGAACTATGATACCTCAGAAACCTGCGAGTCTAATGCTCTCCACAGATCCATAATTCAACAGCAGTATTTCTGACGTTTGCTGTAAGCGTCCTGACTCGAGTTTTAACACAGGCAGGGCCAATACAATACAGGCTTCCCTTTGAGACAAACACTGAACGTATTGAGTACGCATAGATTAACAAGGAATTGTGTTCGGAATGAATAGTAACAATAACACTTGGTACGCAAAAAATATCAATAACCTACAACAATGCTGTTTTTCTGACTGTTGTACAAGAGACACAACAATAGAACGTCTCGTACACGTTCAAGCAGGTAAAGGAGTACAAGAGAATATAGGTTTAACATTTTCTGAGTAAGGCATGGGATGACGCGATGTTCTTTGTGGCACGAGTGAGTTTTTTCGCCATTTTGAACTTTAAGATCTTTTTCTTTGATGGTACGGAAGACGAAAGGGGAGGACAGACACAACGCTTTCAGTTTTAGTTGTGTAACACACACACAAGATGTGTTGTGATAACAAATATGGAACCAACATCACAAGATTCTGAATTATCTAAGGGAGATAACTCTGTCTGATATGACGTGCAAGTAGATACATACTGGTTTAAAACTATATTATATTTACACATTACGTTATTCAAACTTTTTCTTTGTTTTGTTTACAGATTACAGTCTGAATCAGCAGAAAGTCTGTGGGATGGTGGTAGTTTATTACTTTATATAACAGTTCTCAAAGTAAATGATGCCTGTACTTTATGGCATTCCGCACCATTCGGGATGGGTTTTTTTTCTACGTCATCCAACATAATTACAAACAAGAAATATCTCCTTACCACAAATTGTTCTGTAAGAGAAATTTCACCATTCTGCAATTACCATTTTTAGATCTATTTTTTAGATTTATTTTTCGAGACGTCGAGTCGTTCGATCGATCATGTTCCCTTTATAGCAATTATTTAATTTGAATTCCCATGTCTTCGACTGCTGCAATTATTTTCTCGTTAACTCAAATTGTTTCTAAAATTCGAAATTACAAGAAAATAATTCAAGGTCAAGTGTGCTTCAAAATGAGGTAAGTTGATACACCCGACCTTATCACCCTCACTGCATAGCTTGATCATGTTGAACACCAGTGCTTGTCACCGTCCATCAGACCATGTGGTTAATCGTAAACCTTCTTTGTCTTTCGTAGCCTGATACATTTTGTGGCTAGTTCCTTATTTCTGGAGGGTTTGAGGTGCCATACTAAATACTGGACAAAACCTTTACTGGTGCTGGCAGATCCTAAAAGTTTCGGACTTTTCTAGCATTTGGTTTTGACTCTCTAGGAGACGTCTCTTTCACTGTCCGGGCTGGACACGTGAAGATCCGGGGTAGAATAGGAATTCAGCAACCCATGCTTGCCACAAAGGCGACTATGCTTGCCGTACGAGGCGACTAACGGGATCGGGGGTGTCAGTCTCGCTAACTTGGTTAACACATGTCATCGGTTCCCAGTTGCGTAGATCGATGCTCATGATGTTGATCATGGGATTGTCTTGTCTTGGCCACACACTCTGGTGTAAGTGTAATGTTGCCAAACGCTAAGTTAAACAACAAACGAACATCACTGCTTGTTCTACTAGCACTATCACTCGCAAATCCAATACCAACTGACCGAAAACTAATACATACGTGATGCCACAGAACAATGAGTTTTCTTCAGATGTTTTCAGATTTTCAATTAAAACGTACATGTCCTCCCGCATCATTGAAGCCGTAGAAATCGATTAAACTCATTATTAAAACATTATTTAAATTGAGACCTAATGTCCCATGAAGTCATAACGCTAACGCTAACGGCTAATCACACTGTAATCAACACGCTTTATTCTAGGTTGATAAGTATGAACTGGGCATGCTTGAGCAATAGGGCGTTGTCAGAAATTAAAGTCACAGAATCCCACGAAACAAATTAATACTTACAATGACATTAGAAACCAGTTTAAAGTCAGTTTAGCAAAAACAAATACGTGAGTATCATCCTCTGTCTACCGCCATGCAAACCATTTATCATGATTAAATGAACATCCACACAGTATGCCAGTCTTTGTTATGCCTCCACGATGCAAAACCCCAGAACAATTATCAAAGTCATTTACTGCCGTTAGTGATCCTCTGTCGACCTCCACTTTCCACGCCAAACGAATCTTACACAATCTCTGTTCACCTCCAGCCACCACGCTGCAAGTCTCAACCCAGTGTCAACCATGGGTGTACTCCCTGGGTTATTTCACAGAACCAGCTTCAGGATATCAAGCAAGACGTAGCTATGTGCTTCTGACTGATGCCACGGAAGAATCAAGACACTTGATGCTATCACTATTTGGAAGTCATAAACACATGCCTATAGTGGCGGAATACACTCATGGCTCTGCTTCAGAGAGATACTTCTTAAGAACATGGACACTATTTTATCGGTCTAACTTATGGCTGTTTGGCGTTACGCCGCTTTTAGAGAACACCAGACACTGGGTTAACACACTGTACCCATGTGGGGATTCGAACCCGGGTCTTCGGCGTGACGAGCCAACGCTTTAACCACTAGGCTACCCCACCACCCCCTCTAACTTATGGAATGCAATATTTGTTTCAATTGGGTTTTATCAATTTAAGCCAAAGACGAACCATTCCGTTTCTTCCCCGAAAACACATATTACAGACTCGAAGGGAAATTGAGAAACAGGAGTACAGTTTGAGACGGGAACGAATCAAATGGCGCCAGAGCAGCCGTGGCTGAAATGACCTTCCCACTCACAATGACTTATGGCTAGGCTTAAGATAACCATGTTTGTTCTTCAAGTTGCCTCTGAGACATGTAATCTTGCTTTAAAAACTTAAGTATTTCTTCAAAGAAAATGTCAGTTTTGATGTTTTCTTTGTTTCATGTTGATTCAGAAAACAAGGACACTGACCTAGAATATAATTGTTCCCGGCAAGTCCTTCTTTCATTGATCTAAAAGTCCTTGAAAGAATTCGATGAAGTTTCTAGTTTGAAGAGAAGTTGATGTGACATAGGTTTCACACAGTGAAATATGGAATTCAAGAAGGGACATTGTCGCGTTGTTGCCCTCTCAAAAACAAACAAAATGAGGTAAACATTAACCAGTCCGAGACATTTAGCCAATTTCTCGCATTGTCGCGTCGCGTTATAGTCAACGCGACAATGTCCCTTCTCGGATTCCATAGTTAAAATGTATTTTCTCTTATAGAGAGCTATGGATGTGCAGGTTTCCGTGCACGCATACTCTTCCGAACAGCAACTTACAATTAGTATTGAATATTGTCTGACGTTATTTCACATTACAGTGCGAGCCCAGCGAGAAACCTACCTAATCTAATTGTCCTGTGTATGCATTTTAAACTCTCTTTATCAGCTCCCTGAGGAGTATACCTCATCAGATGCCTTATCCGTGTATTGCGTGTTCATGTCACCAAACCCTCTCACAGTTTCTCACCTTGATTGTTCTTTTTTAACAATAGTGACAATACAGGGTGTTTCCAATTTGTGTAACCGTCTTTTTTCATGTGAGCGTTTGTTTTTCAGAGTCTGTATTCAACTGAATATTTCAATTAATTTGGAAACAATCAATGTGAAGAATATACTCCATGTGAAAATGCACGACATGTGTACTCTTTCGAGACGCATGGCTGGCATCGAATGGTTGACTGATAGTGATCAGATGAGCTTCTACTGAATTCTTTATGATATCGTATAAAGGAAGTATATTTGTTGCGTCCATTCCATGCGTGCATGGACAAGACAATGGCAAGTGGATCATTATTGCAGGTTATTGATATCCGCAGTGGGTTTTGGCAGCAGAGTTTGTCAGTGGTCGTTTATGTATAATTCAGTGGCGAATGATGCATTCATCTTATGACTTTTTACGGAGACAAAAAAGTGATTTTTGTGTTGAGGAGCTGAGGGTTGGTTGAGACCTTCCCATTCCTGCTCATCTATCTTGTAATCACAACCAATCAATATCAACCTTCTCTCTTCAACCATGTCAGTAAACACCAACTTATCTATTGTATAAACTCATCCAACATTTTGTTTTAATCACTATCATTCTGTACAGCCACCTACTCTGCTCACATCACTCACAAGCAATCCAGTGTACGTCAGCCTTGTCAACTGTACGTACACACTTGCAGCTTTGTATATATTCTCCATGTTACAACTCCATACATCACTTCCTTGATAACGGTGTTACTTCCCACACTGAAACGTCACATCCATTGCAATAAAGACGTTGACTAGCAATAGACCTTCTTTCCTTCATCTATGTACCTTCTAAAATGCCGTTCAAAGAAGAAATCTTCAGTACAGCACTGGATGTCACCGACCAGTATTGGATGTCACCGACCAGTACTGGATGTCACCGACCAGTACTGGATGTCACCGACCAGTACTGGATGTCACCGACCAGTATTGGATGTCACCGACCAGTACTGGATGTCACCGACCAGTACTGGATGTCACCGACCAGTACTGGATGTCACCGACCAGTACTGGGTGTCATCGACCAGTACTGGATGTCACCGACCAGTACTGGGTGTCACCGACCAGTACTGGATGTCATCGTCCAGTACTGGGTGTCACCGACCAGTACTGGATGTCACCGACCAGTACTGGATGTCACCGACCTGTACTGGGTGTCACCGACCAGTACTGGGTGTCACCGACCAGTACTGGATGTCACCGACCTGTACTGGATGTCACCGACCTGTACTGGGTGTCACCGACCTGTACTGGATGTCACCGACCAGTACTGGATGTCACCGACCAGTACTGGGTGTCACCGACCAGTACTGGATGTCACCGACCTGTACTGGGTGTCACCGACCAGTACTGGATGTCACCGACCTGTACTGGATGTCACCGACCAGTACTGGGTGTCACCGACCAGTACTAGATGTCACCGACCAGTACTGGATGTCACCGACCTGTACTGGATGTCACCGACCAGTACTGGGTGTCACCGACCAGTACTGGATGTCACCGACCAGTACTAGATGTTACCGACCAGTACTGGGTGTCACCGACCAGTACTGGATGTCACCGACCAGTACTGGATGTCACCGACCAGTACTGGATGTCACCGACCAGTACTGGATGTCACCGACCTGTACTGGATGTCACCGACCAGTACTGGGTGTCACCGACCAGTACTGGATGTCACCGACCAGTACTAGATGTCACCGACCAGTACTGGATGTCACCGACCATCTTCTGATGCCTGGGGACCATCAACGTATTTTCCATTACAGAATGTAATTGAATATTGTTTCTGTCACTTCTAAATGGCAGTCCTTCATGGGTCTATTTCACACCACCCTCGTATTGAGTAGGAAGACAATGGATACCACCTTCCACACCTCTTCTCCCACCGAACCTTCCATCGATCTGGTGATGATTACACAGCAGATCACTGTTAGCATCGGCCTTCTGTATCTTGATTTATCTACTAAAGCATTATCCCAATTGTAAAATCTCGTTAACAACTTGGAGATGAGGCCTCTTCATCAACAGACACCGAAGTGAGGGTATGAACAAGCATTGAATCGATATATTGATGTATAAAATTACTTGTTGCTATATATTTTGGTTTCAAAATGTTCGTACACCTTTCTTGATACCAAGGGTCTACATTTTCGCAGCTCTCACAGCGGTCGAGATCGTCGTACTTGTCATAAATTAACATCAACATCTTAGCTGTGAAAGCTGATGTTCCAAGCATTTCCAGATCCGATATCTGTCCAGCTGATAGAGAGACCCGTGTGCAAGGGTTTTCTGTAATGGAAGTTTTGACATCAAACTGAGGTAGAAACTATCGTCTCTGAAAATTAACTGCTGATTTTTCTTAATATTTCATTAAATTTTAAAACAAATCAATATTCCACACTTCATCCTGAGAACAATGCCAACAGCATCACTTGATGAATAGTCAAGGGACACACTGTTTAGGAGACGTGTCTTTCCCTGTCCGGGCTGGACCCGTGAAGGTTTAGGGTAAGATAGGTCTTCAGCAACCGATGCTGGCAAGAGAACGTCACTATGCCTGTCGTAAAAGGCAACTGGCGGGATCGGGTGGTCACCCTCGCTGACTTGGTTGACACATGTCAGTGGTTCTCAGTATCGCAGATCGATCACTGGATTGTCTGGTTCAAAATCGAATATTTACAGACCACTGCCATAAAGCTCTAATATTGCTTACTGCGGCGTAAAACTTACCTCACACACTCACTCTTGACGAATACCACACTAATTGTCAAGGCTGCATGTAGAGGGGACAAGAGTTCCTGGGCTGAGAATACAAAAGCGCCAACATCGTTAGGTATTTCACCAGCATATCAGTCTGACTTCAGAACTGCTTCTATATATTAAAGTTAATGGATCTGGGAAATAAGCTGTAACGGTTACGTTAAGGACTGGTCAGTGAGCACTGAACTCCCCGAGAAGTATACAGCTCCTATCCTCTCCAAGAAAAACTCTCTCAAGATTCATCCATTTACTAGCCACGTCGTACCCATTTCAATAAATATTTATCTTTCTGAAAGTATAAAATACCACAAACACTAAATGGTATAGCGAGCACCAGTTTAAGAATCGATGTAACACTGACAATGCATGAATACTATAGATGCAGTGCACACAGTATGTGTGGGTAAGAGTTAAGAATACAATGGTGGTAAAATAAAGACATAGCCATATAGATATGCAAGAGATATTTTTAGTATATCCTAAATGTTAGTTTCAAGTAGTTTACAACGAAAGGACCCGTGAAGGTCTACTCGGGGTAGAATAGGCCTTCAGCAACCCATGCTTGCCATAATAGGCGACTATGCTTGTCGTAAGAGGCAACTAACGGGATCGGGTGGTCAGGCTCGCTGACTTGGTTGCCACATGTCATCGGTTCCCAGTTGTGCAGATCGATGTTGATGCTGTTGATCACTGATTGTCTGGTCGAGACTTGATTATTCACAGATTATAATTGGAATATTGCTAAGTGCAGCGTAAACCTGAACTCACTCAGTCACTTCACAACTAATGATCTCCATTCGTCATGCAATAATATTCACATACTATCTTCCTATCAACTAATCATAAAATTATATAGTAGTTAGTTGTACAGATATAATACTTGGCTGACACCTATTCAACATACATCGATATAAGATAATTATGGACATAATGTTATGAAGCATGATACTTAAAACGTGATGGATACAAAAACATGGAGCAGCTGCCAAATCATAACCCCGGATTCATTTTCTGTCTTTCATGTAATGGGTCTGGTTCAACATGGAATGGATTCTTCCTGTTGAAATGGTAGACCTTGCCAGAGATTTGGCAAGCGTTTCCTGCAATCATCTCGTCGTGGATGCTGTCCGATTTGAAGAACTAACGATCAATGGCTCTGGTAAACCCCCCCTGCAGACTCTTCGTCAGCAATACTTGTATCATAGTACAGAGACGACGCGCTTGCATAATAGCAGAGGGTGCACGCAAGCCGGCGCATCGAAGAGGGAAAGCCATAATTGCCTCGCCCTCCATAGGTGGCAGTTTCAACATGCCCTTTGAGAAAGATAGTATCCATGGATTTAACTACGCTGTCTTTTCTGTCTTCATATGTTTTAAAGTTCTTGAAAACATGCATGACAATGATGCTTACATTAATTTTCTACTCTAGCCTAGTTTCATTGTGCTTGTCTATATTGCTTCAACTCCAGAAATTGAGGACTGTTCTAAATTTGATTTTTATTTGTAGATGACTGTATTATCAAGTATGTTTGAATAAACTGATTCATGGACAGCGAGATTCATCGACCCATTCTACCAAGGCCAACATGTGTCGCAACAAGACTACTATAAACTACTCGGAAAAAAAAGAAACGCATAGGTAGTATTTTTCCCAAACTTTTCGAATTTGAATCATTGGTATGTATGTAATCTGTATACCTTTGGTGAACGCTGTCTGCAAGCATTTCCAAGTTTGAATCTATTGTCATTTAGGGTAAATCGCCAAAACGCACCAAAATCTGTTTTCCTCAAACATTGCAATAAATTGTGAACGGGAAGACATTCATGCGTTTCCTTCTACACGCACATGCCAGGCATCATTTCCAATAACGGTTCAATGCTTTTGCGACAGTTGACAATCTTAAATGTGGTGTTGAAGTCATGCCTAGACTTACTGAGGCTCAGCGCAACTGTGCGATTGGTCATTTGGAGGTTGGGGAGTCTCTATCTGCGATTGCAAGGCAACTGAATGTGTCACAGAGTACCATAGCAAGACTTTGGCATCGCTACCAGCAGCAAGGGTAAATACGTGATCGCCCCAGGTTTGGTCGACCCCGTGTGACCACGCCCGCTCAGGACAGGTTTATTCGGCTTCGACATTTGCGGAACAGGTTCACCACAGCATCCTCCACAACATCGGTAGTGCCAGGACTCAGAACGATCTCTGATCACACTGTGAGGAACCGCTTACGTGAGGCTGGTATTTGTTCCAGAAGACCTTTGCGAGGACCTGTCCTTACACATAAACATCGGCAACAACGCAGACAGTGGTGTCGCCAGCGTCTCCCATGGTTATTTCAAAGGTGGAAAGGTGGAGAACCGTTTTCTTCAGTGATGAGTCACGTTACATGCTGCGACGTCCCGAAGGAAGAGCACGTGCGTCGTAACGAACGCTACGTTGCAAACTGTGTCCAGGAAGTGGACAGATTTGGTGGTCAGAGTGTCTTGGTTTGTGCAATCTCATACAGTGGCAGGACAGATCTCAGTCAGGTCCATGGCAATTTGACAGCTCGACGTTACCGTGATGAAATCATCAGGCCTTATGTCCTTCCTTTTACGAACCATCAGAAAGGCATTTTTCAACCTGATAACACTCGGCCGTATACAGCAAGAACAACCAGGGATGTCCTTGCCCAGAACAACGTTCAGGTTCGCCGGATCTTAACCTTATTGAACATTTGTAGGACGAATTGGATCGTTATTATCAGTGATAAATGTACAGTAAATTATTATAATCCAACTTTGTTAAGAGGGCGCTTGTGCTTAGGACATAAGTTTTACCAGTATAATATAAAAAAGAATTGTTTGTCTGGACCAAGGTTTAAAAGAAAGAAATTTGGGGACATTGAGGACAAAAAATCATTTTGGTTGCTACTCGGAAGGCTATGGCAGAGTCACAGTATGAAACTATGAAACTGGACAAGAGCAAGAAAGTACAGACTTTCAGGATAGTGAGGACATTTTAAGGTATGAAACTCTTCATCAGAACATGACATAGAAAAGAAACGCTTGCCACTATAATGGTTATATTCTCCGTGAGCAGGTCAAAAGTACGATGAGAGATCAAAATTAGAAATTAATTCAAATATTCCTCTCCCCTCACCAAATTCTATTCTAACACTATGGCCCTGGGGACTGAATACATGGTTTGTCACCTAAGTACCATTTACCAGTTTTGATAAAGAATTAGATTATTCCTCTACCAATACAAAATCCCATTTTTACATTTTGGCTATGCGACCTGAAGGCATGCTACCTGATCATTAAGACTAATTTTAGTGAGAACCAAATTTTCCTGTAGCTCTATGGTCGTATGAACTGAAGACCTTGGCACCTAATCATTGGTTTATCTAGTCCTTTTTCGATTAATTAAAGGCATTTCAAAGGTATTGTTATCTGTATTGAACGACATCTTAAAACTCGATGCACCGGACGCTGTAATTTGAGTTTGGAACTCCAGGGTCTTGAGATCCATGGAATTAATTCAATAATACCCAGTTGAACTGTAGCTATTTACTTCACCGGACCTGGTAGTTGCTCCTTAACAGTGGTCGATGACGTCATTGCACAGTTTAGAAAGTTCTTCACTAGCGATCGTCTCAGTGCAAGTTCTACATAAGTTAGATGAGAGGCTCAACCAAAGCTGATGTTTGGTTGTTAGGAAGGTGCAGTTCAATAGCACCATGCTTCTGACAAATCACAGGTATTAGGACCATCTTGGTATGGTGATATAGCTGCGGGGATTTTAAGGTGGCATTTATGAAAACTAGATGCTTTGTGTAAAGGTATCTATTTCAGTTGTGACTTCAATGCCATGTTCTTGTGGGTCAGAACGATTTAAAGTAACAGTCGCTCTTCTGCTTGGCCAAATACAGATTTAACCATGTTCTTAAAGTAGCATCATTGCTCCGTTTATGCCAGTAATTACTTAGGTTTCAGTCTTTGGTCTCTTTCAATTCGCGTGAAGGTACAGTAAGCTGCAGTTGTCGTAGAACTGTCTGTAGTGAAGACCTGACAATTAATCTCTCAGTAACACCCTTGCCACAGGCCTGTGATCTGGTTGTTCACTGGGATAATGGTGGAGGGTGGAATCACGCAAGGCCCTGTAGTCAAAGTGACCTGCCAAGTAAAACTGCTCTGACCTGACAGTTGACCATATATGGGTGATCGTGATCGTGTGCTTTCGTGCTTATTCGGGCCCTGACTTGGCCTGAGCTGGCCTCTGTTCCAGGTAGGGTTGACAGATATGGAATGTGGTCAGTGTTGATACTTATGTTTTTGGGGAGTATGGACGGATGTGTCTTTGGGCAGTGTTCATGGATGTGTCTTGGGGAAGTGTTGATACATGTGTCTTTGGACAGAGTTCATATATGTGTCTTTGGGCAGTTTGACAGATGTGTCTTTGGGAAGTGTTAATAGATGTGACTTTGGCCCGTGTTTATTGATGTGTCTTTGGCATGGGTTGTGTTCATAGATGTGTCTTGCGGAAGTGCCGATAGATGTGTTTTTGGATAGCAATGATTCATTTATCCTGGATGATGTGAATATATGGAGGGGCTACATGTGAGAAGATGGACCACTGGAAACTGTGATGATGAAAGGGGTATGACCATGACCTGCACTACCCGTAACAGCACCTTTAAAACAATTCGTATATAATTTACACATTACACACACCCTATATCCTTCATTCTGCAGCCACACCTGAACGTTCACGAGTCGTTTGTTGAATCAATTCCGCAAGATAATTAAGACGGGCAGATTACTTTTGATCTTAAATGATATCCTGAGAGTGTTTCCACATCCCAAGTGTTTGACTCACGTCATTGCTTTGAAAGCATTTGTTAATCTATTCTTATAATATATTCGCCTCTGTCTTCACAGAGACATCATTAGATGAACCACCAATATGAACATATACGTTTTATGAAGTATGCGTCTCTACATGTATGCTCATATATATTTGTGTGATGGGTACCCGTAAGTACTCCAAGTGTCAGCCAGGGCAATTATCTTCAGTTCAAATCATGTGTTAGCACGTAGCATTCGCGTATTTCGATACCAGTCATCCATTTTATGTTTGTTTGTTTGTTTGTTGTTTTACGCCGAGCTCAACAATATTTCAGCCGTGTGGCGTCAGGTATCCATTTAAGGACGTTCGTAGTAAGCGTTGTGGTCAATCGATTCCCAATTTCATCCCTATATGGAAAAACATAAAATCTGTAATCCAAGTATTACGTTATACAACTTATCCAAGTGTATTATTCATTGTGCACAAGTAACTGCGCGCATGTATGAGAACATATACCTGGACGTGTATTCCGATGAATGTTTGGTGAGTTTGTTATGGACTAGGGGTGAGTAAGTGTGTGAGTGGATACAGTTTTTACGCCGCTTTTACCAGTATTCCAGCAAAATCACAGAGGGGTCACCGCAAATATGTTTCACATATAGTACCCATGGATGGAATTAAACCTGGGGTCTTCGGGTGACGAGCAAACACTTTAACCACTATGCTATCTCACCGTCCCTTATGGGCCGGGAATACTGATTGGTTCTCACTAGAATATAGCCCATGAATCTATAACATAACCTGAAAAGATGAGATTTCGTCTTTGGCTATCCAGTCTCGGGCTATTTGGGAAGCGTGACCCTGTTTACTGGAAGTTGAATATTATTATCGCTATTGTCACCCCGAGTGCGAAAGAGCCACTGACCCGCAAGCCAGTGGATAGTGAAAATCCAGTCGGGACAGTAAATCTCCCAGTCGCTGGCTCGACTCGCTATTGAATTTTCATTGGGACATTATATTTTTAAATCATGGAAGATTACGGCCTGATAAATGTCCATCATTTTGGCAGCATAATGATGAAACCTGTGTGTAAATTCAAATTTCGGGCTAGTAAATTATTCTGTCTGTTAGTATTTTGAGGGAATGTTTGTGAACTATCTCGCACACTGTTATCACTGTTACTTTCACATAATGCTACCATTGTACCTGTGTAGTGTTGCAGTCACTGGTGCTTTCCGTTCACTACCATTGGTATTACTTTGTAGTAATTCATATTGATTTATAAATAAAACACTTCGTGACATAAACTGATTCTAAAACATTTCCTTTTACACAAAATTCTTTTGTCCCTGGCAATACACGAAGTATCTCTGAAACGTCATAACAGGCACCAAAACAAGCTGTTATTGAAAAAATGTACTTTGTATTCATGTTCTTCCAGATGTCTGTCAGAGCTCGTAGTTTGTTCAGCCTCAGTGCCCGCAAAGAATGATGAACCACGCTGACTGATGCTTGGCTTCGATTGAAATTGATTTACCTAGCAGGTCGTGAAATTTACTTTGGAGGACATTAAAAAAATGTGAACTTGGTCAATATCAGTCCGCATGCTGTAACATGAAGTTTCTGTTCTTGTTTGGGTGAAGGATGGAGAACAGTGTCTTTATGTCCTGCATGACGGTTGTTTTGAGTGAAGGGTGGAGGACAGTATCCATGTGTCATGCACAACGGTTGTTGTGAGTGAAGGATGGAGAACAGTGTCTATATGCCCTGCACAACGGTTGTTGTGAGTGAAGGGTGGAGAACAGTTTTTATATGTCCTGCATGACGGTCTTTGTGAGTGAAGGGTGGAGAACAGTGTCTTTATGTCCTACATGACGGCTGTGAGTGAAAGGTGGAGAACAGTGTCTATATGTCCTGCATGACGGTCTTTGTGAGTGAAGGGTGGAGAACAGTGTCTTTATGTCCTACATGATGGTTGTGAGTGGAGGGTGGAGAACAGTGTCTTTATGTCCTGCATGACGGCTGTGAGTGAAGGATGGAGAACAGTGTCTTTATGCCCTGCATGATGGCTGTGAGTGAAGGATGGAGAACAGTTTCTATATGCCCTGCATGACGGCTGTGAGTGAAGGGTGGAGAACAGTGTCTTTATGTCCTGCATGACGGCTGTGAGTGAAGGATGGAGTTTCTATATGCCCTGCATGATGGCTGTGAGTGAAGGATGGAGAACAGTTTCTATATGCCCTGCATGACGGCTGTGAGTAAAGGGTGGAGAACAGTTTCTATATGCCCTGCATGACGGCTGTGAGTGAAGGATGGAGAACAGTTTCTATATGCCCTGCATGACGGCTGTGAGTGAAAAGTTGGATGTCAGTGTCTATATGTCCCACACAATGGTTGTAGTGGGTGAGTCGTAGTGAGTGAAGGGGTAGATGTCCGTGTCAATAGGTCCTTCATGATGGTTGTAGTGAGTGAAGAATTGTATGCCAATGTCCGTGTGGCCTTCACGATGGTTGAAGTGAGTGGAGGGTTGGATGTCAGTGTCCAGATATCCTGCATAATGGCTGCGGTGAGTGAAGGTTGAATGTCAGTGTCCATATGTCCTGCACGCCAGTTATTGGATTTTTGGGAGACTCGGGGTTAATTAGGTCTATAGCGAGACGTTGGGCACCATGCCTGTGACGTGAAGTGGAGCTTACATCAGCGCTAACTTCAGATCGATGTAAAGTCCCTATTGCCCCAATAATCTTTTCACCAGACCTTCTGCCCTTTCATGTTGTCCTGATTCAGAATCAGACCCGCCAGCAATTACAGTCAGGATTACTCTCTACTTTCTCCATCCTGTGCCTATTATTCAAACACTTTTTCTAATTTGAAAATGACACATTAAATCGATTTGATCTTATTTAATTGCTTCATTTAATGGCGATGGAGCTATTTTATCTAAATACAAACAAGTTGAAATGAAGGAGCAGAGCAGCGATGCAGTCGTCCTCAGTGTTCTGATGACTATTTCACAGATCATTAACTGTGTTGTGGGTATTATATCCCATCACGTTTATGAGCTCTGGTTTCTTGTCTCTGTATCTTTTGAACATGTGGTACATGGACACTGCTAATGTTTTTGTTGGTGCAATAAGGTCATGTTAAAAAGTTGGTTGTTACAGGTAGAAAATTATAGAACATCATTTCTGATTGTATTAAAACTGGCAATGGCGAATTATAGATAACCATTTTAGCTTGGAATGGTACAGGCGTTGCCATATTATGGAATCTCATTCACAATTTCATATTTGTGAGTCATAGAATGTCATTTTATATTACAAAACTTGTAGAATGGATTTGGAAGACAAATTAGCAGTTATGTTAGTTTTTCTGAAACCAGCATACTCACCCACAGAATATATGTATTCAATACTTTTTGCAAATATCATTACTTTATAAATTTTATTAATATGGCAGCCATCTTGTATATCACAATCTGCTATCGAGCCTGTGAAACAGATGGACCTATTTGAACATACTCTGCCAAAGAGGAGCAGGATCCGCTCAAAATCATCCGCTAAAATACTGTTGATACGGCAGTCATCTTTGTAATTCACAATGTACTATCAAGCCTGTGAAACAGATGGATTTGTATGGACATGCTGTGTCACCACATGCATCTGGTCAAATCCATATAGTGATTCCAATACATAAACTAATTCTACATATAGAACCTGCCTTCAATAATCTTGTGATTATGAAATGCATTTTCGCTTTTTACTTCAACCATAACTAGTAATGTTGGTTCCAGAAGGTTACACGCAGCAATGTTTAAAAAAAACACGTATCCTTTACTCCGTAGTCAAATGCATAATCATTCTTAAGGTATACATATATGAATTACTTTTGGATGTTGTGATGTTGCTATAAATCCCCTTGGGTAAAATTAACATACATGCGATAATTAGGACAATCGAAAATTGAAAACATTTCTGTTTCAAATTTAACGTGAAGATACTATCGAGAATATGTCAATTTATTCATTTCGACAAATGTGGACGCCAAGAAACTAATTCCCTTCGTCCACCTTTTGCTTAACACTTTCCTTTCACAAATAATCGTGTTAACTTTATGAACATTTTAACACGATTATGGAAGGTTTTAGAGACACTCGCCATTTGGTTTTCAAGATGCTATGTTGAAAATTCAAGAAAAACATTGAAAACAAATGTCCCTGAAATGTTTCCGTAGTTTGTTGAAGGTGATATGTGGCACTGGTCGCAATGTATGGAAGCACACACAGGTAATTCATTCAACCGGCCTACCCCTCGCCCTTCCAGTCTAATTTGTCATTTGTAATATTATGCGAATATTTCATTTCATCAATATTTACGATGGTACCATTTCCCGATATTTGATACCGATTAAAGAATGTAGATATTTAGACGTCCTTATCTTATAGGATCAATGCTGCGGTTGTTGATTGAAGTTTCTGTGTGTCACACATAAAAAATACTGTCTGAACCGAAGATCCTTCACCTAAGCCAAACTGCTCTCTGTGAATTTTACACAAAACAATTCACACTTCAATTATGAAAGGATTGTTTCTACTCGTGGTGTATTGCACGCGTATTCGTTATTAATAAAGTCCACGTAAATGCTATTCATGACCATTTATTTTCAATCATTTTAAAAATGGGTGCGAGAATTGTCTAACTTGTAAGCATGTAACCTGTTTTTTTTAAATTTGAAAACAAATCATACCTCAAGCGACGACAAGAGACGTCTAAGCTAGATGATGCTTTGCATATAAGGCTGGTTATGACGATATAAAACATACGTGGTTTCAGGTGCTATTCATCCCCTTGGGTAAAATGAACACACATTCGATAGTCATAAAAATCGAAAGATTGATGCAGTTACATATTTCAGCTGGTAATCGAATCTTCCATTCTGTAGACTCATACAGCCTAACCTCTATAAATAACACTGTGGTGAATGTCTAGTCACGAGAAACCGTCCCAAGCTTGATATAGACACCTCTTAACATGCAGGACAAAATCACATTTGAAATAAAACTGAAATTAAGATACATCAACAATAGAAATAAATGCTCCACAACCCAATAAAGAAGACACGAACGGTTAACAAAAGAAGGGTGTTTGCTGAAATCATGACATTCCCAAACATGGAAATATTAAAGGAGAATTTCAAAACCATCTGGAAAAATCCCACAAACACGCAGCAAACAACTGACGTTTCCCTTTGACATGCCGACTCTTTTATACAAGCACTTCACCACATCAGTACACGAGGCTTAATATCGACAATACTGATGAGGAAGGCATACAGGGTAAAACAGGCCTGTGCTCACAATAATCCGCTTATATAATCATCAGGAAGAAATGTTGGAGGATCTGGTGAGATGAAGTGTAGGCGAATGTTGTGTCCATTGTCTTGCTACTTAATCAAACGCCACTGGTGTGAATGAAGCCCTCAGGGGACTACAGTCTGGAATAGAGAGAGACGAAGATTTTCAATTATACTGTGTAAAATACTATTAATAGTCCTCTTGCATCAGAACGTTAATTGTATTGAAGAGACATGGCTGTAAAATTAGAATCTAGTGGGGAACAGAGGCTGACTGACTACAGTCTAAATATGTGTGGCGTGGTGGTGTTCGAGGACAACAGAGGTTGACTGACCCCGATCTAAGCATAGTGCTGGACTTTTGATGGATGTGTCGGATGGTGGAGGGCAACAGAGGTTAACTGACGCCGATCTAAGCTTGGTGCTGGACTGACATGGAGGACAACAGGTTGACTGACGCCGATCTAAGTTTGGTGCTAAACTGAAGATGTGTGGCGTGGTGGTGTTCGAGGACATCAGAGGTTGACTGACGTCGATCAAAGCTTCGTGATGAACTGAAGATGTGTGACAGGGTGGATGGAGGACTACCGAAACTGACTCACTCCGGTCGAAGCATGTTGCTGGACTGAAGATGGCTTTGTTGGTAGACTGACGAAATGAGTTTGGAAGTTAAAATGTGAAAAGTTGAAAACTGTGTCGATACCGACAATAACGCATTGGTCAGGGATGAACTAGGTAATGTTCATGTATTGAATCTCTGCTGCTTTGTGAACTCGTGAGCAGTAATCTTCAACTGTTTACCTTAACGCTAAATGTCACGAAACGCTGACTCCAGAGGAATTAAGCACAGCTATGTACAATATGTCTGAAGTTCGTTCGATAAATCTGAACATACCTTGAACTATAATGTAGAAGTTTAACTGCAAGTGGTTTTCTTGTCTTTCAGCGCCTTTTAACACAACTCCGATCTCGTAGCATTTCAGTGTCAGACTGGCATGGCACCAAACATTACATTGCACTATGACGGTCTAGACAGTCTCCTGTTGTTACACTCAGGCGTGTTAAAGAAGGAGTTTAAGTTGTCTTAAACCCCAGACCTGCTGACAAGTGAACAGTGTTTGCTTTAAATCATTTCCATGACGTCAGTTTTAATTGCCAAGCCCAAAGTTGGCACCAACATGAGCTTGGGCAAAATGAGTCGCCCGCAGCAGGCACGGTATAACAATGGGATTCAGTTTCAAATTGTTGGTTTATTACGTGCGTTCAAGGGTGATTAGTAACATATGCTTTACATAAAAATGTTAAAATAAACTTTGTTTAAACCAAAGTTTCATTGCGGTGCACACACAGGCGTTGTTGAAAGGCTGGCAGAGCCAGATCTTGTCTGCTGTAAACAACCATGGGTTTGATGTTTGGCGGTGAGGTAACTGTGGGGCAGTGTTGGTTGTATATTATCTAGTTTCTGTTTACTCTCGTCGGAAATATATACCTACTTACAATGCCAGTGAAATATGTTCCTTTGAAGAGAGATGAGTTTATATACATTGAATCATTAGTGAGTGAGTATGGTTTTACGCCGTTTTTACCAATGTTCCAGAAATATTTCAGTGGGGACAATCTTCTCTCTCTATTCCAGACTGTAGTCCCTTGAGGGCTTCATTCACACCAGTGGCGTTTGTTTAAGCAGTAAGACAATGGACACAACATTCCCTACACTACACTTCATCTCACCAGATCCTCCAACATCTCCTCCTGATGATTACATAAGCGGATTATTATATGTGGAGTATCGCACGAGGGTCTTCAGCGTGACTAGCGGGCGTTTTAACCATTAGGTTACCCCACCGTTCATATTGTATTATTAACCGTATCTGGCTCAACTAGAGATGTGAGCTTGAATCAGTACTGTGAGAAAGAACACTGAATGTATATGTGAAATCAGATTCCTCCGAAGATGTTTAAAGAGGTTCGTACTACTACTACTACTACTACTACTACTACTACTACTACTACTACTACTACTACTACTACTGCTGCTGCTGCTGCTGCTGGGTAGTTGTTGGTTTAACGCCGAACTCAGCAATATATTCCAGCTGTATGGAGACGGTGCGGGCCAGAAAATACGGTGATCAAGAGCATGACCATCAATCTACGCAATGGGGGTACGATGACATGAGTCAACCAAGTCAGTCTGACTACACTATCCCGCCTTGTGCACCTAGGAAGCGCTACCTCGTCAAATTCCACCAAGAATTCAGAGATTGTGAAGACTGCAGAACACTGCAGCCTTCTGCATTACCCAGAGCTCAGAATGGCTGCATTTTCATCAGGACATCCGGGTACCCTCTCAATGTCAGTCAGCAGATTGTGGGGTACGTAACCTAACACACCCAGGAGAAAGGGGAAGCGGACCACTTTGTCCATGAGATGCGAACGTGACAAATAGTTTCCTTGGATCTATTACAGAGGACAAGGTCGGACTTGCTGACATTGATACGACAATAAGCTCAGTAAGTTCATTGTATTGAGCCGTGCACTGGTCTGTTTGGTGCCTGGCATCAGAGCATCAGGAGGAGTAATCACCATTTGGACCTGACAGTCGGCAGGGGTCAATACAGCGTCCTAGTTACGGAGTTGAGAGGTCAGTGGCACACGGATCAAAGACCTCTGGACCTATCACTCACAACCCTAAGCCCATGCAGACTTGCACAAGAAAACCCCCTCCGCATCCATTACAAAGCTCTCTTAAAAGCACGCCCCGATGCTTATATGAACATAGACTTGTATCAGTCTTTGCGGCAATGATTACAAGATTATGCCATTTTTTTAGATTCTGTAGATAACAGAATTAAACAAGAGAGACAAAACCCTTTCCCCAGGAAAACCTCTGCTAAAACCTAAGTGTATTGAAAAAAATGCGGCTATAATATTTTTGTGTGTGTTTGATTAAGGCCAAGTTTAGCAAAACTACAGATGTTTGGCAGGAGTGAATGAGTGAGTGAGTGAGTTTTACCTCGTTCTTAGTAATATCCCAGCAATATCACGGTGGGAAACACTGGAAATGGACTTAACACACCATGGGGAATCGAACTCGGGTCTTCAGAGTGACGTGCGGACACTAGGCTACCCCACCGCCCCACCGCCGAGGGAATCTGTGGGTCATCGAATCGGACAATCTGTACTGACATCGTGAGATACGTTGACAGAGCCTGTGGATTTTAATCACTGTCATATGGCACTCGTCCGATACATACGCAAATTTTAGTCTTTCTTCCCCTTGAAAAAAATCGGGAACGTCTGATACAAGTCAAAATGAGGATTTGCACTGGATATCAGTTTTGTCACTGATATATCGACATTTTAACGGTGGACTAGCGTCCATGTTGACGTATTCTTGTAGAAACCTTATTTGTACCGAGGCACCGGCGTTGATAATAACAGAATCCTTTCAGTTCTGTATTCCTTACAATGGCAGATGGCAGAATGAACACCGGATTTGATGGCAGACACCCTCCCAGGCTCACAGACATATAGATCTGCTGTTGTAGTGTTTGGCGGATTAATGGATCTTTGTGATAACATTCAAAAGAAAAATTCCAAAGACATATTCAAATGATACTTCTGTCGGCTTACCTAGACATGCCTGTCTCGTGGTCCAGAATCACTATACATCTTTGACATATCCTTCTGTCTCAATGTGCGTAGATTGATGTTCATGCTGTTGATCACTGGCTTGTCAAAACTAGGTTTGATTATTCCAAGACCGCCACTGGAATACTGGAACGTCGTGAGTACAGCATTAAACGAAAAACGGGCATCCAAAAATATATCTGTCTGAAAAGACTGAGAGCGAGGCTAGCGTCAGCGGAACGTGTACTGCTCAATGAAAAATGGCTGAAGGATTCGACGGCCTTAACTCAATATTTTTAAACAGTTAGAAGGTTATTACATTGCTTCGTTCTTGGGCTGTTTTGTCTCGAGAACCCACAGGGATTTACTTGTGTTACAGCGTTTTTGTCATACACAGCGGTAACATCCAGCTTCACGTCAACAACTCGTGCTACGTTCAATACGACATGGCCGACGGTCGGAATTGTACCTGGATTCTAATTACTTCAACCGTGCAGTACATTTCTAAAGTGAAAGGACGCAATTGTCTCCGTCACGCGTTGGTGTGGTTCTAGAAGCCGTTGAGAAGTGTTCCAGCGTTCTTTTCCAAGAGATGAGTGGAATCGGCACGTCAGGCGCAAAGTGAACGAAACAGAAGCCTGTGTTGAGCTGAACTCCCAGTTAGACACATTGATTGGCTCGGCATTCATATGTGAGGCAAGATCAGAAGACTTCAATAGCTTCTGCAGATGGAGGAGTTGGAAAATGGTTTGCTGCTTATTTTGCTACTTATCTATACGGTGACGTCATATTACCCTTTTGGGAGATCGAACGGAGAATGGTGTGGTACAAAACCCCGTAAAACAGCCCTAACCAGTGTATCTAGATATGAGCAGCAATTGTATCGGTTGTCTCTGAAAACGGTAACCTGAAATACGGAATTTATTCTGGTGCATGGAATTAAATATATACTGACCAGCAATAAAAACGTATCTCAGAATTCATGAAAATTATCCTTATTTAAGAATGAGTTTGGATTTGATCAAGGAGAAAAAAAAATGGATTTCTTGAATTGCGTTTCTTTTGCTGGTCAGTATATATACGTTTACCGACAGGGAGGAGAGTTTCCATATGTCCTTCACAGAGGTTATAGTGAGTGACAGGTGTGTCTGTCGGGAGATGTGATGACTGTACCACGGACTTCAAGTGGACTGCGAAGTGAGGCAATTATCTCACTGCTTACGTCAAATCGATGCATTTTTTTCACTTCTGCTTTTTTCAACTGAAGGACGATTTTCCTAATTGTCTGTCCAGAGACGTCAACATGTTGAGACCTCCGTTTGACGTTTGACTCTCACTTGTGAAGTAATGAAGGTGAAGCGTTATAAGTAAAACGCAATTAGATGTATAACACCCGCTTATTTTGGCTTGTTTACAAAACAAAAAACAGGATATGGCATCTGGAATAAATAATAATTTCTGAAGCAATTTACAATGTCCATCCTGTGCTGTTATACAGTAACGAATGTTTTTTTTTAAATGTTTGCTGCCGTTTTTGAAGAAGCGTGCTGTCTCAGTTTGCCGCTACACAACACAACTCCCTCTTCTGTTACACATGTGTGTGTTATCACCTTCTGCTTTTACAAACGTGCGTTGGCACCGTTGTTGCAAACCTATGCTGCCACCCTCTGCTGTTGCAAAAATGTGCCACAACTCTCTGCTGTTACACTCGTATGTTGTCACTGTCCACTGCTACAAGAATCTGCTGTTGCAAAAGTGTGCTGCCACCCTCTGCTATTGCACACTTTTCTTAACTGCCCACGGTTACAAGAGTGTACCGCCACCCTCAACATTTACACAAGTGCCCAGCATCCCATCAGTTTAACACACGGATGTACAGCCAACCGACTGCAGCAACGGGTTTCCATGCGTTCACCTGTAGCCACCTATAACCCTACTTCAGGTTACCTGTAGATGAGTTAAACGTGAATGAAGATGGAAACGAGAACATAAATAATTACTTATGCAGGCGGGGTAAATGCCTCGTTCCAAACCTAGACCAAGGTCAGACTAGTGTATAGTCAAACAGAACAGTGATTGCACATTTGAATTGTCTTTACTTACAGGAACGTCTTCAACCCGCAGTTTCCAAACATTAAACAAAATTCTCCTCAATTTCTCAACAGCATCACGTGTGCATCAGATGACAAAGAATCACACTAATGTCATCTGAAAAAAACACTGGTACGACATTAAACATTAAACGTTTTGCTCATTTCACTGGACGAATTGATTGCTTCATTATATTTTACAAAATAACGCCCGTGTTTTTAATTTAACCATGGAATTACAACAGTGGCTCCGACTGAACACCACTCTCATGTTCTCCCCATGGGACATTTGCAGTGAAGGCTTTCAGTTATATCAGCAGGGTTGAGCTCTCTAAACAGTGCAATGACGTCATTGACCACTCTGAAGAACAAGTGTGAGATCCGGGGACGTAAACAGCCGGAGTCTGTATGAGCTCGAATGGGTAGTATCGAATCAGGTTTATGAACTTTGAAACTTTTTTTTCGTTTTCGACTTGATTGCACTTTCTACTTTACCATTTAGAGTACAACTGGAATTAATGTTATGAAACGCTTCACTGAGATATTCTTTTTGTCCATTTTTTTTCCTGGCGAACCTGTGACTGAAAGCCAAACAGATGCCCAATACAATGGCGATGTGATCCTACTCAGTGGGATATTACAGCACCACACCAAGTATGCCCCATTTAAAACATTCAAACATGAACCTGGCAGCGTTCGAAATAAAACCCGGTCGGAGGCCCAGTACGAGCTGTTATTGTGTCGGGCCGGCAGCTTCAAATATCTGCAGGCAGTTATGGCCTTCAGTAAATTATCTGTCAATTAGTTTTCAACCTACGTTTCCCCTTTCTCTTTCTTAATGTACAGGAATCATCCACAATCTTCCATGTTACGATAACTTACGGTTTTACTTCAGAAATCATCCACAATCTTCCATGTTACGATAACTGACGGTTTTACTTGAGGAATCATCCACAATCTTCCATGTTACGATAATTGACGGGTTTACTTCATGAATCATCCACAATCTTCCATGTTACGATAACTGACGGGTTTACTTGAGGAATCATCCACAATCTGCCATGTTACGATAATTGACGGGTTTACTTCATGAATCATCCACAATCTTCCATGTTACGATAACTGACGGTTTTACTTGAGGAATCATCCACAATCTTCCATGTTACGATAACTGACGGGTTTACTTGAGAAATCATCCACAATCTTCCATGTTACGATAACTGACGGTTTTACTTGAGGAATCATCCACACTCTACCATGTTACAATAACTGACGGTTTTACTTGAGGAATCATCCACACTCTACCATGTTACAATAACTGACGGTTTTACTTCAGGAATCATCCACAATCTTCCATGTTACGATAACTGACGGTTTTACCTGAGGAATCATCCACAATCTTCCATGTTACGATAACTGACGGTTTTACTTGAGGAATCATCCACAATCTTCCATGTTACGATAACCGACGGTTTTACTTGAGGAATCATCCACAATCTTCCATGTTACGATAACTGACGGTTTTACTTGAGGAATCATCCACAATCTACCATGTTACGATAACCGACGGTTTTACTTGAGGAATCATCCACACTCTACCATGTTACGATAACTGACGGTTTTACTTCCTGGTATCTCAATACTTTTGACGTAGGAATGTTAACACCAGTCTAACAAATAAAACTGTGTGTGCCATTGCTTCGTTTTATTTTGTAGTGTGTGGAACTGTGTACAATGTAGTTTATTTTGTTTTTATTGGTTTGACTTCAGCCAAATGGGCCTGCAGATTTCATTCAGGGCCTGTAGATTTTAAAGCCTGCAGGTAACAGCCCTGATGGCCATCTGGTAAGTTAAAGTATTGCAAACACTGGATCCTTTTCTTATCTGAATTCAATACAGTAAGTACTTCGTGATTCACCGTTCTGTAAGGAAATATATTGAATACAAAAAATTAATAAAACATTTAAAATGTTGTTCAAAGAGCAACTATTGTTTTTACTTGGTTCTTCTCGAAACAGGATTCGGGGTACATAGAGATGGCCTGTGTCTGGGTCACACACTTTAGTGGTTGATCGTGTGAGAAACGCCCATCGATGACGGGGCGTGGTGACACAAAATCAGTCAAGTAACCGAATCTGGTCAATCAAATTAATTTGCATCATTTTTTTTGAGACAAGCAGTTTTGTATGAGGGCCCTTTTCATCAACCATCCTGAGAGATGGCTTGTGAATACGTTGTGTTTGTTTGTTTGTTTGTTTGTTTGTTTGTTTGTTTGTTTGTTAAGCATTATGCCAGCCATATGGCGGCTGTCTGTAAACAATCGAATCTGTATAAACAATCCACACACTGATCAATAGCAAGAACATCGATCTACGCAATTAGGATACAGTGACATGAGTCAGCCAAATCAGCGAACCCGAATTCTCGATCCCGTTAGTCGTGTCTTCCAACAAGCATTTGTTGTTGACGGGATAAACACATTTGTCATAACGCAAATGTACACGAGGCCATTAGAGATAAAGCTAGATACATGGTAACAGAACGCTGGGAAATATTAACTCTATATCCCAAGACAAGCTATGTTCAGTATACAAACTGGAGAAAGGATTTGCCCCAGAGAGAAGCACAGATCCAGTCCAAGAATATCTTGCACGTATCAAACTTCTTGAATGTGCGAAAGTACATAATTCCATGAAAACTGGCAGATAGCTACAACAGCATGAGAGGGAAGCCATTCCAGATTACAAATATCATTGACCATCAACGACGACAACAAAGGACGGGACAGAACTCGCCATGCACCAATTATCTAACCTCAGTGTCAGCAGACGTGAAATTGCAAATGAACGTCAGGATTCATCTTCCGATTCCGAGCTATTTGATGATTCTGACAAGCTACTGAGTCGTGAAATTTCTACTGATCCACTGGGCTGATACTTTTTCTGATGATCTGTTTTGTCAATGGCCTTTCTGATTGTCCATTGTAGTAACGGTACAAAACACATAAGAAAAATCGGTTTCAGTTCAAATTATCTGAAACAAAGGCAGATATACTATGCACGTGTATGGGGCTACTGCGTTGTGCACGTGCATATCATGCGTTGTATTTAGGGGTGGTAGTAGAGGGAAATGGTGATGCGTTCATAAGATGTCTGTCCTTGTAACGTCTGTTAACGTTTACACTTCCTAACCAAACTGAAAGTTCAGTATCCCTACTTTGTTTGAAGAGTATATCTTGGATAGATCTTTGCTCGAAGTAATTCTCATATGCACAATTAACGACAGCATTTCAGAAATCAATTTGAGAGAAAAATCAAAACAAACTATGACATAACGTCAGGAAAACGTCAATTTCTATATTTCTTGAAAACAACTTTATGAAATGAAATGTAAGTTAGAAAAGAAACATTATTTCAGAAAACTAAAGACGTTCCAAATCGACCAAAAATAGTCTGATTAAAATATATCGATACTGATAAAGAAGAGAAACATGGAATACAGTGAAAAGTTTTGAAAGTGTTGTAGTTTTAAGCCACGGTTTCACCATTCACAGTAATATCAGGATGGTGACCAGTGATTTCGAATAACCTGACATGCTAGATTTCTAACGGACGGTCTAAATTTATTGGTAGCCAGCCCGACGGTCTGGTGCGGATTTTAGATTTCTATACATCTGAGTGAATTCCTGGTGTCTGGTCTGGTTAAATCCATTTTGGGCGGGTAACATTGTGAAGTTACCAGCCCTGATATCTGGCTAGGGTTTTGGCTTATATCATACCCTGCTTGAATTTATTAATCACTCCCAGCGATGACTTGCTTTACTGAGCTCTGGTCAGCAGGAACTGATCCTTGACCTTACTTAGCTCGGGCCAGGTCAAGGGAGGTCCAGCTGACCACTGACTGCATCGAAGTTCAGTTCAGTGATGCATCTTTTCTTCTACAGATCGTGATCAATTTCCGCCCATCGAAACCGTCAATGTGTGACTTTTCATCAAAATGTAAATATACAATTTAGATTATCGTGCGAATTTAATGAGACTGCCCAACACCTGTTCGGTGGCACAGAATCATTACATTTAGCCGCATAGTTGTGTAGGTTCTTCCTTATACCACGCCGTCTTGACCAACGGTCACTCCATTGGTCCACCAAGAACATTCAAGGGCGTTATTTAAGCTATTGAAATTCTTTGGAATAAGCCGATATTTTGCCTCGGAAGCATTCGGGTAAAATAACTAACCTTTCCGATAAATCCATTACAATATATCATTACTGAATTCTCTCACTTTTTGATAGAAGTTTGACTGACAAGAATCAAAGAGAGATTTAGAAACGTGGCGAATATGCAGGCCTCATTTACGAATGGTCACGCTTGTATTCCAAATACCGAGTTGTCCGACTAGAAATTGTTGAATGAATGAATGAATGAATGAATGAATGAATGTTAAGCACGAATACCCCGCTCAGACACAGTCTAGTGACACCGAGCCGACCAGCCGTTGTCACATTGTTATATCAATGTATGTATGTATGCCGTTGTCACATTGTTGTATGTATGTATGTATGTATGTATGTATGTATGTATGTATGTATGTATGTATGTATGTATGTATGTATGTATGTATGTATGTATGTATGTATGTCTGTATGTATGTATGTCTGTATGTATGTATGTATGTATGTATGTCTGTCTGTATGTATGTATGTCTGTATGTATGTATGTATGTATGTATGTATGTATGTATGTCACACACACATATATATGTGATATTACTCGAGGTGAGCTGGTGCATGCTGTGGATACGTACAAGTGTCATTTTACTGCGTATTAATTGCCCGCTTTAGAGGCCATCCGTGGGATATATCAATGCGCTTTAATTGAACTGGTAAGGCGATATTTACAAAGACCTGTCACATTGCCAAGTGCTATCAATCATATCCGCTCCAGTTGACATTAATACAGTTGTATATCAACCAGATTGTACATTTGGGGAAGCAATTCTGGAGCAACTACGAAGACGCGTACGTGCACTTGTGGTCTTGTATTTGTGTCTGAAGAGAGAGAGAGAGAAAGAGAGAGAGAGAGGCAGAGAGAGAGACAGAGAAAGGGAGAGAGAGAGACGAACACATACGCCATATTATAAATAAAATGGAGTAATAACAATGTTATAACAACATTACCCAGACCCCATCTCTTCGCAACATCATCTACAATGACATATACGTCGTCATCATTATCTTCATCTACATCAATACGACAAACAGCTGTATGAATCGGTCGGACGCCGACAGACCTCGCACCTGCAAAATCATGTTCACAAACTCATCACATATCCAATATCGAGCTTTGAAGAAGTGAGAATGCATACTTCTGAATATAGATGCCCAGCTGTTTTTCTGAGAATAAAGATGCCGTGCGTGGAACGGCTGCAGCGGTTTGGTCCAACATCCAGCTGACTGTGGGATGCTCCAAGACCATCTCTGTCTATCGACCGCCAGCCGCACAGCTCTGCGTTCGCCCTGCCTCTGGAACGAATACAATACATAGAGTCAACAGAGCGAGGCGTTGCTTCGTGGGTTCATTCGAGACGCTGCGTTCGTCAGGGTTGGACGCAACCTACTGCCGGCAACGACGTTGAAGTTGTTGGGAACTACATAGTGCTAGAACAAAGGCAACAGTGTATTGGGAGATGTACGTCTGACAAAAGCCAGGTGTGTCTGACAGGAGAGGTTTATTGGAATACGCAACAGACACAATTTTCCCGGATGCCTACAAAGTAAGTAAACCGTTGTTCAAAACAATTAGTTCCGTTAGGTTTTGTTTGATTCAGCAGATCGATATTCTTTAACGCAAAACTGATCGCTGATTTAATACACTTCTTTTGTTTATGAATGAAATACCCTTTACAATTAGGGCGATTTTTGTGTCATTTGAATACCAGCTCAAATCTATACTATGTTGTCAGTAGACAGTGTTCCAAGAGACCTTTGGGCGTAGCTGGATCATGGATCTGCACGTGCTTCAGGAACTAGGTCACCAGGTATATGTTTCTGGTGGAACTTAGTTGTGAAGACAGAACGCTGGCAACTACACCCCCTCTGATTGTGAGTGACGGTGGATTATATACACACACACCTCACCACTGTAAACACACGGGCTGTGTTTAGACCCAGTACGTTCGGAGCAACACTGTATACTTTTAACTGTATGGCATTAACGAACTATTGGGCGAGGCTTTGTTGTCTACAGTTGCAACATGGCCAATATAGGGTTAATGGAATACACAGATGCTCTCAGTAAGTTAATACCGTTTTAAGTTATCAGCGCCATAACATACTGCCAATATATTCTGTATATATGACAACTATTATACAACCAGCTGGTCTGTAGTTGAGCAAACGTTTAAACATATCTAAAAAACGAAGTTAACATGAACACAATCTGAAACTGACACTCAAATGACTATGGGTACTGAGGATGGCAATCCTCATCCGTTGAACAGCACTGGTCGTTTGCAACCCCCATCCAAATCCTCAACCCCCAACCCCCACCCCCCAACCCCCCATCCCACTTTCACATGTCTTATGTCTTTGCTTCGTTCAAACGAAAAGAAGACATTTTAGGGCTGAGGTAGCGTATTCATCATTCATTTTCAAAACGTGTTATCCGTTTCTGGTTTATGTCGAGCATCGTACAGTTAATCCGATTGTTGGTCTCCACACTGAATGGCGACGTTGCCAGTCTTTTATCTCTTCCAGAAACCTTGACAATCTGACTTCAGAGCTGTGAAATATATGGATACAGGAAAAACTTCGTTACGAGGTTCTTATATCCATATATTTGTTTCCATGGTAATGCCATTGTTCGTGCGCATTCGCTTTTTACTTTTAAAACGATTTTAACTTTATGCTTCTACATGACCTGTTCTGGTCAATATGTTCGAGTGGTTCGGTCTTTGCAATTGCCTGAACAACGTCTCGGAATTTATACTCACGGATATCGCTCCATCGATGTTCCAGTTGATAGGTAGTTCCATTGTGAAGCATTATCGTAATGCAGTAACGATGTTCTCAGAGACTCCGATTAAAATCTGAAGCTTCACCACACCGCCGATGCTGCCATGGCTGCTGAATCAGGCTCTACTGTAAATGAGAGACAATGTGTTTATTTACCTTGTATTTACCCTTTACCATCTGTCAGCAGAACGAGATGAGCGCCATTAAGCCGATGACCTGTAGGAGAGAACAGAGAGCGCGTGGCCTTATCAAGAGTCCCTAGCGTAACTGATGGCATGTGCATACTGACAATGAAAATCATGATCACAATGATCGTGTATGACAATGAAAATCATGATCACAATGATCGTGTATGACAATGAAAATCATGATCACAATGATCGTGTATGACAATGAAAATCATAATCACAATGATCGTGTATGACAATGAAAATCATGGTCACAATGATCGTGTATGACAATCATGATCACAATGATTGTGTATGACAATGACAATCATGATCACAATGATCGTGTATGACAATGATAATCATGATCACAATGATCGTGTATGACAATCATGATCACAATGATCGTGTATGATAATGATAATCATGGTCACAATGCTCGTGTATGATAATGATAATCATGGTCACAATGATCGTGTATAGTTATAATGACAATCTTTAAAAGGGAGACAAACAATAGTCATATGTATGTTGCAATTATTAATCATGGTCATAACAGTCATGTGTAAAAAGGTAACGGCAATAATAATCATAAGAACCGGATCTGGGGGCTAGATATTAGCTAAAACGGTCGCTCGTCACTTGAAGGATACATCTCTACATAGGTAATGTGTGGTGTCGATTTCTAGCGTCAGCCAACGTGAGATTGCTTCAGCATTGCGGCATAAAACCCTACTCAGTCAAGAATAATATATGTTAATCAAACAAATACTAAAACCATCCATCTAAGCTTGAATATTCATTTCAGCAGACCGTGAGTCAGGAAGCCATCCGTATGGTATCAGTATATCAAAGAAGTGGCAATATTTTTTAACATCTATAACAGATCTCAAAAAGACTGGAGTCGGTGTTTGAATTCCGATCAGATCATAATCATGCTTAAATGACACTGCAAAACAGTGTTGGTACCAGATGTTCGCGATAAGGTGTTTGAAGTCGCACAACAAACGCTAAACTGTTCCAGGCTGTTACATCCGTAGATTACATGTGCAAAAGTTTATTTATTTATTTATTAATTTGTTTGTTTGTTTTTTTTCTATACTCAAGCGTTTATACTTTATACTCTTGACCAGTTACGCATTAAAGTGTCGGGCGTGTGACACCAGTTCTTTGGGAATAGGTTCGAATTTAATGGATCATGTTGTGTAAACTATTCTCAACGGAAACATATATACTGTTGACAAGGTACTTAAATCTAGCTGACGTTTTGTTGTAGATTTTGTATAAATAGGGATGTTTTACCAGACTTTCTAATAAGTTAGATATTGTTTGATTGTGGTTGTACGTAGTAATTGAGTTTGAACATTCCTATAATAGAAGGTAATATGATAGTGGGGTTTCCTAATAACTGTGGAGAAAAACATGCGTGCAGTTTTCGTGACTTAATAATTGTATATTAGCTCTTACATCACGTCCGTTGTGTTGATATCAGCCATGTTGGTGACCAGACACAAGTCGTGTTGCATCCGTGCTCTGTGAAGCGGGCGTAAGTAAGTTTATTTTGATTGTCCAACCAAATTTCTACCATCATTATTCACTGAAGCATGTAATTTCCATCCATTATACAGTACTACAATCATGCTATACCATCGTATAGCTGTGATATTACCGAGATGACCGTAAAACAAAACCAAAACAACTGTTACAAAACTTACGAACTGCTACCTGAGAAGCGGGACCTCCTTGTCATTAACACAAAGTGAGGCCCTTTTCACAAAGTTTCGTAGCGCTGCGACTGGCGTACCTCCTGTAACATACACTTCCGGCAGTGGTAGCGCTACGCTGGTGTCATCACTGAGAACCACTGTAACCACTAGGACACCCCTCCGCCCCCGTGAATTCAGAGGCTCCCGTGCTGTATGACTATACATGCTCTGTCCTCAGATCTTCACCCACCGAGTAACCAGTGAAGATCCGGATCAGAATTGATCTTCAGCAACCCATGCTTGTCGTAAGAGGTGACTAACGATATCGGGTGATCAGGCTGGTTAACACATGCCATTGTATCCCACTTCCGTATATAATAATTATACTTTTGATCACTGAATTGTCTGGTCAGACAAGATGATTTACATACCGCCGTCATACAACTGGGATATTGCTGTGTGCTAAACTCACTCACTCCTAAGAGACGACTAACCGGGTCGTGTGACCAGGTTGGCTGATTTGGTTGACACGTCATCGTCCCAATTGCGTACATAATGCTTATACTGTTGATCACTGGATTGTCTGGTCTAGACTCGATGATTTACAGACTACAGCCAAATAGCTGGAATATTGCTGAGTTGTTTAAAACTACACACACTCACTCATAAGAGGCGACTAATTGGATCGGGTGATCAGACGTGGTTAACACATTCGTGTCCCAGTTGCGTATATGATGCTCATGCTGTTGATCACTGGATTGTCTGACCAGATTCGATTATATACGGACCAGCGTGAAATAGCTAGGATATTGCTAAGTGCAGCTTTCATCAACAACGAAACGAAACTAAATTTTTCCTCCACTCATCAACATAGGTTGTTCTATAGCACTGACGTTGTATATTACATTGTGCAACTGGTGCAAATAAGCACACACATCTGCAACATCTGTTTTGTGCATTCATGTGCTGCAGCCGCAATGGAGTGTAATTACATGGAACATGTAGGTAATATTTCATAGAAAAGGAGCCGGAAATCAATATAGTTGGAGCTGATTCCGTGAGTATTGATTAGAAACATTTCTACATTGTATTTAAATGGATCCAACCACCGTTTGTAATAACTTCACGTGTTCACAACCTGGGATTTTTTGCAGTCAAAGATATATACCGTACAGGGCTGTACTGTTGATAACGGTTTACTTTAGTCAAGGAGGTAGAAATCGTGGCGTTATCCAAGGGCATAAACATTATAGTGTGTTGGCAAAGAAGTAAACAATTTGTAACAGCAATCAAGGAAGTAAACTATCTGTGACCATGGTCAAGGAAGTAAACTATCTGTGTCATGGTCAAGGAAGTAAACTATCTGTGACCATGGTCAAGGAAGTAAACTATCTGTGACCATGGTCAAGGAAGTAAACTATCTGTGACCATGGTCAAGGAAGTAAACTATCTGTGACCATGGTCAAGGAAGTAAACTATCTGTGACCATGGTCAAGGAAGTAAACTATCTGTGACCATGGTCAAGGAAGTAAACTATCTTTAACAGCGATCAAGGATGCAAACTATCTGCAACCATGGTCAAGGAAATAATTAATCTGTAACAGGGGTCAAGGAAATAGACAATCTGTAACGGCGATCAAGGAAGTAAATTATCTGTAACAGTGGTCAAAGAAGTAAAGAAATTGTAACAGTATTCAACACTAAGTAGACAGTATGTATGGTTTTCAATGAAACAAACAATGTGTAACAGTGCTCAAGGAAATAGATAATCTGTTACAGCCATCAAGCAAGAGTAAACAATCTGTAACATTAGTCAACAAAGTAGACTCTATGTAGGCTTTTCAATTATCTCAACAATGTGTAACAGTGCTCAAGGAAATAGACAATCTGTTACAGTGGTCAGGGAAGTAAATTATCTGTAAGAGTATCAACAAAGTAGACACTATGTAGGCATTTCAATGACGTAAACAATCTATAACAATGGCCAAGGAAACAGACAATCTGTAACGGCGATCAAGAAAGTAAACTATCTGTAACAGTTGTCAAGGAAGTAGACTATCTGTAATAGTAGTCAACAAATTAGACAACCTGTAGCCGTGACCAACTAAGTTGACGACACCCAACATGGGTCTAGCATGTAAACAATCCGTAACCAAGACGGCAGATGCTCTCGGTGTATACTCTCTCTTTCTCAGATATCTCGATTGTGAAATGGAAATTAAATATTTTGAGTAAGAGCAATCGAGTTATTACAACCTGTTACGAATCCCTTTTATTTGTAAATAATACATGTTTAAATCGACTCTAGGGAGTGATGTTCCGTAGTCATGGAAGCCGGTGGTCTGTTACCGTAGTCAAGGAAATAGACAATCCGTAGTCAAGGTTTGAGACAAAGCCAATTTGGTACAATAGACATTTTGGTTGATTTTATCACCTAAATGTATATACTCATGTAAGGAACAGAAAAAACTGCTGTTATATGATACACATCACCCAACCTTTCCAGGCACCATGACATTCCACCAGTTTCATATACCGACAGTTCGAATGCTACGATCGTCTTGCACGGTCGATCGTCTCGTTGAGTTTCTTTTCAAGACGTGTTAGTAAAAAAAGTAATGTAGACATATAATATATATATCAGAAAATCTGTAATGATCATTGATCCACCTTACGTGATCGGTTGATAATATTTGAGTCTTATCGATCCTGAAGGTTAAATTTATATTCTTCCCCGAACCTCCAGGCGGAAAAACAACTCAGGCTTGTAATTTGAGCAGAGTATGACACGAGTTTGTTATTCAATATTGCCATGCGGTTCCGTTGAATTGTGGATGGAGTCATGTCTGAAATAACAATATGTTAACACTGGGAATTTATTGCACTTGCCATCTGGCTGTCAGTCTGCATTGTAAACACTACGCGCCATCATCGTTGTCAACGCCCATCATCGTTGTCATCCTTGTCAACGCCCATCCACTCTAGTGAGCCGCTTTACGACGACTGATACGGTTAAAATTGCGGAGACCAATTCTAACTCAAACACCTAATGGATTTGTTAAGTGCGTGAGTTTAGTTTTACGCCTCTTTTAGCAATATTCCAGCAGTATCATTAAGCCAATAAGTGTACCCATTTGGAGCCTCAATCAGTATACGCGTGTAGGCTACCCAAACGCACAGCTCTCTTTTATTTCAAAGGGGTAGCCTAGTGGTTAAACCGTTCACTCGTCACGCTGAAGGCCCGGGTTCGATACCCTCATGGGCACAATAAGTGAAGCCCATTTCTGGAATCCCCGCCTTAATGTTGCTTGAATATTGCTAAAAGTGGAGTAAAACCAAACGCATTCACACACTGAATCTCTCACAGGTTAAAGAGACGGCACTGTAACAATGTATAGATTATTTACTCTGTGTGCTTTATTGTTTATGCGAAAATTATAGAGCTGACATTCTATTAGATTTGCTCCAGTGAGTATTACCCATGGTATCAGCAAATCAGGATATATCTGAATCATCAGAACTCACAAGGATATGTGATCTCGGCGTAACCCTTACACGTAAACAATGACTGGAACAGACCATGGGTCCGGCTTACACCCCATGGGGTATCGTGTAACGTTAGGGGTGAAGTATAGAATAGATAACTCATTGAGACAATCAGAAAGAGGAGACATTGATTAATACTCGCTAAGACATAACATGATTTAGATGTGTTTTGAGATCACCAATAATAATAATAATTCACTTATATAGCGCCTAGTATCCATCTGACTAGTTGCTCACCGGACCCTCTAATCAGAATCTGATTATCATTATTACCCCGGATAACCTAAGCTGCCTCTTAGGCGCTAGAAGGTTATAGTCACAGGACTCTATCTCACCGGGTACCCATTTTCTGCTGGGTGAACAGGGGCAAATTTGAACAAAGTCACTTGCCTAAGGTGAGACCACATGTTTCCCATGTGCTTCGTTGTGGGAACTAGTGTACGCTAGTTCTGTACCGGCTAATATATGTTCCCTTGCAATAACTATTGAACGCTAACTCTGCAAAATAATCAGTCCTGATAACCGGTCGAAATATATTCATATGGGCGTGAAATGTGAATATAAAACGATGATGACGATGATGATGAGGAGGAGGAGGAGGAGGAAGAGAACGACGATGATGACGACGACGATAAAGATGATGATGCCGAGTGCCAGGCAACCCATGCTTGTCACAAGAGGCAGCTCACTAGATCGGGTAGTCAGGCTTTTTCTCTTGGTTGTCACGTCATTGCATCCAGATGGCGTAGAGTGATGCTCATGCTGTTGATCCCTCGATTATGTAGTCCAGAGTCGTTTATTTACCGAGTGTTACCATTTAGCTGGAACACTGAGAGCCGCGTTAAAACAACAGACCAATCAACACATTTCAGCATGGCATGGCCATTGGTTGTATTACAGGTCACTTGGCGCTCTCTGTCCACCTGACAAAAAAAAGACGTCAAAATCAGAACATAACATTTTATGTATAGCTGTAGATACTCAAAGCCAGAGCCAAGGTTACAACTCTGCAACAATTATATCGTCACGACCTTGGTAAATACCGCGCCATTCATCATCGATTCAAAGAAACTTGACTAACACCGACTGCACGTGTTGACGTCGCTATTCGAAGACCCGTGTACCTGGGAGATGTGACAACGATTTACTGTGCCTTCAACTGAATCTGTGCAAACAGCAAATCATTAACGTATCCAGATGTCGTAGTCGACAACGATGCACTGCTGTGGGGTTGTCCAGACGGTGGTCAATAAACTGCAAGCCACTTAGTTCAAAGCGACGACATCAACTCGGTGCGAGTCATTTGATGTGTTTCTAATACTTACAGTAACACCGCGGTGATAGTCAAATCATTTATGGTCCCGCACTTCAGGGGGATCGGTTTGGTATTCAGAATGAAGACCAGGGGCCCGTTTCACGAAACTCTCGTAAGCCGAAGATCTCGTAACTTTTCTCGTAGCATCCATAGCTCCTGTGTTACAGTATAGGAGGTACAATGGCTACGAGAAAACTTACGAGATCTTAGGCTACGAGCGTTTTGTGAAACGGGCCCCTGGATGGATTCCTGTGGACGTTTTAGTGGATGTCACCAGCTTTATCTTGATGGATGTAACATCACGGTGATGGTGTAACATCATCCACACATACTCCTGTAACCAACGGTGGAGCTGGGCTTTAGAATCTGGCTTTCTGAAAGATCAGTTGCTTGCAAGTAAATATGTCTCCATTCCGGTCTGTCTGGACAATTCGAAGGCGTCAGAATGTTTCTCGTGGCATCACGTTATGGCACGTCATAATCTGGTTTGTACTTTCATTCATCACACTGAAATTTCGACGAAGGGAGTCATGAAAGTTTGTCAATACGAGGATGTGTTGACACCAATGTTAAAGGTATGATGAAGATAGCTAGGTTAACAGTACTACTCAGTGAGCAAGGGTTCAAGATAAATTAACATATGTACAAGTGTATCCCATGATGCATGTGTTTCATAAAATGTAAACATGAGGAAATGTTTTACACAATGTTCACACATGAAAATGCTTCACCCGATGTGTGCATGTTGAAATGCGTCACACAATGTATGCAGGTTGAAATACTTCATTCAGGCTCGGTCATCGTATCGCATGGTGACAATAACTGGATTGTCTAGTCCACACTTGATTATTTACAAACAACATCATACAGCTGTAATATTGCTCAAACAAGTATCTACTCATGATATAGTCATAATTGTACAATCTACTCTGCTTTTGGCAGATAGTTCTTATGAATGTGGAAAGGGTTTTTCGCTTCTCTTAAGATAATGAGATTGCATCGAATGGGTTGAATAAAATCGTACGTTTTAAGATTAGGGAAACAGTTTTGCCTCTTTATTCACACAAAAATCAATATAAAATTTGCCACACAAAGACGCTTCACCCATATGAAATATACTTCTAGCGCTGTGTTTCAGCCATTTGGAATATGCTTCACAAATGTGTTCCCTCCTTTTGGATCATGCCTCACCTGAGTGCACTGCCAAGAACGATCTTCAAATCAAGCAATAAGTCACAGAAGACAACGTTGCTATTGATCGTGGTGTTGAAACAGAAGCTGTCGTTATCGAAGCAGCGTTGGGATGTTTACAGGAATAAAAAATGCATGGGGCGCACTTTCTCGGACATTTTATCAAGACGCTTTTATGTCCATTGTACTAGAACTCTCTCGTTTTCCGGGTGTATTTTTTCAACATCGAGTTAACGATTTTCTCAAGGTTGGAATGTGTCGAGTGACATTGAAGTTTTTTGAGAAATGTTAAGTGTTTTACTTCAATTACCAGCTGACATCGACCGTTTTACTGTAGCTCGAAGTTTGTTTGTGTATACTGAAAAAAATACATGGATGTACTTTATAGAGAAAATATTTTCCCACGCCGATGATTTGTAAAATGTTTTCATTGGCAAGGATTCTTAAACGCTAGTCACCAATAAAGCAACTTTAAAGCAAAGTATTGATTGCTAGGAGGCTTTGCTGATGACTGGGTTATTCAGTAACTATGCGGAAAAGATTCGGAAATTGTGTTGCTTTTGTCCATTGTGATGAATAAGAAGCAGGACTATTTGTTCAATGAATTTCTTTTTATGGTTCAGAGAGTCACAATGATGTGGGTTGTCCTACAGGGGAACATTCATTATCCGGTACTCTTTTACTCCCAAACACGTTTAGCAGTCTTGTCAACGAATGCAATGAACTCCATTTTGCCGAACTCGTATAAACCTATCAAAGTGTTCAACACATCCGAAAGTTCTCACCGTTCACAAGTCAAAAAAGAATCATACTGTATGTTGACTACATAATATTCGACAGGGTTATGTTATAAACGACTAAGGAGTAAAAACAGAGAAAGCTTAATCGGTTCGAGACAACCGACTGTTCGACAAAACAGTAGTAAACTGTATTTCAAACATCGTTTGAAAAGTGGGTTTAACAAGAAAAACTATCTCACCGGATCATGATGAACCGTCACCATAGGTTACAGAAAACTGCTTGTCTGATATTCCGTGTCGAGTAATATTTAATCTGGTCTGTTCAATAATAACTTTGTCATGAGTTAGTTTATTGTAGGTTTGAAAGGTTCTTTTAGCAATATTCCAGCATCAACAAAGCAGGAAAGCCAGCAACTGTTCTCAAGTGGAGAATCGAACCCGTTAATATGACGAGATACCACCCACTGGCCTATAGTATAGATGTTAAATTAATAATATACACTTAAGGACACGGAACATTGTCATTTTCCTTTTTGAGACCATAATAAATAAGTGAGCTCATCAATGCATCATTCAACAATGAATAATGTAATAAGACTTGAGAGTGGGACCTTTACACATGGTTATTTCGACATTAGGTATATTCGTTGTTGAATCTTTAAGCGTTTACTGATGTTTTAAGGGCTCCCGATGGAAAGGACAAATGAGAAAAAAGTAAACCCTTTGGAACTTTTTCTTTCAATTACCAACATAATGTTTTTTTGTTTTGTTTTTTGTTGTTTTTTTTAAAAATAAATAAACATGGAACTTTGTAATGGAACACACTCATCGCACCTGCCAGCAAATCTCTTCCTATGATAAATTTTCTGCAAACGTTAGGATAAAACAGGATGACGTCACTGTTGGCGGTTGCAACATCTGACTTTGCACACTTTGAAGGAAGTTTCTCCACCGTGTGTATCGACCGTCCACTAGGGCGATGTGCTCGATCATGCAGTTTTTAATTGAATGCTGACATCAACGCAGAAGGTCCAGCGCCCACCTCTTTCTATTCGCGAACCCAGTGCTCGCAATTCCCAGCTGGAGTAAATAATTGATGGATCCTGATTAGTTCAAGCGGAGAGATGAAAAAAACTCTCCCTGCTCCACATATTTGGGTCAAATGGCTGTTGAAAGAGTAAGTAACCCTGGCACCATTGACTTCAAGACAAATGAGGTTGTGGGGTAGCCCAGTGGTTAAAGCGTTCGCCCGCCATGTCTAAGACCCGGGTTTGATTCCCGATATGAGTACAATGTGTGAAGCCCATTTCTGGTGTCCTCAACCGTGGTATTTGTTGGGATGTTGTTAAAAGCAGCGCATGATTAAATTCAATCACTCAAGACAAATCAGTAGTGTTTTCTCTGCACAATCCCAATAGTTTTGTATGTCTTCGAAAGAGTAAGCCGTTTGTGGTTCAATATCATTTAATCATACAAAACTAGGAAAAGTGTTGGTGGATAATCAGTGAGAACATCAATTCTGTGATCATTCCGCTGCCCATATCGAAAAAATCATAATTTATCGTTTCTCAGCAACTTCGAAACAGTTATTCAGTGCGAATCAACTGAATGTAATTTATATTCCTACTAGATACCCCAAAACATTACAAGTGCCCAATAGTGCATGTGCATGCCGTGTGTGTGCGTGTGTGCGTGTGTGCGTGTGTGCGTGCGCGTAGATTCATAGATAGAAACTGTGGATGTTTTCAAACCAATACAATACATATACTGTACACATTTTTTAAGCGTCAATATTTCGTTGAACTCACGTATCTCTGGTACTTATACTGGGCAAAATACGTTAGGGATATTGGTATTTTTATGAATGATATTTCATCAGCGTGTCAATGAATAAATAGATCATTATTCATAATTTTAAAATTTACATATATCCCTAATTATATGTATCCAGTATTAGTTGCCCGCAATATATGCTATCCATATATGGTGCGGTTTGGTTGACTAATGCGAGTCAACACTTTACTTCATACCCAGTAAGATAGGCCTTGAGGTTACATGATTTGGATTTTTCCTTTCCTAATTTCCGTTCTGTTATCTGATCTTTGTGAGCGACTGGTGTGTCGGAAATTGCTCTGTTATTGAACACTTAGCCCTGTGTTGCAACACACAGTTGTAAAAAGTTGTGGATTTTGTAATCAAGTAAAACTTTGGGAAACAAAATCCTTTATTCGGAAATTCAAGTTTGATTTATAAATGTTGTTTATACATGATGGTGAGCGTAGAGTCCAGCCGTGTATTGCTGCTTAGGGCAAGAAGCCATTATGTTTTGCATGAAGCACTCTGTCATCTGAATCAGTGTGATGTATCTTCATCAAAATGTATTTGTGCTGTTGACTTTATGAATTATTGGCGCTGTTTCACGCTACCACTGACGCTGTTTAACATCACCATTAATCCTGTTTAAGGCAGCCATTGATCGTGTTTAACTTCACCGCTGACCATGTTCAACGCCACCATTAATCCTGTCTACCGTCACTACTGAGCCTGTTTAACGTCACCACTGACCCCGTTTAACGTCACCATTGACCGTATTTACCGCCACCACTGACCCTGTTTATTGCCCCTACTGACCCTGAATAGCGCCACCATTGACTGTATTTAGCGCCACAAGTGACCCTGTTTAATGCCACCATTAACGTCGATGTTTCGACCTTCTGATCCAGCTGTTCTTAACCGTAACGACACATGAACCAGCTTCCACCATAATATTAATCACATCTGGTTCTTCAGTGGCACAGTCAATTCAGATGTGACTGATCCATCGCGTTGTTATTGAATGCTTACCCTAGTGTCCCAAATTCCTCACTGATTAGGTTGATAAAATTGCTTCTGAGGAAGCGCGTGGCATTGCCCCCGCAACATTGCACTGTCTGTAAGTTATGGAATAGAGTTGCTTGGTTTGCTTGACTGGTGGTTGGTTGGTTGTTGGCTGGTTGACTGGTCGACTGACAGACTAGAGTGAGTGAGTGAGTGAGTGAGTGAGTGAGTGAGCGAGCGAGCGAATTGGTGAGAGAGTGAATGGACGGCCTTGTGGTTGGTCGGGTGGTTGGCAGGCTGCCTAGCTGGTTGGTTAACGCAGAACTGGATAGTATTCAACCAATGTAATACAGGGCCCCGTCTATAATCGAGTCTGGCCCTCAACCCAGTGGTCAATATTGCGAGCAACCGCAAACGCACGATAGCGTTCAACCATCCAGGACAAATGATCAATGCACCTGACGGCCAGCAAAGGTTGTCGGGGATCTTCTATAACTCCGAATCCCCTTCAGGATTATTAATTTCAAGTGACGCCGTAAGATATCGGTCTAAGGCTGTCAATGTCAGCCTCTGAAACTATCCTGTCCATCATCCCCTTTGCCAGCCCTTGTAAGGACACAGTTAATAAAATGCTGAGTCGGCAGATTTATCATGCCTTGACTGTTCGTTATTAATATTCGTGTCGTCGTGTATATAACTACATCACACGGTCGCAGTCGATGCCGTAGATGTCACCACCGAGTCTCGGGTCGTGCCATTATCTATATATACTCAGTCGATAAACTTTCATGTAGACTTGAGCATCACCTGAGTTGGTGATCTTTATCTTCATCAACAGAGAGTGAGAGAGTGTTAACCGCTGTTTGTCGGGGAGAGGATGCACCCAGGCAATGGACTGGTAGACCGACATATACTCTTACAAAAAAGTAGGGACACTGTACTTTCAATGTACGATTGTCGAAATTGGGAGATATATGGGATTGAATCAGTGTCGATACAATAATAATGGATGTTTTGAGAACGCATCACCCCGTGGATTTCATTCAAAACAAAGCTGTTCGTTCAGTTATCCGCCTCGTTAGGTGACTGGAGTATGGCATGAAAGGTTCAGGTTTACAGTTTTTAGTCAGTAGTGTGTGATTTGACCCTGAAAACCCTGACCTTGCACAGATGAAAGAAAGTTTCTGAAAAATGGTCTACAATGATTTATAAACCTGCCTGAAAAAAACGTCAAGATTCATAATGATACCCCATGCACGTGTAGGAGGCTCCCACGTTGTGCACGTGCTTCCCATGTATTGTGTTTGCGTGTGGTGATAACGTGAAATGATGTGGCATGCACAAGATAAATGTCATTGTAACGTACCTCAATGGGTTTCCTTTCTACCAGACTTCAAAGTTCAGGTTCCCCTACTTTTTTGAAGGGTATAGTTTATAAAAACGTTAGATTGCTGACATAAAAATAGTCAGAGAGTCAGATTTTTTCAGTCAGATGTAAAATATTTTTCTGTAATATCCATGCATACAATGAATCGATTCACACATTGCATGGCGGAAACCGATGGTGCTGAATTGACTGGTATAGGAAGCTTTAACCACAAGGCTACCCCACCGAAGAGCGGGTGTCGGACTGGTGCAGTCAGAGTCAGATAGGTGCAACCAGAGTCAGACTGGTGCAGTTAGAGTCTGATAGGTGCAGTCAGGGGGAACGGTGACTATGTTCCTGAGATCAGACTGAGAAGATCACTGATATTGGTGATGAAAGAAGTCTCGTAACCATAGCTAGAACAATTTAACTCCGATTTGTGCCATTCTGCGCTGTTGTGTCGGAATACCGACACTGTGACTTCCTCTCAAGTGTGTTAACGACACTGCCACTTCCTGTTAACACTGTTAACAGTACGATAACTTCCTGCTACGTCTGTTAACTGAATGGTAACGCTGCTAATGAAGCCCTGCTAACCACCTCCGTAACTGTGACTTCCTGTTGACACTCTTAATGACACTGACAGTTCCTTTTAACACTGTTACTGACACTGCGACTCCGTGTTAACACTGTTCATGACACTGCGACTCCGTGTTAACACTGTTACTGACACTGCGACTCCCTGTTAACACTGTTACTGACACTGCGACTCCGTGTTAACACTGTTAATGACACTGCGACTCCGTGTTAACACCGTTAATGACACTGCGACTCCGTGTTAACACCGTTAATGACACTGCGACTCCGTGTTAACACTGTTACTGACACTGCGACTCCGTGTTAACACTGTTACTGACACTGCGACTCCGTGTTAACACTGTTAATGACACTGCGACTCCGTGTTAACACCCTGAATGACACTGCGACTCCGTGTTAACACCGTTAATGACACTGCGACTGACTCCGTGTTAACACCGTTAATGACACTGCGACTCCGTGTTAACACTTTTAATGACACTGCGACTCCGTGTTAACACTGTTACTGACACTGCGACTCCGTGTTAACACTGTTAATGACACTGCGACTCCGTGTTAACACTGTTACTGACACTGCGACTCCGTGTTAACACTGTTAATGACACTGCGACTCCGTGTTAACACCGTTAATGACACTGCGACTCCGTGTTAACACTGTTAATGACACGGCGACTCCGTGTTAACACTGTTAACACACGTTTGACGTCCTGTTAACACTGTTAATAACACCTTAACTTCCTGTTAACACAGTTAACTGCACCATGACTTTCTGTTAAAACTGTAAATGACATAATACAGGGCAATACCATTCGGTGTGTAAACAAAGAACACCAACCGGTCATGTGCCCACAGTGCTTGAAGGTTTAACGATTCAGAGAGATGTCATAGAGTTGTGTAACTATGGGAACGATTCCTTGGTAACAGCACCAGTTTCTTAAAGCCTGTTAGAGACGTTGGATGAAGTTGTCTATTGTTGTGGATACTCCTTCCAAGATTGTCGCCAGGTATACTAATAGATTTCATCTCCTGATCAAATCAAAGGATCGTTCAGAATCGATAGACAACTGACTTCGATGTTGATAGTTTCCTGTTAGTTAGGTCAAAGATCTCTGAATGCATACGTCCACGCCAGGGCGTGAACAAATGATTCATAACAACCGCTCTTTGTTTGGAAATTTGTTGATGCAATGATTTGTTTGTTGAATGCCATATTGATAATGGACCGCATTATTATCTCTGGGATGCTAAATTATTCAGCAGGAATAACCTACTTCTTGGTGTCAAAGACAAATGGTAAATGTGTGCATAACAGTAACTGGTAAATATTTACTGTGGACTTCCTGTTTGCTCTGCTTTTACTTTCATTGATGAGCAAGGACACTGGTGATCACAAGTGAATGGGTATTGATCTGTGTCTTGTCATTGGTTGATGAATAAATCGATATTGTTATCGATTATTTTGCACCGTGCGTATTCAGTCTCCAAACATGTCCAGTTTTAATGGACACCAATCTATTTTAGTGTCTACCAATCTGTCCACTCTTTCATATACTCATTCAGTATCTACCAACGTATCCTCTTCTCCGTGTATCCATTCAGTGTCTACCCACGTATCCTCTTCTCCGTGTATCCATTCAGTGTCTACCAACGTATCGTCTTCTCCATGTACTCGTTCAGTGTCCAACAACGTATACTCTGTTTGTTTTAAACATATTATATTTACGAATGTGAACGGGATTGGGGACAAGTTATCCAAATTAAAATACCCGCTCCCTACTATTTACATACGTACATTTTCAATTTTACACATCTTAGAAAAGAATAGAGAGAAGAGGCAGGAAAATGAAAGAGAGGAATTAATGCAATTTATGTAATCACATAAAACGTTTTGATTGCTGAATGTAGGTTTGCAGACATTTAAAAACGTATTCATTCTGTTCAGTGGTCATATCAGGACTTCCATATAACATCAATGACAGTGTGATTGGAGAATCTTGTTTTACAGTACTTTTTAGATTTAACATTAATATCTCTACCAACGTCTAGTGTCTAATAGTGTCTACCTACGTATCCTCTTCTCCATGAACTCGTTCAGTTTCTACCAATGTATCCTCTTCTCCGTGTACTCATTCAGTGTCTACCAAAGTATCCTCTTCTCCATGTACTCATTCAGTGTCTACCAACGTATCCCCTTCTCCCTGCACTCATTCAGTGTCTACCAACGTATCCTCTTGTCCTTGTACTCATTCGGTGTCTACCAACGTATCCTCTTGTCCATGTACTCATTCAGTTTCTACCAATGTATCCTCTTCTTCATGTACTCATTCAGTGTCTACCTACGTATCCTCTTCTCCATGTACTCATTCAGTGTCTACCAACGTATCCTCTTTTCCTTGTACTCATTCAGTGTCTACCAAAGTATCCTCTTTTCCTTGTACTCATTCAGTGTCTACCAACGTATCCTCTTGTCCATGTACTCATTCAGTGTCTACCAACGTATCCACTTTTCCTTGTACCCATTCAATTTCTACTATCGTATCCTCTTGTCCATGTACTCATTCAGTTTCTACCTACGTATCCTCTTTTCCTTGTACTCATTCAGTGTCTACCTACGTATCCTCTTCTCCATGTACTCATCCAGTGTCTACCTACGTATCCTCTTTTCCTTGTACTCATTCAGTGTCTACCAACCTATCCACTTTTCCTTGTACTCATTCAATTTCTACCAACGTATCCTCTTGTCCATGTACTCATTCAATGTCTACCAACCTATCCACTTTTCCTTGTACCCATTCAGTGTCTACCAACGTATCCTCTTGTCCATGTACTCATTCAGTGTCTACCAAAGTATCCTCTTTTCCTTGTACTCATTCAATGTCTACCTACGTATCCTCTTTTCCTTGTACTCATTCAGTTTCTACCAACGTATCCTCTTTTCCTTGTACTCATTCAGTGTCTACCAACGTATCCTCTTTTCCTTGTACTCATTCAGTGTCTACCAACGTATCCTCCTTTCCTTGTACTCATTCAATGTGTACCGACGAATCTTTTTAGCCATGTACATATCAAGTATCTACCTACATGTCCACCTCTACTCTACAATGCTTAAATCAGTCGCTAAACACACCCAAAACAAACCTGTCGATATCACACCAGGATCAAAGGTATTTGTAGTTCGTTTCATTTTATGAGGGTACAATTTAGTACTCTTAAGCAAACCTAAGTTATGATAATCTAACTCTGATGACATGAGGAACGAATGCCACCTTGTCCAGGACACGGTATTTCCCATGCCTAAACCTATGGACGGGGTTAAAATCACAGATTTAACTTGATTATGTGCAAGGGTAATCACCAACATGTTTGGGTTGTCAGTACAAATGACAGACGTCATCGGCAATGTTACTCTCGAACCCTCAGACAGTGCGTGCGTGCGTGCACATAATGCGAGATACAAGCTAGTGAAAAGCCAGTTCTCTGTGACTGATAGATTGTGCACTACACACAGACGTCATTGATACGGGCGATGTAGAACGCAATGCTTATACAAGGCACGCCAATAGCATTGAACATCTGCTCACTGTACATAATGGGCTGTTGAAGTTCATATTGCAGATAGTCAGTACATCTCACTGTATATAACAATGTATATGCCATTGTATCTACCAGTGTATGAACCAGTTTATGTACCCGTGTATCTACCAGCGCATATACCGGTGTATCTACCAAGGTATATATAAAGTGTATCTACCAGTGCATCTACCAGTGTATATACCAGTGTGTCTCCGAGTGTATATGCCAGTATATCTGCCAGTGTATATACCGGTGTATATAAAAGTGTGTATGTCAGTATATCTACCAGAGTGTAACAGTGCTTCTACCAGTGTATATATCACTGTATATACCAGTGTATCTACCTGTGTATATACCAGGTTTTATATCTACAAGATCTCTACCAGTGCATCCACCAGTTATCGATCAGTGTATCTACCAGTGCATATATCAGTGTGTCTCCCTGTGTATATACCAGTGTATCTATCAGTTTAGCGAGCATGAATATATCCAGTGTGATATCATGTACCATTTTTCTTTGTCATTTATCCTTTGCCCATGTATGAGTTGAAGTCAAGACCAAATGGTATCGCTGACCTAGCCACGTGCTGATCCCAGACATATAATGCTACAGTCGTGTGATGCTGATTATCAAAATACAGCTGCCCTCGGAGTCTATACTTTTAACCAGTGATAATCTAACTCTAACATGATGCACGAATGCCACCTTATCTAAGGCACGACATTTACCATGCCTAAACCCGTGGACGGGGTTAAAATCACAAATTTAGCTTGATTTTGTGCAAGGATAATCACCAACATACCAGGGCTTTGGAGTTTCGGGTAAGTGATGAACTTCTAAGGTTTGCATCACCTGTGATTGCCTTCAAAGTTAAAATGACTAGCAGTGATGTAACTTGAAAACTACTCAAAGCGTGTAAATAGGAACTCTTTGCACTCTGCACTCTGCTGAGTTCAGAGACGATTGTACAAGTTTGTCTGCATCATGAGTGTGAGTTTGTTTGACGCCGCGTTCAGATGCCCAAACTCACTCACTTATTCAATTAGAGTGGAAGCTGTCTAAACCGGAACTCGCTGGGACTTGATAAATAATCTGGCTTAGACAATGTGCCGGATTATAGAGCTGATGATAAATGTACAAGCCACGGATGGGATTGGGATTTTATGCTTGTGTTGGCAACTTGCCAGATTGGACAAATGCCGGTTGAAGACAGATCATTTCTTTGAAGACAGACCAAAAAAGGAATGTGGTGTCACCTGCAATATCCACCCATTAAATATACATACAGACAGCACGAAGACTGACGTCACGACCTGGACAACAGCTTGTTCTCGTGACAGAATCCACAATGACTTCGTGATACTGGCAAGGTCGAAATCAAACCTCAGAGTTCAAGCACTTATTTGTCTAGATTTACGAGATGGTTCCAGCCTCAGATACAAATTAGATAGGAATCACCTACTTTGGACTGTCTCAACGGCAGGTGGAACTATCACATCGCTGTACTAATTAATGCCGTTCAGAGACGTGCTGTAAAATTCCATTCTTCGTCTGCGACCTTTGCGGACTGAGCAACATGTCTTTGGAATAATAGTTACCGTTTTCTTACCTTATTCTTTTACTTACTTTGTTATCTATCATTTTATCTACCCATCGTTTATTTATTTATTTATTTATTTATTTATTTATTTATTTATTTATTTATTTATTTATTTATTTATTTATTTATTTATTTATTTATTTATTTATTCAACCGTTCCATTTATCTTTACTTCCTCCATTCCTTCCTTCGGTCCTTCGTTCGCCTCTACGTTACACATTAGATCCCGGTTCGATTCCCCATATGGATACACTTTGTATCGCCCATTTCTGGTGTTCTCCGTAGTGATATTTTTTTAAAAACCGGCTTAGAATGAAACTCATCCACTCACTCAGGCACTGTTTCCTTTCTTCCGTAATTAATTAATTAATTCATGTTCGCTGACAGTTTAAAGACGAGCAATGTATTTTGTTTTCGTTACTCCCAGCTCATGTCGTGAAATACTTCCTTACAACGTTCAAAACTCCCTCGGGGCAGTAGCCGTTGTTCGGGTCGATGTTGATGTACCCGATGGCACCGGAGGCACACGACAATGTAACTCGCCAATAAGCACTCTTTTATCTCAGTACGTCCAAATCGATTCTTCGATAACATTTTTTGTTTTGAATACGATCTAATTCTGATCAATATGTTTTCTGTCACAACGTCTGTTAAACTCGACCCAAAACGCTTATTTTGTTCAAACATTACCGAACGAGTATAATTCTGTTACAGGATGTTAGCTTAGATTATCTAGTTCCATATGAACGGAGGCCGTCATAGGTACGGTCTCTTAATTTCCAATATGATGGTTTAGTGTAAACATCTAGCCAATCTCACGATCACAGGAAGCAGTTTAAGCATCATTGATTTCAATGTTCAAATCATTTGGGCAAGCGTTCGCCTGTTGGCATAACATCATTCGTTATGACTGAGCTCAAAATCAAACAATGTGTCGACAAATGGTCTGTGCCTCGAGGTGTTCACACCATGTCTAATATATATGGAGGATTTGGCGTTCATTTGGAGGGAGTGCATTTTTGGTATATATCAGCGCTGTGAATTAACGACAGTGCCCTTTCCACTCGAAAAAGTGGCAGTAGGTCAAGATGTTGGACGAACCCTGGTCCAAGTTCTGATTCCAACATGGATGCAGGGGGGTTGGGTAGATTAGTCGTTAAGGCATTAGCTCGTCATGCCGGATACCCGGGTTTGATTCCCCACATGGGTACAATGTGTGACGCCCATTCCTGGTGTCCCCCGCGGTGATATTGATGGAATATTGCTAAAGGTGGCGTAAAACTTCACTCATTCAGCCCCTCATGGATGCATGGCTTTGTGAGGTTGGATTCACAAAACCACGCTCTTATGTACTTAATGTGACCAAACATATATGATAAATCATGTACAGTCGCTTGTAACATATCAAGACATCTGGAACATGATATGATATATCATGTAATACGGTACTTGACATAATCAAACATATGTGATAAATCACACAGAGTCCATATGATAAATCAAGTAATACGGTACTTGATATGATCAAACATATGTGATAAATCACACGGAGTCCATATGATAAATCAAGTAATACGGTACTTGATATGATCAAACATATGTGATAAATCACACAGAGTCCATATGATAAATCAAGTAATACGGTACTTGATATGATCAAACATATGTGATAAATCACACGGAGTCCATATGATAAATCAAGTAATACGGTACTTGATATGATCAAACATATGTGATAAGTCACACGGAGTCCATATGATAAATCAAGAAATACGGTACTCGATATGATCACACATGTGGGATAAATCATGTAAAGTCGCATATGATATATCAGCCAATACGGTACTTGATTATCAAACATTCATTGCTGGAGTGTTGCTCAAAGCGGCGTAAAACCTCACTCAACCTTCACTTTTCTGGACAAATGAGTTTAGTTTTCGGCCAAAACTTTTCAGTAAGAGGCTGGCACTTCTCCCGTAGTTTGAACTTTAGATTTTGCTGCAGTGGGATACTGAAGGGGCAGCCTGGAAGACTATATACCAGGCTTGTGGTTTTAGTTATTCTTACAGCGAATATTATATAAGTGATACAGCGGTACAATCGTTATTATCTTACCTCACACATGAATGTCGCTTTCTGACTGGCTAAGCGCTATTCTGTTATTTTCTATGTACCCCGCGTACAGGCGATGTATTATTTTCAATGTACACCGCTGGGAATTCCGAACTCTTTTGGTGCTTCATGGTAGTACTTCTTTGTATCGAATAACGCATGAAGCACGGAAATTACCGATGTGTTGCGATTGAAAATCGATGAAAGGGAGATAAGTCTAAATCTGTTTAACTTGTGTCGTCTGCAAAATGGCGATTCGCCTCTCATTCAACAGAAGTGCTTCAAACAGTTCAAAATTAAAATTCAGGTGCTCGGGAGGATATATACGTTGTTCACTGGTCCCTCGGGGGCCATGCGGGCGAGGGGAACATAAACAAACCTCGAGGGTACATGAGCCCATGACCCCCTCGTGACCAGTGAACAACTTATATATTTTGGGTCGTAACCTTGTAATGCACTCAAGCATCGTTGTGTCGATATCCGCTTGTATTCTGTCTTTTTTCGTTTGTATTTTTGTTACTTTTGATAACTCGACGTACTTATTTATGTCCTTTCTATTCGACACAACTGTGCTGTGTTGGTTATACAGGTAGGTATATGCTGACAGCACCGCGTCGAGGTCAAACTATGCATATGGTGGCAGTGGTCAGTGGACCTGGGAACCCAGTCTCATTCGAGTTAAAATTAGAATGGCCGCTTTATCTTCGTCTCCGATCCAAGGTTTATACAACTCTGGTCGCGGACGAGAGTTGAGTCATAATAAATAAACAACAGCACTTAATGAAAAATGACCTAACTTGTTCAGAATTACTGTTAGCGAATGTGCCATATACTGGAAACGAAGAATTCCAATGGGGATAAGATTCCTGAAAGTAATGGCAATTAAATGATTCCAGACATATACACGTCATAGCTAAGTGATAATTAGCCTTAATTACTGTTCAATCAGACAAACGTCACGAGTCGGTCGCCATGACAACAGCAACGCATGACACTGTCGTTATAATCTCCATGGAGACGCACGTAATTTTATTTCTAATTATTCTTAACCAAATCAAACATGAAAGATATGTCTTTATGCTCAGTTACATTCGTAAGTAAACATGTCGGGCATGCGCGCATCTATATCCGGTTATGGTTAAAATTTGAAGTATCATTTTCCAACAAGTCCTACCAACTAAAGCACAGAGCTTCCTGCGCAAACAATATTGGAACCAGTTTAACATCAATGGTATAATGACTGGGATGAGTCTTACACAGAGGATTCTATCTGCACATCTAAGATCTAAGGCGCTCATTTCGTTTGAGCTCTTAACAGCATGCTTCCAATGTGTTTACAGAGAAACCTTTAGATATTATTTTGTTCATTTTAGCCCTGTATTTCTTGCAGTAAAGTTGTGTTCAAGGCTACGAATGGTAGTTTGAGCTGGCGATTATTCGGTGGCCACACCATCCCAAACACAGACCACAGTATACACACTCTCGGGGAACATGTTGTTTTTTATTTGATTCGATTTTTTTTCTTCATCAGGGTTTAACCTCTGAGAGTTGTTATTTAGAGGACCGATTGACATGCTCTGTACTCGTGCGCATTAAATTACTTAACTGTTATTTGAGGTATTCTTGGGTCATTTGGACTTCCAAGAGAATAGACCTTCTGCCAAAATGATCGAACTAGAGTTACCTCCCTTTTGACCGGACATCTACGGTATCCAAGGTAAACAAACATGGATGACAGCCGATCGTTTGCTTGTTTGACAGTTGCTCAATGGCGACTTCCGGTTAAAATGTCGCTTACAACAACCAAAAAGGCAGAACGACTATTGTAAAATGGGCGATGAAGAAGAACTAGATGGGCCCAGCGCGAGTAGGTGTGTGCTGGCGGGGGGAAGGGGGTAGCTGCTTGAAGAGATAAGGATACATATTAGACACAGACAGACACTTGTATTACGTCAGAAGTGAGTCGGATGTTAATTTATACCCTACGCAAGACTTTCAAAAGAACCTGGTGACAGGCTGTTTACTGTGTTCTCAAATAAGAGGGGAGTATTTATGCCAAACAAACCCCAATTAAATTATCCTGAAACTTCACATGTGTGACAGCGGAGCCAAGAACTTAATGTTTAGAATAATGATCTTGTCGTGGGTTGTGCTTTCCAACCGGTTTACGACGCTGTAAAGCAATTATCAGTCTCCTCATCATACTCCCCGTCCCATCCCCCAGTCCCTCCCCATAAGCAGTTTATTTGTTACACGACATGCTCCTGAAGAACCACGCTCCTTCACTCCAAACCCAGATCCCAGCACATACAACCATCCTCCACGTACCAGCCACACCACACCCCTGACCCCTACAAGTAACATAAGTATTTCCGTACAAGGGCGTTCTTGGAGGAATCTAGTAGCTAATGCCGTGTTATTTTCAAGTTTTGATGTATAACCTCATGAAGCCCCGAGAACACCTGAGGTCTAATGCTTTCCCAATTCTCGAAAACACAGGGCCATGTTAGACTTTACACTGGAGGTTAGTCGGTTAGTGGGACATCTGCGTTTGTCCTCAACACCATTATATTATCATGGCCATATACTGGCAACATAGCATAATACAACACAGGCCACAATACAGCCTATACAAGACCACGCCACGACACGCCATACACACCACACCACGCCACCCAACAAATGTCAACTCGTCATAATACGTATTACACACATATGATACACAACTTCACAACAGTGCACACCAAGTAACAAAACGCACGCCACGACACGCCAGGTCACGACACGCCACGATACGACACAAAAGTCAACACCACTCTGGCTGTCTGATGATAAACCAACACAACGCATTATGACACTTCCCTCACAACAGGCTGAGACGGTATTCCTCTTGCTAGAGACCCCGGTTCGACTCTTCAGCAGTATTCCAGCAATACCAAGAAATGGGCTTCACACATTGTACCCATGTGAGGAAACGAGCCCGGGTCTTGAGCGTGACGAGCGAACGCTTAACCACTCGGCTACCTCACCGCTCCTAGTGTATTTAAGTGACAAAGGAAAAAGACAAGAACTTGTGTATAATTAATTGGCACAGATAATAAAAGTTAATATTTAGAACAGGGTTACAATGAAAAGACCGCAATATAATTTATAGGGGTCCTTGATGGCACAGGCAGTAACTTGTCTACTCGCCATATAGCTGGAATATTGAAGAGTGCGGCGTAAAACTAAATTCACTCGAATACGATTTTTAGCGGGACTTGAAGGAAAAGATAGTAAACGATTTTAAGCGGCGTTAGAAGAAAACATATACATGGGCGTAAAATATATATGGGGCTTGAAGGAAAAGGTTGTAAAGGGCGGATAATATGTACTACCTTTAAGTTCATCTTAACGGTCTCTTTCTAAAGGGTTGGAACAGTGCGCACCTTCCACACTACACGCACGTACCGCACAAATATGTCATGCATCATCTATATAATACATTAAGCTCAAACCATGATAAACACTGCTATACCTCTATCGATAATCTATGACTGATTAATTGATCACTGGTTAATCATATCACGTGACGATAGAATAAACTTGAATAGTCCACTAACAATAGAGAAATGACCAGAAAATGTTTGGTGAAATAACGTTACTGACGCTGACCGCAGTATTGACACCTTTCGTGGTCAATATTGGTCAGCCGGAACACAGGCTAGGCTCGGTCTATGTTGAAATAACGGTTCACCGATCTTTAATGAGAAGAATTTGATTGAATTGTTAGTGAGACATAAATGAGATTGAGAAATAGAATTTAGTACTTAATGAATTCCGGTCCAACAAGACAACTGATTATCCTTGGATAACTGGGCGGAAGGGTAGCCTATGAAACCCATTTCTGGTGTCAGGCGGGATATTGCTAGAAATCTCATATAAGCGGCGTAAAATTAAACTCACTAATAAGTGTACATACGGAATATAGATCACGGATATATACACACAACATGTAAATCACAGCTGTGTACGAGCTGTGTTGGTGGCAGAAGTTTACACATAGAATGTAGAAGACGGAGGTGTACACAGGATGTTGATCACAGAACTGTATGCACAGAATATTGACCATGAACCTGAACGCACAGACCCGGGTGCAAAAAGAACCAAAAACTTATTCCACAATAAAATTACACACACATCAAAACCCGCTGTCTATATTTGAACAATCATTTACCAAAGAATTTAACTCCGTTCAATATTGATTAATCCAACAACAACATATAGTCACTGGGGCACTGTTTACATATCTTTCACTGTCGAATACTAAAACAAATTCAGTCAAATTAGATTCCTTCAGAAAGATACACGGAGTTAATCATATTAGTCTTTGTGAGTATTGATTTAACATGTAACATGATATGTGAAATCACATTAAGAGGATTCTGTGGAATAATGGGGAAAGTAGGGCACTTGGGACATATACAATGTCTCTTAACATGGGTGGAATAACGGGGGAATGGGATATAGATGGTGTGACAAAACGAGTAATATCAGATGTCTAGTTCAAACTGGGAAACTGACAGTGCTAGAAACTGAGGTCGGAATCACGGGGTGTAACTTGGGACACATACAGCGGAATAACGGGAGAGCTGGGAACTTAAACAGGTGACTTGAACAAGGCATACGGGGGAAAGCGCTTTCGGGACACGTGTAATGTTACCGAACTTGTAATAACGGGGGAAAGGGCACTTGGGACACATGCAGTGTTACCAAACAAAGTGTAATAACACCGGAAGGGCATTTAACAAAACTTTGGCTTTAAAGTGTGACGGAATGACAGTGGTATATAACGTGAGTGAGTTTAGTTTTACGCCGCACGCAATAACATCCCAGCTATATGGCGGAGATATGTAAATAATCGAGTCTCGACCAGACAATCCAGTGATCAACAGCATAAGCATCGATCTGCGTAATTAGGAACCGATGACATGTGTCAACCAAGTCAGCGAGCCTTAATTACCACCCGATCGCGTTAGTCGCCTCTTACAACAAGCATAGTCGCCTTTCATGGCAAGCATGGGTTGCTGAAGACCTATTCTACCCCGGACCTTCACAGGTCGTAAGTGAGACTGATGACGTCAGTAATGACGTAATGGTGAGTGTTAACAGACCAATCTATTCGCCAGGATATTCACCTGAATGGTGAAAGAATGCGGCTTTAGGATGCTGGGATATAAGTATGAAGAAAGAGATTACTGCCCTCGTTCAGTACACTTTTTGTTTCTACATTTATCTCTCCCACTTCTCTCTTTAGATAGGTTTCAAAATAATCGAAACGAAATGTATGTTATTTGACAGCAATCGTTATATACACTATTGTATTGCCATATAACATGTATATATAATGTTTGTGGCTTGCAATTTACCATCAAAACTCTTTTCAAAATAAATATATGTTGTTGGGTCTTTTTTCGGAAATTGTGTACGCTCCTTTGTACGTCGTTTCTATATTATTTTCTACTTACTGTACAACGTACATACACGCACATATAGATACTGTGCGATTTCCAGCTGGTCACGTGTATATGATAAAAAGCACTTTACGATATTGAAAAGGGTCCTAATCCGTCCTGCCATGTGACCGGAATTGATAAAATCCTCGCTCACCAACCATCATAATGTGTAAAACACAACAATGATGGCATGACCCGTCATCCGTATACCAGCATCCTGTCCCAACAGCTGACCAGCCCCGCTGCCCAGTTGTACTATCCAACTGAGCCTTGGCACAATGTCGACCTTTACAACGGTGTTCAGATATACCCCAGGGGAAATCAAGCAAACGTGAGGACCACACCGTCGGGTTTACATTAGCGGTGATCCGTACAGGAGGCCCCTGCTTCCTCTGTAATCAGATTAACCATGACACCGCATGTAGTCCAGCCCATCGTGCCAATGCAACATTAATGTTGGCTTGAAATCACCATGCGGAAATCGTGTCTGTCATACATGCAAAAGAAACTCTAGTCGATATGTTGAAACTACATGCGAGAGTGATGACACGGAGGGTATTTTTTTAAACGACATGCATTTTAAAGGTAAGAGTACGTTGTATTTGAATATGTGACAAATTGTTTTGTCCATTATGGCCTTGTAGGAAGTATGATGGTTCGACAAGGGGTCTCATCTTCATCCATATATTAAAGGGCTAAAGTTGGGTTGGGAACCATTGACTTCTTGAAAACTCATGCTCCTGTAGCAGCATTGACTACATAAGGACACAGACTCCTGTGGAGTCTGAGGTAAGAGTGAACCTTTAGGACATTGGCTTTTGTTCAGCTCGAGGTAACATTGCCTTGTTTAGACCATTGGCTCCTGTGAAGCTTGAGATTACATTCAGTGTTTAGGACATTGGCTCCTGTGAGGCTTGAGGTTACGTTTAGTTTTGGGTCATTGACTCCTGTGAAGCTTGAGATTACATTCAGTGTTTAGGACACTGGCTCCGGCGAAGCTTCAGGTTACATCAGTGTTTGGGACATTGACTCCCGTGAAGCTTGAGATTACATTCAGTGTTTAGGACACTGGCTCCGGCGAAGCTTCAGGTTACATTCAGTGTTTGGGTCATTGACTCTTGTGAAGCTTGAGATTACATTCAGTGTTTATGTCTTTGGCTCCTGTGTGGCTTGTCCTGTGAAAACTTGCTGTTACATTCAGTGTGCAGGGAATTGACTACTGTGAAACTTACTGTTGCATTCAGTGTTTAGAGCATTGGCTCCAGTGAATCATGGGATTACATTCAGCGTTTAGGCCATTGGGTCCTGTGAAGCTTCAGGTTACATTCAGTGTTTAGCTCAGGGGTATCATGGACATGGATTCAGCTCGATGTAACACTGACCTGTTTTGGATTCAACTCGAGGTAACACTGACTTGCTTGGGATTCAACTCGATGTAACATTGACCTGTTTAGGAGTCGACTAGAGGTAACATTGACTTGTTTAGGATTCAGCTCAATGTAACATTGACTTATTTAGGTCACAGGCTACTGTGAAGCCTGAGGTAACATTGCCTATTCACATATTTTATATCAGGGGGTTCATCGATCCCAGCCCTCTTGAAACTGGGGAAGGTATGAATCACTGACTGAATTCCCGTGTATATTTGAATGTGTATGTCGATCATCTCATCAAAGACACCAGGGCATGTTTCATACGCATTCTTCCTGTGTAGAATTATGCATTGGGCAGCAGCTGGCTGAGTGAGACCACTTCCTCTGACCTGCTTGCATTTGGCTGGTGAATAATTAATGCAAGCTGTTTTAGGTGTGATGTAGACGAATACTGTCTCTGAATATATATAGCTTGAAACAGACAATTCCTTTTGAATTGAAAAGGACTCGAGTCAAAGAGAAGATTCAGAAATTGGGGAAATCTAGACTTGCTTCATTTAGGCTTTAGCTTTGCAGAAAGGGCTGGATAGAAAGGAAAAACGGTCCAGGGGCTGTAAGACAGACTAGGTGCGATGGTGTTTTCTATGGTTCATATAGTGCCCTTATCAGAGTCCACATAATAAATATTATTTATACATAATTATTATCAAATATTAGATATGATATATAATCTGTATTTCATGGTTTCTGCTCTATTGACGGATGTGTGGGGTGAGATTTGGGATAAGAATGATAAATAATACATTTCAGTGGATCTCCGTTGAATTGATGGCTAGCCTGAGTAGTGGAAGATGACGGTTCGTATTTGGGGTCTGACGTGGACGTGTGCTGGCGTGCTTGCGTGCCTGCGTGTGTGCATGCATGTTCACCGACAGGAATGAGCAAGGTGATTGGTGATCCATGTTTATTGATTCAGATGCAGAGTAAGTGAGTGGGTATGGATTAAGCCTTCAGCAATATACCAGCAATATCATGACGGAGGACGCCAGAAATGGGCTTGACACACTGAAACCATATGGGAATCGAATCCGGGACTTCAGCATGACGAGCGAATGCTTTGACCACTAAGCTTCCCCACCGCCCCTTGACACAGATGTAATGAACGGCTCACGTCCACAAACACAGATGAGAATTGGGCTGCTGGTTGCTCACACGGTGTGTGCAGACACACACCAGTAGGCACGTGACAGGAAGTCCGGGTGGAGAAAGGACCTGATAATTATACTCACCAGTCAGCCTTCGGCCCATTCAGAGAGACCAAGAAAAATAAGTACAGTCTTGTTTGTTCCTCCAATACGTACCTTCGGCGTTTTGCTAATAGATAAGTAACTATTCAGAAGGGCAGATAGGATTTAGACCAAGCCACTGAAATTACCACATTGGGTGAAAGACGCCATTTGAAGACACGTCGTCTGACTGTATCGCTTATGGACTGACTTTCTTGGTGATGTTCTATCCTTTCCTGTTAGTCTTCAAGTAAATGAGATCTCGAAATCGGATGGATGTCTTACCCAGCCAGCGTGCGAAATATAGTTTCCAAATTTTGCCAGTCAAAGTAACCTTAGTCTCAGTACGTTTCGTTACATTCCACTACTGAGTCTAACTAAACCTAGTAGGAGGTCGCTTCAGGTAAACTTTCAGCGACCTATGACCGTCCAATCAAACGCAAAAAGGCCGAACGGACTTCACCAATCAAACAAAGGCTACTGTTTATGGTTTAGAGGGACTAATCCCTCAACAGACGAAAATCCGCATAAAACACAGATATCTGAGCTGCAGTATACATGGTTACCATTAGCTAATATTTTCCCAAGCTGACATCCTTGAATATTGATAAGAACGCTATTTTCAGCGACTGTTGACAGTACCGTAGCGTGCTCCATGTGTGTTACCAGGTAGCTGTCGTGTGGAAAATAGAATTGTTCGGGCACAAACCTTTTCGAGGTTAAAGTTCAAAAGTGTGTGCGAATGTCCGCTTCCGCAATTTGATCATCTGTGTCCTGATTGGTCAATTGGTTACCTGACGTGACCTCCTGCTAGGTTTTGTTAGTGGCGCATAACGAAGCCTACTGAGACTACGTTTAATTTGACTGCAAATTTTACTATCCAGTTGGGCTAACTATGCCTGAAGGGTAACTCACAAAATAATTCACAAGTATGAAATTTGAATGTAGAAACTAAGAAAAGGATTACAAAAGTTGACGAGAAAAAGATAATGTCGGCATTACACGTGTTTCATCATCAAGCTGCTAATATGACAAACCTGTTTATCATGTTATATTCTAGTATATTATAACTCAACAGGCCAGAGAGAGTAATATATGTGGCGATTTACTGACCAGGGGGGACTTTCACTTGCCAAGGGCATGCGGACCTGTGACTTTTCGCCGTGCACACTGCCTTCTTACCGTTAACCTTCGTAAGCGAATGAGTGAGTGAGTTTAGTTTTACGCCGCTTTTAGCAATATTCCAGCGATATCACTGCGGGGGACACCAGAAAATGGGCTTTCACACATTGTGCCCCTTTGGGGAATCCAACCCGGGACTTCGGCGTGACGAGCGAACGCTTTATCCACTAGGCTACCCAACCGCCCCGATCGTAAGCGAATGAGCTGGACATAATTCACATAACTTATTAGTTATTGGCTTCACTGAGAATATCATTTCGAATATCTCGATCTAGATGGAGATGGGGAACAGGAGAAGAGAATGAGATATGGGTAAATGTTCCCAGTGTACTACATTGTTAAATGCTTACCCTTCCTATCAGTCGTAGATTCTATACTTCAAGGCTCAGACACATCATCAAGCGTGTGAGGTTTTATGCCGAATTTGGCAATGTTGTGGTACTCAAAAGCGGCCTGCATTTTTTTATGTGGGGAATCGAACCCGGAGTATGACGAAGAAACTTTAACCTGTATGTTAATCTACCGTACACGTCACCAAGTGACTGCATGGAGAATCTTACAGACCAGGTTGAGACTAGTCTTCCATCGTCAACCATGGGCTAGTCTCACTATCAAGTACGTGCTAGTCATCACTATCAAACAAAACCACAATTTACTCTTCTGGTAGCAAGCACAGGTTGTTCATCTTACAATCGACCATAGCCCAGTATTTGAAATGTGCAAGTCCGCCGCAACAGGAATGCGAGTATATCGAACACCAGAGGCCCTTCACGTAAACAGAGGCGTGATTATTGGTGTGTCGCAATGACTCCCGCAGTCCTGTACAGTCTTACAATAATCAATACTAACTTGAGTCGACGGGGTGATATCCTTGCATCTATGTGAGAACTTGTGTCGTGAGACAGCTTTATGATCACACGTGAATAGGGGAGGCAATGGTGTTTTCTCTGTTGAAAGCGAGGGTAACAGTAAAGACCCTTGTCGAACCCATGTCCAAATCTCAAGAGTTGTGAAAGTTATATACAGCATCCAATGGAGTTTAACGTCGAGTTCATATAATTATTGCACTTGCGCGCGTGTGTGTGCGTCTGCGCTAATTCGGTGCTACAATACGTTTCATTTTTCAAGCCTACCCATATGGCATGCCTGAGTCCTTTTCTTTATACAGTAAATGTCAAGCGCCAGGCACGGTAACAACAAGTCAGAGAGTGTCTCAACCGTCGACTCCAAGAAAACGCTTTGTCTCGGCAAGGTCACGGAGGCGGTGACTTATTGTGCCATATTGTTACAGCGACTGGTGCCATTGGGATTAATGGGCAGTTTGTTTCTCGGTGCCATTTTAAAGAAGTGCTTAGGAGGTGCCCAGCACGGGCATTGTAAATGATAAGGCGCATGCGCAGCCTATCCAGCAAACCAGGCTGACACATGATCTACCGTAGCCACTAAAGCGATATTTGCATGCAAATGACTACAGAGCGAAAATAAGAACCTGGGTAAAATGGGTCAAACGTAACAAATTTGAACAAGATTATTTTCTCCAACACATTAAAAAACACGTTTGTTTGTTTCAGATGGGCGTGTCCACTCGTGACCTCACAGAGCTACATGTGAGGAAGGGGCTTGTGTAGCCCAAACCCGGCATGCCTCCTGCGACCAACCTACGGATGCCATGCTCTACGCTCTTGGTCACCACCGAAGTCTACAACACCACCAGACGCGACACCACCATCGACAACGACGACCGCAATGCCCTGTTATACATCGTCGTCACGCTTCTCTTCTACTCCCTGGGCATTGTAGTCGGAATCATAACCTACCTGAAGCGCGAGAAGCGCGAAATGGAAGAGAGCAAAACTTTTGAAATGTTCATGAGTCTCAAAAGGGATCCTTTCACTGCAACGAAGCTACGTAGAGTTCAAATTGTAACGGAAAGACTTGAACAGCTTGAAAAAAATAGACTTGCAATAGAGATGTCACAGCGCACGGAGCTAGAAAGGTTGATGACAGATCGACATGACGAGGAGGTAGCGATTCATGGTGAGGACGATAGAAAAACGGAAGAAGAACAGATAAGCGTTCAGTCAGCAGAGGACACTGACGGGTCTGAAAGACCAACTGTTTTAGGTGTATCTGATTCCAGTTCTAACTCAGAAGATGACCCAAAGAGACTTCAGTTACAGAAACAGGCCAATGTATTTCAAGTGTCTCCATCGGGAGAGCCTATATCATCAGTCGTGGCCAAGATCTTTGACTCTGAGAGACGAGGCGGTCTTCCTAACTCACCTAAAGCCCTGCATTTATTTAATAGCCGTGGCAGGCTAAGTCGGGATCAGTCTTTAGACTCTGGTTCCGCTAGGGGGCGCTTGAGCAGAGACCAATCAGTTGATCTGACATCTGCTTCCGGTATATCCGGGAGTAGCGCCGCCGAAAGCAAGACTCACCCTGTGGAACCAGAAGGTTGTCTTGTCACCAACGTGTGACATGGTCCTATAGGATTTTTTGTGTGTTCGTTTGTTCTTCTCCGAGCGGCCAGTCACGACACAGTTTTGTTTGACATCACCTCTATGCAATGCCCAGACAGTTACAGACGTGACATCATCTTAGCACCATCACACTTTTACTTGTTTTTTACTCACGTTGTTTACGAAGTTTCCTCACAGTTTGTCAATTTATGCATCATTAAACGTACCACACAATGTGATTATCTTGCTTATTTCCTTCAGAGATAAATGTCACATTAAATGTCAAATTTTGTTGTCAGGGCTTGAAATACCACAAACTGACAAATATGCAAAAATATTAACTGACCTTATCGCCCAGCAAATGTGTGGTGTGGTGCGTGCATGCGTGCGTGCGTGCGTGCATGCGTGCGTCCTATTGAGAAAAAGGACATCCCACCCCTCTGGATCTGCCAATGAATGATGTAAAAATATATGGTTGCTTTTCCATTTAGGATGATGTGGGGTACTGTTAGTTCGATTATAGAAGAGGAAAACTGGTATGTTAGATACACTGAACAAGTGAACCTGTCACAAAATTCTTCGCCATTAAAGGTTTTGGGAAAGCAGAACACATGAAGCTTAAGAAAGTCATCTTAAACAGATGACATACCAGTGATAATAAAAACAGGATACATTTGTTGGTTACTAACAATAAATTTCAAATGAACATTGCTACAGTCATTTAGAATACATACGTATGGACACACTTTTTTTCTGAACGGCACATTCAAAATACTTACCAAGTGCTCTACGCCACACTTTAAAGATATTGCTATCCGTGGTTGTAATTGATAGATTCAAACGTCTCCACACCAAATATAAATCCCCCGATGTAACATAAATGGAAATATATAGTCATAATATACTTATCCTTTTTGACGTGTGTGTATTAGGCTATTAGACACACACTGCATTATATATCAGATTATACGAGTCATATCAAAAGCTGGGTAGTATACCCTTGGGTTTGAAACAAACAAAGGTGAGATTTGCGAAGGGGAAAGTTATTTTAATGAGCGATTGAGTATGGTTTTAAGCCACTTTTAGCAATATCCCAGCAATAATACGGGTGAGGACACCAGATATAGGTTTCACACATTATGCACATATAGGGAATCGAACCCGGGTTTTCGGACCGACAAGTGAACGCTTTAACCACTTAGCTATACTGTCTCCTCAGTTAGGGGTATTGTTTTCATGATGTCGAATATATCATTGTATCTTCCTCGCGATTGCCGACACATTATAAATAATGCATTATAAATAAAGACTAGTATGTTCCAGCGCCTGCCTACAGAGCTGATACTCCAGATGATTCGATTAGGGCCTTGCATCTTCTGCAGCGTGAGACAAAGATATTTGTTTCTGGTTGAGTATTAATTTTTATCTACAAAACATGTTTTCGCCTCAAGCGAAACCACGTCTTTGAACAGCCAGGTTCTAGTACTGTTCTCTAGCAAGCAGCGTGTTTCCAAAGACCCATGGTGTGCTGACCATTGATTCTTTTGTAGGGTGAGAACAAAGGAAACGCATAAAGCTTACTTTTAGAGGGTAGTGTGGGAAGAAAGGAACGTGTCTATAAAAAAAAGCACTAAACCTGTTATATTTACTCTGGATTATCGCAAAACGTCTGACGTGATCGGGGGTTCGTTGTTCTGGACGTATCCGATTGATCGTGTTTCCAGATAGAGCTAAGATATGTGCTTAATTGCGGACAAGTGATTACGGTTGGTCCTTGTCATGATAAACATTTGGCTCCAAGACAGGAAGCAGTTGACGGGATACTGAAGTAAACAATGACATGACATGTCTAGACTCAATCGATTACGGTTTCTCAGTGACGGTATGTCAATTTATTCCTTGAAACAAACCTAGGACGTCAAGGAGATACGATGTTTAGAAATGACTTTAATATATATTTGAATAAATGGTAAAAGCTGTGTGACTCTTTTACCAGATTTACAGACATAGAAGTATATCGAAGGATATAAGTCTTGAATTACATTGTTTTGGAATATCTATTTCAAAATGTGCCAAAAAACCATTTGACAAATCAGTTTGGTATATACCAGAATTATTATTCTCCTCTAAACCTGCTGGATAGTCAGAGATATACTTTAAAATATACAAATGCTCGACTTCAGATGGGATGATGGCCTTGCGGTTAACGCGTTCGCTTATCAGGCTGAAGACTCGGTTCGAGTCCTCAAGTGGGGATAAAGTAAGAAGCTCATTTCTGGAAGTCCTGTGTGGTATTGCTAAAAGTGGTGTAAAACAGCCCTCTTTCACTCTCTCCAGACACGAAAGTATCTAATTATTGCACAATATCTTCTTATCGACAAAAGAATATATCCCATATGTGACAAAACAAAAACACACCTCATATACTGAACATCATTGAAAACGCACCACCTGTAAATTTTGAAATAAGGCAATAGAATCTTTTGGAAATGGAAAATTAATGGTGGGAATTTTGATGATAACACACTAGATCGTAAATAACGCTCTACAGTAAAAAACGGATCGTTCGAACACATCATCGAACACATCACATGAAAACAACAAAATTCATGCACATCACACACGAAGGGCACAAATTGCATGCAGAAAGCATGCTGTTCAGGGGTATAAATGACCTTCGGCACAAAACCGTTCTCATTTTCGCAGTACTTTCGTAAGTAAAGTTTTTTCGCCATGCCAAGATTGTCACCAGAGGAACGAGAACAGGCCTTGGGTATGTTGCAGGACGGCGCTTCAAGCAGAAACATTGCACGACGATTTGGGTGTCATCATTCGACCATTCTGAGGCTTGCTAACAGATACCAACAAACAGGAACCAGCAGGGACCGGCAACGCCCAGGTCAGGCACGTGTTACCACCCCTCGTCAAGATCGAGACATTGTACGGCGCCATATTCGGGATCGAACCTTGCCCGCTGCCAGAACCGCCAACGCTGTCCAGGGTCGACGTGGTTTGATCAGCGCTTCCACCGTCCGACGCCGTCTCCGTGCGGCAGGGTTACGTTATCGACGCCCTTACGTTGGACCCATCCTGACTGACAGGCATCGCCGTGAACGCCGACAATGGGCTGAACAGCATCGTGTGTGGTTGTTACGACGTTGGCATGGTGTGGTGTTCTCCGACGAGTCGCGTTTTCACTTGCGAAATGCTGACGGGCGTCTACGGGTATGGCGTCGACGGGGTGAACGTTATCATCAGGATTGTGTTGTGCAAACCGATCGGTGGGGTGGAGACAGCATTATGGTGTGGGGAGGGATAAGTTATCACCACAGAACCGCTCTGATTGTTTGTCGTGGCAGAGTGAATGCCGTTTACTACCGTGACAACATTCTTCAGAACAACGTCGTTCCCTTCTTTCACCAGCATCAAGATCTGCACACATTTCAACATGACAATGCACGAGCCCACACTGTACGTGTTTCGATACAGTATCTGGCTAACAACAACATTCCTCTACTTCATTGGCCTGCATTGTCACCAGATTTGTCACCCATCGAACACTTGTGGGATTACATCGGCCAACGCCTCGCACGTCGTCCGCAGATCAACAACCTTGGGGAACTCGACAATGCCTTGCAGCAAGAGTGGAATGCAGTGCCTCAGGACTTTATTCAGAGACTTATCCGTTCAATGAGGAGACGTTGCACAGCTTGTGTTGCTGCTAACGGGGGTCATACACGCTACTGACTTTCCATTTTGACCCCATCTTTATTTCATTGTCAGCTGCATTAAATCTTCACTGTTTTGCTTGATTGTTTTTTGCTTCTTTTCTTTATCAAACATTGGTCTACACAAATATGTAAAATTTACATAAATTGCTCACTTCTGCTCTTAGAAATCCACAATTTTAGGGGTGGTGCGTTTTCAATGATGTTCAGTATATATAGTAAATGACGTGCACTAGTTTAGTCCGTGTGTGGTGTTCATATAACCGGTGGAACGGGTCAGGTTCAGCTGGTAGCCCAGTGGTTTAAGCGCCCGCTCATCACGCCTAACACCCGGGTTCGATTCCCGACATGATAGTGATATGTGGACCTATTTCTGGTGTCCCCCGCCGTGGTATTGTTGGAGTATTGATAAAAGCGACGTAAAACTAAACTCACTCACTTAAGTTCAATTAGGTAACAGTCGGCATGACAAAATCTCTTCATCGCCGACTTGCGATGAAACCCATCTGCGACATCCTGACGAAGATCACGTTCTGGACATTTTTCACACCTGTCCCTACTACATCAATGCAGAGAAAATGGCCTACAGATCTCAAGGGAGGTAATTATTCAAAGACATGGCTTGGTTATTGTCTCATTTCCTGATTTCCAGAAATAATGGCATATCACCAGCTACAGTCAAGACATCGTCTTTATCACATGCATGTTGTAACACACTGTTATGGTTACGTGTTAATGCATGTTGCTATGGAAATATAACGCTAGTGAGAAATAAAATAGAAAAAACAAAAGATTTGAAAAAACTTGCTACTTTCATGTACTTGGCAAAATCCTTTTGCCTAATTATGCATTTCAGATATAATCAACTTTTTATTTGAAAAATCAGTGTGCATATATCGGCCTTGAATGAGTAACCTTAAAGCCAGTTTACTGCCTCATTTAAGCGGTTGAGAGCAGGAATGGTGAGTTTAGTTTTACGCCGCATTCAGAAATGTTGAACGTCTATGGCAGCGGCCAGTAGACAATCGAGTCTGGACAAGACAATTAAGTGATCAACAGCATGAGCACTGATCTGCGTAATTGGGAACCTATCATATATGTCAACCAAGTCAGCGAGACTGTCCAAGCGAACCCGTTAGTCGCCTCTTACGACAAGCATAGTCGCGTAACGAGTGGACGCCTTACCACAGGTCTACCAATCGCTTCATATGTATGAATAAGTGAGTGAGTGAGTGAGTATTGTTTCATGCTGCTTGAAGCAATAGTCCAACAATATCAAGGCATTGGATAACAGAAACGGAATTTATGCATGGTATCCATATTGGGAATCGAACATGGGAGGAGGGAACGCTTTAAGCCCACCAACCCTTATTTATGAATGTGTTCGGACGGAGATGTTTGTTTTGCATTGGTTGTCTGTTGCTGTTTAATGGAGCATACAGCAATATTCCAGGTATTGACGGCTGTATGGAAATAATCGAGTCTTGACCAGACAATTCAGTGATCAACAGCATGAGCATCGATCTACGCAATTGTAATGCGACGGTGACACCAGTGTATGAAACCCCTAAACAAGACAGGAAAACATGTTGCTCACCCTGTTACCTAACCAGCCCTGTATTAAAAATAGGAAACCGAGGTAAGGTGTTAAAATAGTGTAATTAATCAATTACTTGTAGTGAGGTAAACTTAAACATATGCAAAAAAAAGCAATTTGTTAAAACATACCTTGGTGGTCACGTTTGATTCATTTAGTGTCACTGCCATCCGCATCAGAAAAAACAGAATCAGTTGGCCAGAATATTCTAAACATGTTCTTTCTGCAATAAGTGCAGGAGATTTGTAACTCTCCTTGTGAAAAGTAAACATATGCAACAGCAAATGCAAAATAATTAACGTGGTCACTGAAAGCATTGTCTAGGCCAATCAATTTATAGTTAGATAAATGGGTATCCTGATGTATGAAAGTTCACGAACAATACAGACATTGTCTACCTACCACACTTGTAAATTATTTTCGAAATATTTCCCGTAGACAATGACATGGTCAAATATATACACTTGGAAAATGTATTGGTCCACAGGGCTGGAATAAAGTAAAGTTGTAAGCCGGACATGTAACCAGCAGGCAACGGGTCGCCGTGCAGACATACACTGCAATGATAAGATAACGTGTCAACCAAGTCAGCGAGCCTGACTACCTGATGATCCCGTTGGTTGGCTCTTGCGACCGGCATGGGTTTCTGAAGACCAATTTTAACCCGGATATTCACGGGTCTGGGCTGGAAATGAATTCTACGGTTCCACGAAAAGAGTGAGACATGATGTTCTGTCACACTAGCGGCACGAAGAACTATCTACGAACTGGCTTTACGCCATATATATCAGCGTATGGGGCTATGTGACTCTGTCAAATATTTGACTGCAAACCGAAATGTAACTGACCCCATCTTTCTAATATTAGAAACGAGGATATTGGATGGATATTACAATATATTCCACGTAAAGATTAACAGTTTGCGACAGACATATTACCGTCCATTTCCAATCGCCTATCTACATGCATATAATTCCATATTGTGTGCAGGAAATGTCAAAGTTGTTCTATTCGCATTCGGTCATAAATGAAGAAATCTGATTGGTCAGTTCACATCTTTGATCTGATTAGCGTTAATCTATCAGGTCGCATCTTCCTTTGAAGATGCCGTGTATATCATTTTCTTCGTCTCGAACCCGGCATCTTGTAAATAATGAAGTGTACGAACAAAGACTCGACCAGTTGCTATCGACGAAACGCTTTGTTAAAGACTGGATTCTGTCCTGACAACATCGCTGACATGAGATTAAAATATTTGTAGTTGTACAAAGGAATGGTTTTGTCAGTAAGGCATTTCTTTCGTTCTGAGTAAAACGTGTGTTTTGACAGCTTGGTTCCAATCAGCTCCCTAGCATGGCACCGTGTTTTCAGACAAAGACCCTGAATTTACTGATCATTGATTCTATTGTACGATCAGTACAAAGGGGATTGCAATAAAGCTTAGTTTTACGGGACGGCGTGGAAAACGTCGAAGAATTCTATAAATTCCGAATACTAAACTTGTAATATTTACATAGATTTCATTGCCGTGAGAACCGACTAAAGTGATCGGTGGCCGACGTGTTGAATCATGTCATCGAGTTCCAGTAGTGCAGATCGATAATATTATTCACGATCTCAATCATGTGATTGTCTGGGCCAAGCTCGATCGTTTACTGGTGGAAAGCCTGATAGTTTTACTATCTTTTCCTAATCTCTTTATTCCAGTATTGAAGAGGCCACAGGCGCATATATATCATATAATGTCTGATATCATTAATAATATCATACAATCACAATATTTGCAAAGGCTATTTTCTGTGTTCAAGATCATGGTGGATGTACATAAGTTTGCGAATATATGTTGTATTACTGGAGTTTATTAACAATTTAAATTTAAACGTGGTATGATATGAATGGTAATATTGTAATAAATATTTTGTCCTTAAATCAGTTGAATAAGGAGAATTTTAGACATACAAGCAAAAAGTGGACCTCATCTTCATTTACAAAATTTGCACTGTTTTCTGTTATATCTGAATATTATATCTGCCAGCCTCAGTCATTAGATCATGTAATAGTTTTAGTATTGTGGAATTAAACAGAATAAGAAACAAAATGAGAAACAAAATAGGAAACAAATGCTTAATGGTTGTGGACACAAGTGCTAAACAATCTCCAAGAACATCGATGAGAACATCATGTATTTCGACAGCAGGTGTTTAACGGAAGAATCCATTACAATTGAACAGCATGACATAGACGTGCGAGGGACACGCGTCTGAATTGTGTCGGTCAGTGCACCACGTCGAGAAACCTTCATGATCTTCATATCCTGTTTCCGTTACGTGCAGATCCGCGAGTTCAGGACCTATTTTCGAAGTTCTATTAACGCTAAGATAATCCTAAGTACCATACATTAACACGAACTTACGACTATCTTAGCGCTAGGACAGAGTCGAAAATCTAGGCCCGGTAATCTTTCCAGTCACGTAGAGTGAGTGAGTGAATTGGGATTGATGTTGAACAGCAGTGTATTATATCACGGCTTGTCGCGTGAATGAAAACCTTGAGGTTGTGTGGGTACCACACCTTTGCATACATGGTGAAATCCACGAGCACTGTTGATACCTTCTAAAGCTAGAAACAGCCGTTGATATCAAAGATTCGATTCTACTGTCGTCGGTTCCTGTCGTCTCCAAGGGAGGCAACGCTAGACAAACACTTGAGGTTGCTGAGATGGCTGGGTCACCATTCCCCTCTCTCCCAGTGGGAATGAAGAATTTAGAAGTACAATGGATTGCAGGTTTTAGGACAGAGGGTGAAGCAAGAAACGTCTTGAAGGAGAGTAAGGTCGTGCGCAAAATTACAGCATCTAGGAGGTGGGAAATGTGTGGAGATATCAGTCTTTTGAATGTTCTTACGATAAACACGCTCTTTTTCGCAGATATATTGGAATAGTGAGCTACTATGCTTTCAAGTCGCCAAATGTAAATATTACAGCATTATCAGGGCGGGGGCACCACACATTGTGATCATGCAGGGAATCGGACCCTACTTTTTAGTGTGACTAGCGAACGCCTTAACAAACACGCTACCACATATTAGGATACGAATCATCTGGCGCTAAACCCGGAAACATAATCAGACCGACTTTGGGATACGAAGTGACTTTGTACAATGTGTAAAGTGTTCGCTCGTCTCGCTGAAGACCCATGTTCGATTCCCCACATGGGTACAATGTGTGAAGCCAATTTCTGGTGTCCCCCGCCGTGATATTGGTGGAATAGTGTGGTGGCGTGTGGTCCTGTGCTCAAAGCTCAGGTCATCATCGAGCTCGGACAGTCCTGGCATGGACTGACCGTGTTTGGCAGCTTGACTTAACACATGTGGTCTCACATTAGGCAAGTACGTCTGTTCAAAGGTTCCTCTGTTCACTCAGCAGAAAATGGGTACCCGATAGAATAAGTCATGTAACCACTAACCTTCTAGCGCAGAGCAGGCAGCATGGAGTAATGCGCATGATAAATAGACTATTATTATCATTATTATTATCACATTGTGAGAAGTGGCGTAAAACCGTTCTCATTCACTCAATGCGTGTCTATTCCTTGGTTTTCTGTCTTTTCAGACAATGACTCTCCTTTCCGCTCTGAAAATAGATTCTCATGACAGTGATGTTGTGCCTATTTCACAATCACGTGTTCATTTGCAAAACCAAGCAAATTTGTTTTGTGGAACCTATGTTGTTTTTAGTTAATCCCCACTTGTGTTAAAATAAGAAAAGCCTTTTTTGTGTACAGCCAATATCCTGATTAGAACTGTTCCAGCACTATAGTCACAATACGCATTTAGCAAAACATATATTGACGGACGTGATTTCAGTCTATTCTGAGATTACTTTAAATGCCGTTCCTGATGTGTGTCCTTGTGCAACAACGTGGATTTTGGATAGCTGAAAACGCCCGGTAATGGTGCGAATGTGTGGCTAGCTGTATATTTACATTCCGAGAATAGAACGTTAAAACATGCCTGAGACTTTTACTTGGGGTCGGTTTCACGCGCTATTTTATTCGTTGTGAGACTAAATGAGTTGATTTGCGAAAGGAGTTTCAACTCTGTGGTTAAGGCTTGCTCTCTTGTACGCCAGTGCAAAGGTCGTCGTCTACCTATTCAATGACGTTATAGGGTTGCTGATAGACAATCCAGTGATCAATAACATGAGCATCGAGATACGTAACTGAGATACGACGACGTGTCAACCAAGGCAACCCCGATCCTGTTAACCGCCTCTAACGACAAGTTTGAGCTGCTGAAGGCAAGGGCGGATACAGCTGTTGGAGGAAGGGGGTGCACACTATTGATAAAAGGTGGGTGCACACTTCAGTTTCACCCGAGTTTTTATGGTCATTTAACACAATTGAAGGGGAAAAGGGTGGTGTGTTGTGGTGTGGTGTGATGTGCTAAACCCACCACCACCCATCACCTCACCCGGATCTTAATAGTCAAGGTTGGACGTACATATCTACGACAGTTTGTCTTCAATTCATGAGAGTGAGTGAGCTTAGTTTTACGCCGCTTTTAGCAGCAGTTCAGCAATATCACGGCGGACGACCCCAGAAATGAGCCTCACACAATATACCCATGTGGGAGTCGAACCAGTGTCTTCGGCGTAACGATCGAAAGCTTTAAACTCTGGGCTTCTCATATGCTCTCTGCAAATACAGAAATAAATAACAATCAGTGAGAGTTGATCAACCACGTTGGTCGATAGGCCTGTGACCTCTAGGCTCCCTAGTAGCGTTATCTTCTGATTTTTCTCAGTGTTCAGGACATAGTCAGAACAACCTATGATTCTCTGGATTCCCAGTTCTCCAATCGCATCCCCTCGAGTACATTGCAGCTTCATTAATTACCCCATTAATCTCGACAGAAACGTAATTTCCGATGTCTGACGCGAAGACCGATCGTGAAGACCCTCTCAGAACCAAAGTCGTCTCGGAGCACGTACCGTGTGCAGCCATATAACAGCGCTATATGTAGGGAGTCAGAATCGTTGAAATTACTGTGTTTGATGCCACTGATCTAAGTAGACAAAGACGGAACATACACCAGTGTTGACGTTGTGTGTTCTGTGCTGTTGCTGAAGTCGGTCGTCACGTGTCACGCTTTACAAAATCATTTGAGGCCCTCTGGGCTTTCGCTGAGTGTTAGATGCTAATCACCAGCACAAATATTCATGCAGATAGAAGACTATATGCCTGCCTTAACAGTGATTCGAATCGGTTTGTATCCCAAGAGACGTGTTTACGTTTGAGCTGAGAAGATAACTTCATTGCGAGCGACAAAAGGATGGAGAAACAGCCGTTAAATCTTCATTCAGTATTATATTACGTTACGTGTCTTAGCGAAGTGAAAGGGTTATGGTGTGTTTTAACTGAGTGGTGAGTGGATAAGTTTTTATTGTGTTTTTTATGTTGATTTTATGTTGCTTTAGCACTATTCTAGCAACAACATGTCGGAGGACACCAGAAAGGGGTGTCCACGTGGGGAATCGAAGCTGGGTCTGCGGTCTGACAAGCGAACGCCAAGTCAAAATATTGATTACAGAACAGTCTCGTTTCCTGTTTACTGGGTCCCATCCCATTACGCAACTTAGTGCGACAACCAGTCCAGAATTTTCAGACTAATTAATTTAACTGGGTACATAAATATTAATTTGATACATCTAAGCACTTGTATATTGCAACACTACGCTCCTACTGTTCCTTGCAAACACGTCGTACAACGTGCTCCGTCGCACAGCGAGCTCCGACAACCGGAAACCTGCAAATCGTAGTAATCTCAAAACGAGGCTCTGCCGCTAGAAAACTTTGTGGCGGTCTGGTATGAAAATTTATACTACTCAAAATTTGATAAGGATCACTAGGTTGTATGTGTGTAATTTACCACTAACATAACAAATGACATAAATTTGACTCAGAAACGTGTTTACTCAGGTTATGAATGAAAAATCATGAACGGCATGAACTTTTATCAATACGGAATGCTTGAAATCTGATAACACCAAAAGGTGTTCATTACACAATGTTAACAGCAAACCAGAGAAAGAATTGCACAGTTTTGGGGGGATAGTCCATCATAACACTTAATCGACGAAGTGTCAATACCGGGTATGGCCTCCCCTTGCATCAATGACGGCTTGACAACGTCGAGCCATGCTGTCAATAAGCACCGGATGTTTCCAGTGGGAAGGTTGTTCCACTCTTCCACGAGGGCGTTTCCGAGCTCTGCTAAATTTCGGGGGTTGTGCTCTATGGCGTGAAAGGGCAACCTGCAGCATGTTCCAGACATGCTCAATCGAGTTCAAGTCCGGCGAGCGCGTTAGCCAGTCCATGCGGACAATTGTCTCCTCCTGAAGGCACTGCTCCACCACTCTGGCGCGATAAGGATATGCGTTATCATCCATCCATCAGGATGAACTCAGGGCCAACAACACCAGCGTAGGGTCTAACGTAAACATCGAGGATCTCATCCCGTTACCGCACCCCCGTCATTGTTACTCTCTCCAGGACATGAAAATCTGTTCTTCCATCCCTGCTGATTCCACCCCAGACCATGATGGAACCACCACCATAAAGGCCATGTTCACTGGTGTTGGCATCATGGAAACGTTCACGTTGACGTCGCCACACTTGGTGCCTCCTGTCTTTAAAGTCCAAACAGTACCTGGACTCATCGGTGAACAGAACTGGAACCCAATCGTTCTGTGTCCAAGTGGCATGATCTTCAGCCCAGTCCAATCGCTCCCGCCGGTGTCGAACAGTCAGAGGGATTCGAACACATTCCCTTCTCGAGTTGAGACCTGCATTGTGAAGACGATTCCGTATCGTCTAAGTGGACACATTCACCCCCGAGGCGTTCAGGAGGTCGTTACGTAGGCTGGTTGCTGTCCAGAAGGGATGGCGTCGTGCCTGAGGAGCCACAAAATGGTCTTGGCGTTGGGTAGTCGACCTCTGACGACCAGCCCCATGTCGGTGTGCTGCTGTACCAAAAGTTTGCTGTCGGTTCCAGGTCCTGTGTACAACGCTCTGACTGACGTTTAGTGCATTTGCAACGTCACGTTGTGAACAGCCAGCGTCAAGCATTCCAATACATCTGTCCAGTTGTTCTGTCGTCATTCGACGCCTTACACGTTGAGGGGGCATTGTGTTGATAAACGTAGTGTAAACACTCAAGTAAGTTTGAAATGTTAGAATGAATCAGACACCGATGCCTGAGTGAAAATCGTGCAATGGTAGCAAAAGCATAAACTGTGATGAAAAACGCATTTCCAATTGCATGAAATGCACGTGCAAGTTTGTTGAAGACGTTTTTGATTTCACTTGAACACAATATTGCCAGTTATGCAGCTATTAATTTTTAAAAAAGAAAAATATCTATGATCCTTATCAAATTTTGAGTAGTATATATCACTCTTATTATGTCTTACAATAATACACTGAATAAGCGCAAAAGAAAAACACATCACAAGTATCACCAGTGAGCCAGATACATTGTAAATCATTTTACGACCACATCAAACAAGGACAGTCAATGATTTCCTATTTTAGGTATGCTGCCTAAACCTTGCCATAAAATATAGAAATACGGTGTTATTAAAGTTTAAATTTAAAACTCATTAAGTAAGTATCATTTTCGTATGAAACAAGGCATTGGAATTCAGTGTAACCAGAGTTGTTTGTGATGTCTTTTTTTCACTTTTACAGGAGAAAATTCGGATCGGCTGAAAAGTAGGTCAGTGTCTGAATGGGTTAATGGGACTCATGTTTCAAAATGAGGCTACCCCAAACCTTTTCTCTGGAAACTTATGACATGAAACCAATTTCGCCATGCGGAAACCATGCACTTTCACTCGCTAATCTAGGAATTATACTCTTGAAGTACTCTTGAGATATGCTTCCGAACTATAATTGGATAACCTACAATTTAATAACTATGCAGTATTTTAGCAGTAAAATTCAATTGTTATTTTTTAAAATAAAGCTTCACACAAGACACTGGCTGTTTTAAATGTCTTTGTCGTAATCAGCATGAGGGAATTGTGTTTGATGTAAACAAACTTTCAGTTATATCGTTATGTCAGCTATGTTTGTTAAGCCAAGCTGAAGTGATGTTTCTGACGTTTATAGTGAGTGAGTTTTAGTAATAACAGATATCTAGTTCAAATTGGGAAACTAACAGTGCTAGAAACTGAGGTCGGAATCACAGGGTGTAACTTGGGACACATACAGCGGAATAACGGGAGAGCTGGGAACTTAAACAGGTGACTTGAACAAGGCATACGGGGGAAAGCGCTTTCGGGACACGTGTAATGTTACCGAACTTGTAATAACGGGGGAAAGGGCACTTGGGACACATGCAGTGTTACCAAACAAAGTGTAATAACACCGGAAGGGCATTTAACAAAACTTTGGCCTTAAAGTGTGACGGTATGACAGTGGTATATAACGTGAGTTTAGTTTTACGCTGCACTCAGCAATATTCCAGCTATATGTCGGGCCCGGGTCTGTAACTAATCCAGTCTGGACCAGACAATCCAGTGATCAACAGCATGGGCATCGATCTGCACACTTTGGAACCAATGACATGTCAACCAAGTCAGCGAGCCTGACCACCCGATCCCATAAATAGCCTCTTACGACAAGCATAGTCGCCTTTAGTGGCAAGCATGGGTTGCTGAATTCTCCTCAGAATTGACGTTTTCAGGTCCAAGAAGATCGGGATTGACTGGAGAAGATCAGCAACCCATGCTTGTCGCAAGTGGCGTCTAATGGGATGAGGTGGTCAAGTTTCCTGGCGAGGTCAGTGCATGCCGTCATATGCCTATAGGGTCCCATCGCAGTGTCCGTGTCCGAACCAGACAGAAAGCCAGAATACTGCTGAGTGCGATGGTCAAAAACGAACATCACAAATCCCAATGACCATTATGATAGCAAAATTTTCATTTGTAGTCTCTATAATAATGCGTTGTTGTTGCTGTAGGTTATTGGTAACAATCTCGAAATCGACTATTGTTTCATTCATAATTATCAAACACAAACTGTCTACAACGAATCAGCAATAACAGGATTATGGAACAAACAGGGGACGCAACTCTACACGTCTATGTAACGTCCTCGGTGTGACCCCTGTAGTACAACATTCAAAATACTTATCAAACCTCCATGTAAGAGTGAGTATCGTCTAGTAATTGTTGTGTCAGGTTTTGTTAATAATGCTCGTATGTATCAATAAATAAATGTCATTTGGGATGTGGGAACGGAATGAACTCTTACCGAGGAAGGCTATAACCAGTCACGAAGGGACCAGGTTGCACCAACACTTCTGAATGCGACAATGAATGTCTTATGTTGCAGGGCGTGCAGTCATCCCACAGATGACATTCTTACCTTATCAGATTGCCGGCGGGGTTAACCTCTTTGGTCATGTGGACAAGGCGCCCGACTTCGGATGAGAAGGTCCGTCGTTCGAATCCCAGCACGGGTCTCGGAAATTTTGGGGCCGCTACACTTCACCTTTACGAAGCTAAAATCTGGTAGTTGCGTATGAGTCAGTGTAGGTCACGGTAACCCCAGACAAGTTTTAACACCAGCTCAATCGAACAGCTTAAAGCTATCAGTTTTCATTTATTACATTCTTTTGCGACGGCAGATTGAAACATGCTGGTAACATCTGGCCGTTGTGGCAGTAACTTCCGGGTACAGATGTTCGGCTAGCATGCAGTTTACTGGGCGCAGCACAAGCCAGTGCTGCGGAGCAGTTGTTTCGCTATCTTTTACATTTCAAAGGGTTTGGGAAAAGCACCCTTTACGATGCTTGGGGTTAAGCACCCTTTACGACCCTTAGGGTTAGGGTTGGGCCCCCTTTACGATCCTTGGGCTTTGAGGGTAAGGTTAGACACCCTTTACGATCGTTAGGGTTAGGGCTAGGGATTGGAGTTAGGGTCTGGTACGATTTCCGATCTTTAGGGAGTGCTAATGAATCTGAAAAAAATGCGCCCAGTACTCGCATATATTCTTCCGCCCTATCACTTCAACAGCTTTAGATAGAAGAAAGAACTGGCCCTGAGTACAAACTTAAATTGCCAGGTTGTTGATTTGACAGGATTGCATTAATGTAATGTAGAAAGCAAAACAATAAATGTACAATAGCTGGGTTTTAGCTTATTAGTACACAATGGACAGGTGAACGTTCGATGTTGTCTGTTTCTGAGTTTCATAAATGTCCCATCTTGTTTCAAGTCATTGGAAGTCATTAGAAGTCAGCCTGATGGTTCAAGCCACTGTTCAAATCCTCTAAAGCAAACATGAAAAGGAGGTACTTCATGTGTCCCTGCCTGAATCTTGGAATTGTTGTTCACACGATCCTTCTGTACACCATCTGCATAAGTTTTGCAGTTGGTTACCCCAGGTTGGTGGAGAAATCAATCTTGGATCGAACCATATATTTATATATATAACAGATAGTAGGTGTTTTAAGTGAGTCTAAACTTTTAATGGGAAGTATAGATGGGATGTTGCTGAATGCACCCTTAAACAAACTGAACAGTGCTGTAGATCTGTTCTAAACTGTGATCCAGTCAGGTTGAATGTACAACAAAAACAATGATGTGGTGATATATTCAAACAGGTTTATTTCATACCTTACTACTTGGCTGGCAGGTGGATTACAGACATACAGACAACACTCTCCACTGCAGACACTGTGACTCAAGTATACACTATTGCCAGATTTGACAATCTCAGATTCATGCAGATGAAATAAAACAACCAGAAAATACAACCTGCTTAATCTACATGATGGTTGTCTGTTAAAAATGAGGGCTGGATGGAACGAAATTTGGGGAGAACACAATACATCATTTGCTAGAAGAGGTTCATTAGAAATAATACACATATTTGGTGAGGGTCATAAAAAATGATATTTTATAACAAATACGGAGTGCTTTTGAATCTGGTTTTTTTTCAGATAATAAAACAAATGATAACAACCCTGGAAGTATCATCCAAAACTGTGACCAGCATTAGGAAATGTAGTAATTTCCAGAACATTTTTGCAGGTACAACTGACTAGTCTCTACCCAGATTAAAATTTTGCCATCCCAGTATTGCTGGTGCTTGCATTATCATTCGAAGTGAGAACCTGTTGACACTTAAGTGTTAAATGTGAAATTACAAATCTAAAATACATACACTGAAAAACTGGCAAGAAAAATTCAAATTACTAAATTCAACACATTGTCTGTGTCATTTTGCTCTCTGAGAATATGAGAATACATTCAGCCACATTTCCACGCAGTCGCCATCTGCTCAATACATTGATTCAAATAATTGGGTTCGTAAAGTTGATGTAAAGGGTTGGGCTTCACTTCAATGATTTAAAAACATGAACATTTCATTAGCTCAATCAAATTAGACACTCATCACTTCTACATTGTAGAATGGCTGTATGAATTCTCTGGGGATGCAGGAATTAGGGGTAAAACAGTACATTTTTGCTATGGAACATATTGCGGTACAAGGGGTTTAGTTCGTTCTGCTGAGGTTCAGTATATAATATATGATCATAATACAGAAAACTGATGAGTCAAACCTCCATTGTTTCATAAGATGGAAAAATATGCATAACCTTTGCTACTTTGTAACTGTCAAAAGGTTAATATATTTTACAAAAAACAAAAACAAACAATATTTGGATTATATCAAGGTATACCAAACCAAAGACAAAATACCGCAGTTCAATCAATACAATGGTATACCGTTTCACCCTTGCAGGAATGTACTGTTTTCAAAACCTTCATCTCAAGCATCTAAAACACCAAATTTGAGTAGGTGATAAATCACATATCACTGATTTTGCAGTGTAACAAATCTTACAATTATAGTAACAACACAAACATTCTTTTATAGTGGTGGAAAAGGGAGAGACTAATCATGAAAAACAAAAAGACATGAATCGCTAGTTCTCTCTTGTATCACGAATCCAAGAACAAAGTGATACTTTCAACACTGTTTCAGTCTAATTGCAGTCATCACTATAACATAGGAATTAATGATAGTAAAGTGGGGATATATAACCCTTTAATGAAACTCATGAGCTGCTGACAGATTAAGGGTCAGAAAATTGGTTCAAACCAAAGACCAGCGGATCCTGGTAGAACTAAGGGAGTGCAATCGGTTTTGTAACTCATGCCTGTGATACAGCAGCACATAGTTTGCATAGGAAAGAGTGCATTGCCCACAATACAGCCAGTCTCAGTAAAGACAGAGATTTCACCCAGACAGATCCAACTCTGCTTTCACACCTAACAACCCACAGAGGGGTACCACCAAATGATTATTTGTGGTACATTAGTTGATATAAAACTTTCAAATGAAGATGGAAAAGACATACAGCTGAATAGTTCTAGATGGTTGACAGATGATTGTCACAAAAACCCAAAGACCATCCTCCAAGGAGGATGAGAAGTTCAAGCAGTGAGGCATGGCATCAGCATGCAGGATCTGATGAGATTAAAGCTGAAAATGGACGGAATGTTGATGCAGTTTCAAAGACTGACAGATCGCCTACGCAGGCATATCTTGGGAATAAAAATACTCTGTCATATTTACAATGTATTAGAATACACATACTTCACAAACAAGGGTATCGGTGAAGAGTTCTCCTCCCTAGTTTACAGTAATCACTTCAAGGTCGATGTTTTCCAAAAGCAGTACAGAACCCTTCAAAAGAAAGGACCAACTTCCTGGCCAACACAACATGTACAAGAATTAATTGTTTAAATGTGGTCTTTACATGAATTAGGAATCCCGCAGCTTGCTACAACATCACTTGGCCTAAAGACAAGTTGATGCAATTTCCCTGATTAACCACAAAAAAACATTTCTACTTCAGGAAGTTTAATTTTCAAATGCAATTCAAGACACACATGTCATTAAAACAACAAGATCAGATGGTCTATTTCAGATCAGTGATTAATCCCACAGGAATTTGAAGAGGATGAGAACGTCTGTGCATTAGGACACATAAAACAGAGTTTGAACATATGGAAAGTCATCCTTATTAAACTTCAATCAACCAATTAACAAGGTCTTCAGGGCACTGTTCAATATATAAAATTGTTCACTAATATTCTGTGTCTAATGGTCAAAACAAAGACAGTAATACAGACTTATTTTATATGAGGGTTCTTAAAAGAGTTAGCATCATTATAAAAGTGATTTCCACAAAGACAGCCCTGTGTTTGCCAGTGTTATACATCCATTAATGATCAGTTAATACACTAACCTGGATTATTTGCATACCTATCTAAATTTTAGTAAGCCACTAATCCCTGTATAAATATGAATAATACAAACTTTATATAAATAAAATAACTCCAAATAATGACTATGAACCTTCACAGTGAAAAGATCACTAACCTGTTCATTTAACACAGTTACTGAAATCTGGCAAATAATAACTCATATCTTGATGCAAAAATGCATAAAACTGTTCTCTGCAGTGTACGTATTGTTCAAAGTTCTTTTCAAATATATTTCAATTTTTATCTTAACATAAAAGTGTTATACAAAAGGTTTTTTCTCATTCACCTCAAATATGACCTTAAAAACATGAGGAAATATGTTCTTGCAACAAACAGTGACTCACACAACAGTCAATGATAAATACAGTATATATTTATTTGCTTGAGGGATTAAAATAGCCTCAGTTGTCAAAATCATTTAGAGTTATCTGCCCTTCCTAGCTCTTCCTTGTAGAACAGAACAAACATCTCCACAGAAAATACACTCTGACAAAACTGACAAAGGTATGCTTGATACTATCAATTATAATGTGAAGCTTTTCAAATTTCTTCTGCCTTTAAAGTATTTTGTCGTGAATGAAGAGTGACCGTGTATTAAATGTGCATATGTTGAACATTATACAAACCATACCATCAATATAATGAGGTTTTCACAAAAACTCCCAATGAATTCAATATCTACTATGCAACATCCAATAACCAGCCATAATGGTTGTCAAAGACAAATCAGGAATTTTTACTGATGTTTTCAGATTCTTAATTACTAACTTGAGATAAGCATTATGTTTCAGATGTTAAAAACATGGGGCACTGGATGCTAAATAACTGTCACAAATCCCAGATCATAAAATGACTATAGACATTAATAGCTAAAATATTGTCATGAAAGTACTCTCTATGTGAACTCTCACCAACAGGATATCACAATGGAATACAATGCGCAGGTGAGTTTAGTTTTATGCCAATTTTATTTATATATATTCCAGCAATAGAAGATCTTGGACACCTGAAATGGGCTTCACACACTGTACCCACGTGGGGAATCAAACCTGGGTCTTTGGTGTGACAAGCGAACAACTTCATTCCTTGGCGACACAACCGCCCCAGAATACAATGAATGAGTGAGGTTTTACGTCGCTTTTAGTAGTAATACAGCAGAATGACGGCAGGGGACAGCAGAATTTGATGGGAATCAAACCCATGTTTACAGCATGATGAACAAACACTTTAACCTTCTGGCTACCCCATCACAATGATGTTATGATACAACAGATGACGTATCAAGTATTCATTGTAACTTGACCACACTTGGTTAAAAGTGTGTTTAAAATATTAAAATATTGATCAAACTAATGCCAGGTAAGCTCAAGCAACCCTAACTCTATTTAAGCAATAAAAGAGGTCCTTTTAACTTGTTGGTCATAACCACCTAAATATACTGGACAAACTTAGTTAGGGATATTGGTATTTTTATGTTTGATATTTCATAAGTATGTCAATGAATAAATAGATCATTATCATAATTTCAAAATTTACACATATTCCTCACTATAATTGTCCAGTATATTAACAACTATGCACATCAGACAGTCACAGAATTGTGTCCCTTTATGAAATATTTGTATTGGAATTTCCGATATAATGTAATATTTCACACGCTACATTTTGTGTCTTTCAATTTTCACAATTCATCCAAAACCGAAAGCAGGAAGGAAAACTATATTAATTTAATTTCGAAATCAACTTTTTGTAGCAACCTTTGGTTCCCAGTGATTGTAAGCTGAGACGTTCTTGAAAGTCATCTGAAAGATGTGGATAACAGAACATGATGAACGAGGATCCAGCACTACTGACACTATCTCAGAGAATTCTTATTAACAAGGGAAAAAATATTAATTTAGATTGGAAAATTTATAACATTTTTTCTCCAAATGCAATTGTGATATGAAGTTTCTGATATTTAATCATTTTCAAATTACTATTAACAATTCAAAAACGGCAACATCTGCTGAGCATCCTTTAAACTTCCAACCAGCAGCTGACTTGGATAGATCATTAACACATACTTACAAGGTCCCATGTAAGTATCCCTGTGCTTGAAGGAAGGGTGACTGAGGATTAACCGTGCATAAAATCAGTATTGACCTGTCATGGTTGAATATCACACTTAGCCCTGTCCAAGCTTCAAAAATAAAATTGGTACATAATCAAGGTTATACTCAACAAACCAGTGATTAGTATTCCCAGAGATTTTCATCACTGTTAGGATCCTATGTCACAAAACGAGGTTAACATGACAAACCACATCATAAAAGAACTCTGATTGCTCATTGGTGAGTGAGTGAGTGAGTGAGTGAGGTTTTATTTTTCTATCAGCAAGATTCCATCAATAATTGGCTTCACTCATTGTACCCAGTGTGGAAAATCGAATCTGGGACTCTATTGTGACAAGTGAACATTTCATCCACTAGGCTACCATAATTCCCCAGATTTTTGTTAAATATTATAGGTTCCTTGGGACATTTTCTACTTTTGATGAAAAACTATTACAAACATTTGTCTCAACAGTCCACAAAGCTGTGGACATTTACACCTTGATGTGATAAAAAAAACCCATACCCATAACCCTCCTTACTCATAAAAACAGGTCAGTTTGTTCTCTCTTTATGGACATATATTAAAAACCTTCTACTTGTTCCTAGAGTTAACAGTGTTCGCTGCGGCAGCAGATCATTCACAGATCATTCACAGATCATTCACCTACGCAGCTTCAACAGCCTGGAATGATCTGCCCATCCCTCTCCAGAACACCAGTGACTTCTCTGACTTCCGATCAAAACTGAACACTCATCTCTTTCTCATGTTTTGCCAACTGTGCAGAACTCTTTGTATAGTGTAGCGCTTTGAACATACTTCAGTATTGACATATGTGGGTTAGAAATGTCCTACTAATATTATTAAAAAATAGTTTCTGAATCTAAAGCATATTGATCTATATCATGAACTAATTCAAAGACTATTACCCCGTGATTTAAATTTTAAAATTTCAGAAAATCAGTCACAAATTTAGTAAAAAACATATTTTGTTTCCTTGTATTTTTCTGTACACATTACACTTTTCCTGGATTAGAATACTGGCCTTCAGTAACCCATGCTTGTCGTATGAGGCAACTGACTGAATTGGGTGGTCAGGCTCAGTGACTTGGTTGACACATCATTGGTTCCAAACTGTGCAGATCGATGCTCATGCTGTTAATCACTGGATTGTCTGGTCCAGGCTCGATTATTTACAGAGCTTCGCCATAGAGCAGGAGATTGCTTAGTGCGGCATAAACCTCAACACACTCATTACATTTTTTTAGCCTGAATTCACACTGGTTGAAATTGAAAAAAGAAATAGGGATGGCTTAAATTTAATGCCTAATGAGCAAAGAGTATTGACAATGACTTGTATGAATGCACTAATACTGTGAAATTCTGATTTCTGATGTCCATATTTTGCATTGAAAATGGTGAAATAAAAATATGTGAAGCCATTCACACAGCACCTCTGATATAATTCCCCAAAGAGTGAACATCTGCGTAAATAATGTAAAATACATATATTTACCATTTCCAAAATAATTTCAGAAAAAAAAACAAACCCAAAACACAATTATCCTATAAGAATAATTATGTGTAATTACACAATGGTTCAAAACCGCTGGACTTTGCTACACTTAGGAAAAGGTATGAAGAGATTTTATGTCACTTTGATCAAAATGTCAGAATACGTTTGAAAAATGGTCAGCACCATTCATGGATTCAGAAGGCATACGAAACAATAATCCATTTAGAAGATACATGGAGATCTCATAGGCTAAGTATGATCAAATGACAATTTCATAAGCTGTTTGGTGACATGCTTTCAACAAAGGAGACTATCAACTGCAGCAAGGACTATTTACAAACAGTTTGATAGGCAGTCTCGAAAGTGGTGAGTAAATAAGAGAGCATGTACACTCAAACACTGCTGTGTCACAGCCGGAGGACCTTCTCATTTATGCCAAGTTCTCTGAGGTTCGACAGAACATTCAAATATATGAACAGTGGAAGAGTACCTAATGATCTTGTATCCAAAATCTGAAAAACTTGCAACTCTTTATGGCTAAAAAGAATATATATATTTCACACAACAGTTTTCAAAATTCCACATTATTCCCATTTTTTCTTAACATTCTGATAACCATGTGAAGTGCATTACTGAAGTATATTATGTCATTTTTTGCATCATGAAGCCAGCTGTCATTATAATTTTGTATGGCATCTTCATGCCATGTTATTATTAATATATGGATGCCAATCGTCATCCTTGTATTGCTTGCCATGTCACGCCATCCCTTGTATTGTTATGCCATATTATTCTAGACTGATGCCTTGTCATAACCATAAGAGGTCACACAGAGAGAGAATACTTATAACACTTAAATATTTAACTGACATATGTACAGTGGAAGCTGTCTTACTCGGACCCTAAGGAACTCGGTTTTCTATATAATTCAGACCGAATTGTTGGTCCTGGCAGAAGTTAACTAAGTTATCACTACATATAGACTAACTAATTCGGACTTCATGTAACTCGGATTTCGGAGTGAAATCTCCGCCCTTCAAGGTAATTTAGTATGAAAACATCGCTAATTAACTCGGACTAGCGGGACTGCATGAGGCGGAAGTGCTTTGTAGTTAGCCGATTACCGACTTCAAACGGATTATCAGGTGTGATGACAACCAATTAACAAAAGGAATTAACAAAGCAGTTCAACAAGCTGACACGACTCACTCAGTGTCATTTTGATGGTATGCAATTTTGTTATGAAAAGATGATACTCCAGTAATTTCTCAACAGTGACAAAATGGCTGAACCACCACCGAAGCGTAGACGTCCAAATGCAGCCCTTACCTTGACTGAAATGATCAAGTTGACTAACTCTTGACTCTCAGCTGTCCAATTCGGACTCCTCGTAATTCAGACACAAAAGTCAGTCCCAGTCAAGATTCCACTGTATTTCACAATGTCAGTTAAACTTGTGTGCTTAAAGATATGGAGTGAAATCACACTTTTAACTTTGGTTCTGATCAAGTCAGATGCCTGGGTGCATTTAATAACAGATGACTACATCAACAGACTTGTTTAGTCTGAATGACACAGAGGTCTGCACGCATTTGGCAGGAGTTATATCTCTTGATGTCACATGATGTGCTCACAAACCAAAACTAGTTTGACACATTCTCCAAAGCATTTTTCTATATACTGCTATGTATACAAAGATATTGATAAAAAAATATCCTTACATGTCTTTGGATTAGAAAGATTTTCAGTCAGTCCAGATTAGATCAGTCAGTCCAGATTAGACAGATTTTACTAGATAATAAATCAAAGTAAGAAAAAGACTGCTGTTTCTACTACAGTGAGACCCCGGCTATCCACACACATTCATTTTGCGTAAATCGTCTGGATAACTGAATATCCGCATTTCTGGATTTCTGTCCAGGCTCTGTTGTAGAAACAGTAACAAGTATCGAGGTTAAAATCACTTCCAAAACGGGCCCACTGATCACCACCAATACCCTGCTGATTTGTCATTTATCTGGATTAGCAGACCTTGTCTCGTGTCAAAATGCATGTACACTTGTACTTCACTTCACATGATCAGCGGCAGATCAAAGCTTCTTGCGGATGAGTCAATTTAATGTTGATTTAGTTGGTTCGTTTGTAAAATTTACTGTCCGGTTACAGAAACTGAATATCTGTTACGACCAGTCACTTTTATAGCATAAGAAATTGGTTTTTTTTAATGAAAATTGACTGGAAGGCTAGGTGTCTGGATATTTGGGGTCTAATTGTAGTTCTGATAGATTTCGATCATGAGCCATTTTGAGAGATTCCAATGCCCATATGGAGAAAGCACACTGGTGCCAATACCAGGCCAAATATTGTAAACTCAAAAACAGACCAGAAACAATTCTCTTGATTTTTCATGCAAAACAACTGATTGATTTATAGCTGCAAATGTCCCAAGAAAATCATTTCACATTTTTTCCAGTTAAACAAGCTTAACATTATCAACTCATGGTTCAGAATGAAATACCATGTTTCTGTCACACATAACAAACATTCAATATACGATCTGATCATTTGTACTGTATTCTGTACTAGTTTGTTCACTCTTGATTATTGGACAACATAAAAATAAAGTACATCTCTCAGAGAAATAACAATTCATGCCAGAAATTCTTTTCAATCAAGGGGAGAAAAGTAACCAATTCTTCATTATGAGCTAAAATGGTAAGCATGCTCTACAAAACATATTCATCATAATAAATAAACTGACATCCACAAATTCACTCATTTTATGACACCCTCAAAAATGCATCACTTCAAAATGCCATTCATAGGTTAATTTCAGTTTCAATAACTCAGAATTAGATTGTCAAGATCAGTGAGCAAGGAAGGTGTTGGCCAATTTCAGCAAAATACAAGTAATGGAAACCAGAAATTAGATTTCTATGATATGCCCATGTTGGGAATTGAACCCTGTTCTCAATTTGGATGATCTATTATTTGGGCTACCCTGCTACCCCTGAAGAGCTGTAAGTATGCATGTAAGAGATTAAATATTTTCTTGTCATAAAAATATCAAAATGTCATATCATGAGAAACAAGTATTAAAATAAATTTGTCACTTGACATTTATACCAAATCAAATTCAAACCTGACTCAGTCTAAAAACATACCTTGTTCACAGTCTTGTTTACAAACAATTAAGACAACATCATCAAACACAACGCAGAAGAAGATACCATCTAATAGCTGTCCTCTAGCTCATACAGTAACGTGATGAAACATTTATTTCCACTTGAAACATACGATAAATTGGTGTAATAATCAAAGCCATCGGAAATATTTCCTTGAGAATATTGCTGCCATAGTATCAGTACTCGTCATCTTCCATCGGTACTGATGTTGTACAGGTTTCCATTCCACAGATGACATTTACAATGGAATGAAATGAGTTGTCAGTGAAAAACTTTGGATATTTAAAGGGAAAATTCATTCAACGATGGCTGTAGTTCATATGTTGTTGTTTTTTATGCTGTATTCAGCAATATTCCAGCCTTATGCCAGACGGAGATTAGATATAGGTTAGAAATGTTTTGATAGGTTTTACAAGTCAATAAGACATAAGGCATTATAGTTTAATGCAGGTAATATCTTCCTCATATATCCCAGGGGTTTTCGACGGTAAAAGACAAAACCGTAATTTTTATCTTTAATATCATTTTAAGTTTTGATTTTGCTAACCTTGAGTGAGAAAGGTATATTCATCTATTTCACAAAAAAGTATCATGTGTTTCCAACAAAAATAGCGTTTATAACATCGTATCAGCGAAACTGCAGTCGCTTGTCACATCCAGGTATTTTTGTATGTGTTTTCGAGCCATACTTTTCCCTCCGCACTGCGAGAGAGTGTTTTGATCACATGGCTTCCTGTTTCATACATAACCTGTCTCTAGCGGACGACTGATCTTGTTGAATTTTGCTCGCTATTTTTTGTTATACAGGCAATTGATTTTGCATCTGAAGTGGTATTAACGATCGGGGGTAAATAATATTGTTGTTTATTTGCTCTTTACATAACTTAATTTCTTGATTTCAATTGTCAATAAAACGTCTCACGACAGGAACTGGGCATCCGCCCTACCAACGAAACTGTTTGTGCACTCCAATCGCGCACGTACTTCCTCGATATAGCGCTAGCAATGCAATCGTTGAAATCACCAGAACGTCGAATTCAGCTCGCTTTGGGATAATCCATGGAGATTTTGTCTTACTTGTGTTGTTCACGGAGAGTTTGCCGCATCTACAATAATCATTATCTCCAGTATGTGACTAGATACCTACCTAAACGGTTCTATGCAACAGTTGCCTCCCATACTTGATTCAATACCGCAGTTATCTCTGATTCCAGTCTCAAAACAGAAGTTGTTTCCCATACTTGACTCTATGAAGCAGTTATCTCCCTTAATTGACTCAAACAGCAGTTATTTCCATACTTGATTCTGTATACAGTTACCTCCATTACTTGACTCAGTACATGAGACAGCTTTCATATTTGAATTCAACAGAGGTGAACCAATATGTATGTTGAACCTAATCGAGCTAGCATATCACTTACCTCCCTGACATGACAACATGTCAGCTATCTCCTCTACATCACAATACAAGATGAAAATCTCTTACAGAAGTAAAACAGCACTTATCTCCATGAAGTTCAAATCCCATGCATCACCTACAACTGACCAGCACATGTGACCCCACTCGCCCTTCTGGGAGATGAGTATGAAAGTATCGGGCACATTGCTTGTAGCCATTTTGATTCAGCAGAGATCCAACTGTGCCCTGAAGAGGGCTGAAGTAGATGATGTGTGATGGCCATGACAGGCGTGTTCCAGAGTATTCAGTCTTCAGCCATCTCACTGGGTCGTGGAAAAACACTTCCGCTTCATCTGTGTAGTTGTCAAGTTGTTGTAGGTTGGGCTCACATGTGAGAAACCTCATGGAGATGTTGCGGTGAACGTAGCTGCAGAGGTAAGAAGTGAGCAAGGTGACCAGTTTGATACAAACTTAACTAGGAGATTTTGTGGCTTATATGAAGACTTGGGGTGTTATGTACTTATATATCCTATTCCGATTTAAAAGCAAGCCATTGTTCCATTTATGATATTGACATGAAAAATCCCATTTCTGTTCAGTTATGATCATAAATGGTAAGGTGAAGGTCATGTGAACATTCCATTCAAGATTGTTACACTTACAAAAACACACAGAGGAACACAATGGGTGACTGCTTGTCCAACCTAAGCTGGGTTACTACTCCTAGCTAACTGAGATACCATGTGGCAATTTTACAGACACATAGCACTGACTTCAAGTCATCATGTCATCATGTCATCATGTCATCATTGTCTACCATGTTGAGCAAAAGGCTGGGCAACAACAAGCAGCCTCTTTAAATAATTCATTTCATGCTAGTGATGATCTAACCCCAAACCTGGTCTCCTGGCAAAATTGTCATCTATGAGACCAATCACTCACCCATAATAAGGGCCAGAATAACATACTATCAAAGGCTTACTTGACTTACAGTAACTATTAACACACCCGTTATATATCAAGGAGGTACACAGATGACTCTCTCACCTGTAAGTAAGACCAACAACTCTCTCACCTGTTACATGGGGACCCATGAAGGTCCCGGGGTAGAATAGGCCTTCAGTAACCCATGCTTGCCATGAAAGGAGACTATGCATGTCACAAAAAGCGACTAACGGGACTGAGTGGTCAGGCTCGCTGACTTGGTTGACACATGTTATCGGTTCCCACTTGCGCAGATTGATGCTCATGTTTTTGATCACTGGATTGTCTTGTCCAGACTTGATTATTTACAGACCGCTGCCATAGCTGGAATATTGCTGAGTGCGGCGTAAAACTAACTCACTCACCCACTCACCTGTTACATAGGGTGGAGTAAGAGCAACAATTCTCTCACCTACAGTATGCAGTTACACTAGTGACTCTCTCACCTGTTACATGAGGTGTAGCAAGACCAATTACTCTCTCACCTGTAATATGGGGGGGGGGGGGGGTTTATCACAGTAACAACTCTCACCTGTAATATGGGTCTGAGTTACACTAATGACTCTCTCGCCTGTTACATGGGTTGGAGGAAGACCAACAACTCTCTCACCTATAATATGGATTGCAGCTCCACTAGCGACTCTCTCACCTGTTAAACGGGGTGAAGTAAGATCAACAACTCTCTCACCTGTACTATTGAGTGAAGTTACATTAATGACTCTCTCACCTGTTAAATGGGGTGGAGCAACCTTAATGACTTTCTCACCTGTAGTATGGGGTGGAATGGCATGGCATCAGGAACAGGACATCCACGTTTTTCTCAATACTGGCATCATGGATGAATTTCATGACATCTACCGTTCCTCGCTGGTGAATGAGACAGAAATACAGAGCCATTGGAATGTTTGTCACAAGCAGGATCAATACAATAACCTTGGCCTTTGACAGGTTGGCTCTGTGTTGCTGTACCCTCTTGACCTCTGGGTCAAGGTCAGCAAGCTTGGAGGGTGAAGGTTGTTTCTCTGGTTGGAGCAGCGACTGGTTGTCTGTTGTGTCTGACATGCTGATACTGCTGTTAAAGCTTTCATTCAAATCCTCATCACCTTCATGTTTGGTTTTCTTTGATTTTCTTTTCTTGAGGTTTGGTCGTTTGCATAGAGATTGAAAGTACACTCCACAGTAGTGCATGGAAATTGGGAGAATCGGCAACAGGAAGCGGAACTCCTTATGAGACAGGAAACTGCAACATAGAGATTACTTACTATTTTATTCTTTCACTAACAGAAGTCACTGACTGGAATAGTACATCTCATTGACAAAGGTCACGACATAGTTCAAACTATTTAGACAAGTCGCTCACATCAGTTGTAAACCACAGGTGTGTGTCTCACTTAGAAACAGTTTCAGAAAGAAATATAGGTATACAGGCCATACCCTAGTACCATAACCCTTAATATGGTACTAGGGGTGGGTCTGTATACCTATGTGTCTTTCTAACACTGTTAGACAGGGTCTTCAGCAAAAGAAATGAACTCCTGATCTACTAGACTACCCTCCTCCCTCAATGTATGTGTAATTGAGTCAGTTGAGTTTTATGCAGCAATATTCCAGCTATGTGATAGTGGTCTGTAAATAATTGAATCTGGACCTGACAATCCAACGATCAACAGCATGAGTATCAATCTGTGCAACTGGGAACCAATGACGTGTCAAAAAGTCAGCAAGCCTGATACCGATCCTGTTAGTCCCCTCTTACGACAAGCATGAGTTACTGAAAGAAAATTCTAAGAAGGATCTTCACAGGTCCTTAATGTATGGTGTTCATGTAGCTTCAGTCCACCAGTTATATCAGAGTGTCGACACATTTGTTCATGCCATGAGAATAAAAACAGAACAACCATGTAATTTCCATAGGAACCAGCAATTTTCTAAATTTCGGAGTCATGATTTTCTTCACTCTAAAAGCAAATCAAGACACAGCTTTTGGACAAGCACTTGTCACACTTGTTTGGGGTCAAATACACAGTGATTTCAATGGACAAAAATATGATGGTAATGCCAGTTACGCTTTGTAACTGACATCTAGCAATGAAATTTTTCAAGTTATAATCCATGAAAGTTACTTTGACCTCATTTCTCACTGAAACCTTCGAGGAAACGGTACATTTACTTTAAACTGTGGAGTAAAGCTAGAATATTTTTCATTCAGTCTGAATTTTGGGATCTTTGGTGAATTTGTCCAGATATGGTAACACTTTTCTGAGTATACTGCATCACAATTATTGTACACATCAGGCAAAATATGAATCAAAGGAGTGAGCAAGTATGGTTTTACGCCACCTTTAGCAATATTCCAGCAATGTCAAGGCATGGGACACCAGAAATGGGATTCACACATCATCCCCACTTAGGGAATGGAACCACTGACTTTGGCATGACAAGCTAATGCCTTAACCACTAGGCTACCACGCTGCCCCAGAATCAGACGAAATCTTGAAGATCCCACTATGGGTGATAATGGAACTCATCTCAAATGATAACATACCTGTATATAAATACTGTCCATAAAATGATAACATACCTGTATATAAATACTGTCCATAAAATGATAACATACCTGTATATAAATACTGTCCATAAAATGATAACATACCTGTATATAAATACTGTCCATAAAATGACAAAAAGCAACACTTTGTTTTTAGCCTTCCAAGCACCTAGTATGAAAGGAACTATATGCGTTGCCATGACAACTGGATAACCCTGTGTAAGGTACCAGTGCCATGGATGTGAGCCATAGAATGCACTTCCTCCTTTGAGTACGTTGAACTGAAGGAACCGGAGCTGTACAAATATCCAGCGATCATAGAACATGTGGTCTATCATTGTTGCAAGGCCTAGCACAACTAGCCTGGAACAAAAGACATTACAGATTTACAAGTGGTGGTGATGGTGATGGTGATGGTGATGATGGTGATGATGATGATGGTGATGATGATGATGGTGATGGTGGTGGTGATGATAGTGATGGTGATGATGATGATGGTGATGGTGATGATGGTGGTGGTGATGATGATGATGATGATGATGATGGTGATGATGGTGATGGTGGTGGTGATGATGGTGATGGTGGTGGTGGTGGTGATGATGATGATGGTGATGGTGGTGGTGATGATAGTGATGGTGATGATGATGATGGTGATGGTGATGGTGATGATGGTGGTGGTGATGATGGTGATGATGGTGATGGGAATGTCAACATCATCATAGTAGTAGTAATTTAATATTCATTACTGTCGCAGTCATCATAAATATCATCATCTTCATCTTCATCATCATCATCACCACCAATATCCTCATCCTCACCATCATCAGCAGCAGCTGCAGCAGCTGCATCAACAGCCACAAAGGATATGTCTTTACTACTTGGGTTAAATGATTGATTTCCAGCTCCCTTAGGGGAATACAGAACCCAAACTGCATTTTCAGTTCAATATACATGAATTCACATCATCTCATCTCAAAGAGTTCCTATTTGCTACCAGCATATATTGTAATGGTGAGAAAAGAAACTCCCAGTAAAGGCTGTAAATGCCTTGTCCACATACTCAGTCATTATGTCTCTGATTGGCGTTACTCTCGCTCACCCTATTTGTATGTACTGTTTGATGAGCATCGGCATTGATGCTCGGTTCAGCTGAAGATGCCAACAACACAGTAGGACCCACAAGATGGCAGCCGTGGGCCTCACAATCACTGACAGCGCTGCCAGCACCAAGAATTTACTCAGGGAGGATGTTCTGAAAAACAGGCATTCAGGATTCCTCAATCGTGGATAATATTTCAATGCTTGAAAAGCTGAGATAACATACTGAATACAAGTATTTTTGTAAGCAAAAATGTTTATTGAACTATAAATCCATTTCTTGTTTTTATTTAGATGGGTTACATGCAACAAAATGGAGGAAACATTATACAGAACCAAACAATACTTAGTTCGACTATGGGCTATTTTCATAACTGAAATCTTGACAAACCTTGTACCATATTTTTTTAAAAAGATTTTCGACACCCTATTTCTCCCTGTTCATTTGAATTTTATAACATTACAGTTCAGATAATACATGAAACAAACAAGAGTCATCAGAACATCACATATCCCCCAAGCCCCCACATGTTTGAAAGGACAAATAACCTGAGAGTTACTCATTGTTTTTCAGACTAAGTTTGAACTGTTTCCATTTAATTCATGAAAATTATAAATGACATATATCTGTAACCAGCAAAGTCACAATTTCAAGATCATATATCTGCCAAGATCTGTTGACAGATATAAAATGGTTTTCAAGTTGTACTCTGGGAACGAAGCCCACCTCTCCATTTTGAAGTCTGAAACGTTTCCATGGAAACCAAGAAAATAATAAATCACAAAAACCTGTAGAGAGCAAAAGGCACCACTTTGAGGTCTGCCACACATATCTAGAAAGTTTTACGGACAGATATTAAGAAGTTTTTGAGTTCTGCTCCGGAAAAGAAACACACCTCTCACTTTTCAGACAATGTCCGAAACGTTTCCATGGAAACCAAGAAAATAATAAATCAAAAGATCCTGTACATAGCAAAAGGCACCACTTCAGCTGCTGACTGATATATCTACCAAGTTTTGCAGAAAAATATTGAACACCTTTTGAGTTCTGCTCCGGAAACAAAACACACCTCTCACTTTTCAGACTAGGTCCGAAACGTTTCCATGGAAACCAAGAAAATAATAAATCAAAAGATCCTGTACATAGCAAAAGGCACTACTTCAGCTTCTGACTGATATATCTACCAAGTTTTGCAGAAAAATATTGAACACCTTTTGAGTTCTGCTCAAACGAAACACACCTCTCACTTTTCAGACTATGTCCAAAACGTTTCCATGGAAACCGAGAAAATAATAAATCACAAAAACTTGTATATAGCAAAATGCACCACTTTAGGTTCTGACTGATATATCTACCAAGTTTTGAAGAAAAATATTGAACGGTTTTTGACTTCTGCTCCGGAAATGAAGCCCACCCCACCATTAGCCTAACACCAAAATGTTACATGGAAAAACAAAAAAAACATAAATGCCAAAAATCTGTAAATAGCAAAAGGTGCAACCATAGGCTGAGATTACTAAATCTATTAAGTTTGGTAAAAAAATATTGAACGGTTTCTGAGTTATGCTCCGGAAACAAAATGATGACGGACGAAGGAGGGACGGACGGACAGACAGAAGGACGGACGGACGAGGCGCTGACTATATCCCCCTGCATTACATGCCGGGGGGATAAAAAGTAAAAACATTTTGCACAAAAAAAACTATAAAACACTGACTAACAATAGAGCATCACAAAAGTGGGAATGCAATATGGTTTATCACAACATGTATTGTCTGTTTTTATGTAAATGACTGATATTTGGAAACTAGCAACTTCTTCGATCATGAAAACATGAGCACTTAAGGAAATAATGCTTTGTAGACCTCAAAAATAAGAAAAGGAATCATATTATCTAAGGTCTTCAGTATGATTGTAAACAAACAAGGGCTGACAACTTACTGCGGGCTCTTTGGCCACGGATAGTAATATAGTGCCATGGTAACCAGCACAGCTTCGGTGGAGTTAGTGAGTGTTCGTGTAGAACAATATAGGGTGAACCATGACAGCGTCTGGCACAACAATGTCCACTGTGCTGTTGGGCGATCACATAGCAGGCGGGACAACCGATATAGGTAGAGGTCACCACAGGCAGCCATAACGCCTTGCAACATCCGTGGTAACTTTATCTAGTTGGGAAAAGATTAAGATTAAAATTAAATTCAGAGAGAGGTGTCTGAAGATCATCATGCAAACAGATTGTACTAGAGTAAATATTGTAGAGGTTTCATCAAAGAACATGAAGAATCAGACATTGGGGGGTCATCTCACCAGCAGCACTCTGTTGTCCAGGCCGAAGATGTGGAGAAACTTGTACAGCAGGGCGAAGGAGAGAGGGTAGGTATAGCCACGAATACCTTCCTGCCACTCCCATGTCAGGTGGCCATAGCTGAGGTGGTCAAGGAAAGTCAAGACAAGACAATGCCCTTCAAAGACTCAAGACAAGACAGGACTTCAAACAGTAGCCATTATCAAGAGACTGTGTAATGCAATGTGTTGCGATAAAGGAGTTCTAATGGATCTATTGTACCATGAGCCTTGTGTCACAATAGTATTTCTGTATCACTACATCAGTAGTACAAAGATATTCGATCCAGTCATGGATTGTGACCATCCAATCCACTAATCTCCTCTTGCAGCAAGCACAGATTGATAGTGGATTATTCCAATATGGAATCATTGCTGGACATAAGCTGGACTAGTACTGTCTCTGATAATGTAAAATTTTCATACAAAAAATAATTCCTTATATATTGCAAAGGAGATCAAATGAGTTGGGGGATTCAGAACCTGACGATACCTAGGCCTAGGCTTGCTTCAGTTTGGACTACAGCAGAGAGTGAGTGAGTTTAGTTTTATGCCACATTCAGCAATATTCCAGCTGTATGGTGGTGGTCTGTAAATAATCGAGTCTGAACCAGACAATCCAGCGATCAACAGCATGAGCATCGATCTGCGTAATTGGGAACTGATGACATGTGTCAACCAAGTCAGCGAGTCTAACCACCCAATCCCGTTAATCGCCTCTTTCGACCAGCATAGTTGCCTTTCATGGCAAGCATGGGTTGCTGAATGCCTATTCTACACCGGACCTTCACGGGTCTACAGCAGAAAGGATGGGCAGAAGGGAAAATATTGCAGCTCAGCCAGCGACAGTGAAACAGACTAGACATAACCAAGAAAGAGACATGACAAGCCTGAATAAAATGAAAGCTCCTTGCTAAAAGCAATTCCCAAGCCCTAACAATGAGAATTGAGGGTGTACAAGAGAGGGGCTTGGGTCCCTTTAGATAGAAGGGGGGGATCACCTATGAAAATCTTTTAGATTTAGCCTGAAACATGCAATTCCTCAGCATACTTAACCAGAAAATGCTTAGCTCAAATGAACATATTTCAATGGCTATTTATTAAAATTCTTTCAAACATTCTAAATTTATGAGAACACATTTGTATTTTCTAAAAAATGATTTCTTATAGATAAATCAGAGAGTGGATTTTGTATTTCAAAATTGGAGTAAATCCTTCAAATTCAAAGTGGTTGGCATCTCTGAAGACATGTGCATCGACTGACTGAGCCTAGGATACTGGAAGGCCATGTTATGGGCCACTTCTAGGGACTGCCAGTACTCGTCAGGAACAAAGAACGTCTGTATCAGCAACGAGTTGGTGATGCGCAATGCCAGCAAGCCCAGGAATAGAGTCCTCTCTGATGCCATTATCTTCTTGATGATGTTGGGTCCAAGCACTTCATCATCAAACATGTGGCAGTCATCTTCCTCTCGTCCTTCATCCTCACTCTGAATCGGAGAGCTCTGGTTACTCTCTCGCAAACTTTGAAGGTCATCTTGTTTAGGTCGTAGCTTTCTTCTTCGGATGGTAGCAGCACTTTTGTTGCTTTTCGTCATCCTGTCAAGAAATATCAATATGTTGGCTGATTATGCCATGAGAAAATGATCAAATTAATTTCCATAAAAGTTTCAAGCAAAGTAACTCATAACAAAACTCATTTACATCACTCTTCCACTACTGATAAGGATTAATCATTAGAGGAATTTTAATACCATCAACAATTATAATTTCTGATCAAATATCAAATATCCAATCTTACTAACAAGACCATGATCTTGCACTCAACTCTCCATTTAAAATACAGTAACCTTAACCCTATTAATCAGGCAGACAAAATTTAATGACACAGTGAAACCCTTGTAATCAAACTAGTACATCTCCAATCACAGTGAAACCCTTGTAATCAAACTAGTACATCTCCAAATACAGTGAAGCCCTTGTAATCAAACTAGTACATCTCCAATCACAGTGAAACGCTTGTAATCAAACTAGTACATCTCCAAATACAGTGAAACCCTTGTAATCAAAATAGTACATCTCCAATTACAGTGAAACCCTTGTAATCAAACTAGTACATCTCCAATCACAGTGAAACCCTTGTAATCAAACTAGTACATCTCCAAATACAGTGAAACCCTTGTAATCAAACTAGTACATCTCCAAATACAGTGAAACCCTTGTAATCAAACTAGTACATCTCCAATCACAGTGAAACGCTTGTAATCAAACTAGTACATCTCCAAATACAGTGAAATCCTTGTAATCAAAATAGTACATCTCCAATCACAGTGAAACCCTTGTTATCAAAATAGTACATCTCCAAATACAGTGAAGCCCTTGTAATCAAACTAGTACATCTCCAATCACAGTGAAACGCTTGTAATCAAACTAGTACATCTCCAAATACAGTGAAACCCTTGTAATCAAACTAGTACATCTCCAATCACAGTGAAACCCTTGTAATCAAACTAGTACATCTCCAATCACAGTGAAACCCTTGTAGTCAAAATAGTACATCTCCAATCACAGTGAAACCCTTGTAATCAAACTAGTACATCTCCAATCACAGTGAAACGCTTGTAATCAAACTAGTACATCTCCAAATACAGTGAAACCCTTGTAATCAAAATAGTACATCTCCAATTATAGTGAAACCCTTGTTATCAAAATAGTACATCTCCAAATACAGTGAAACCCTTGTAATCAAACTAGTACATCTCCAATTACAGTGAAACCCTTGTAATCAAACTAGTACATCTGCAAATACAGTGAAACCCTTGTAATCAAACTAGTACATCTCCAAATACAGTGAAACCCTTGTAATCAAACTAGTACATCTCCAATCACAGTGAAACGCTTGTAATCAAACTAGTACATCTCCAAATACAGTGAAACCCTTGTAATCAAACTAGTACATCTCCAAATACAGTGAAACGCTTGTAATCAAACTAGTACATCTCCAAATACAGTGAAACCCTTGTAATCAAACTAGTACATCTCCAATCACAGTGAAACCCTTGTAATCAAACTAGTACATCTCCAAATACAGTGAAACCCTTGTAATCAAACTAGTACATCTCCAAATACAGTGAAACCCTTGTAATCAAACTAGTACATCTCCAAATACAGTGAAACGCTTGTTGTCAAACTAGTACATCTCCAATCACAGTGAAACCCTTGTAATCAAACTAGTACATCTCCAAATACAATGAAACCCTTGTAATCAAACTAGTACATCTCCAATCGCAGTGAAATGCTTGTAATCAAACTAGTACATCTCCAAATACAGTGAAACCCTTGTAATCAAACTAGTACATCTCCAATTACAGTGAAACCCTTGTTATCAAAATAGTACATCTCCAAATACAGTGAAACCCTTGTAATCAAACTAGTACATCTCCAATCACAGTGAAACGCTTGTAATCAAACTAGTACATCTCCAAATACAGTGAAACCCTTGTAATCAAACTAGTACATCTCCAAATACAGTGAAACCCTTGTAATCAAACTAGTACATCTCCAATTATAGTGAAACCCTTGTAATCAAACTAGTACATCTCCAATCACAGTGAAACCCTTGTTGTCAAACTAGTACATCTCCAAATACAGTGAAACCCTTGTAATCAAACTAGTACATCTCCAATCACAGTGAAACGCTTGTAATCAAACTAGTACATCTCCAATCACAGTGAAACCCTTGTAATCAAACTAGTACATCTCCAAATACAGTGAAACCCTTGTAATCAAACTAGTACATCTCCAAATACAGTGAAACCCTTGTAATCAAACTAGTACATCTCCAAATACAGTGAAACCCTTGTAATCAAACTAGTACATCTCCAATCACAGTGAAACGCTTGTAATCAAACTAGTACATCTCCAAATACAGTGAAACCGTGGCAATCAAACTAGAACATAACCACTTAAAGCAAAACCCTTGTAATCGAGACTGCATCATCTAAATCACAGTGAAAAAAATCTAGAGATGAACACACTCAACACAGTGGAACAGTGTTGATCAAGATATTAATGATACAAATACCACCAAATCCTGTAAAAGAGAGCAGCAACCCTTCAAATAGAGTTGAAACCCTGATTCAAGTGGTTGTCATTTTGGTACAACAATCAAAACTGCAATCTAACTACAAATCAGAGGTAAGTCCACCAAAGCAACCATTCAAAAACTATTTTATTAGGGCTCCATGCCTTTAGTTTAATATTCTTCTGTCGATTCTTGTATCCAACTTAACTCCTAAACCAGTGCTCAGAATTGCTTACAAAAATCACCAAGGTGCCCACAGAGCTGAAATTGTTTGCACCAAAAACCCATGACTCTAGGCCCCAAAACAAAGGACAGATAATTCAAAATCAATTAGAAAAAAATCTAACTTTGACAGCAAATATCTCCATAACTAGTGGTTCCAAGACTTCCAAATTTCTTGAACAGATGTGCAAGCGAATTTCCACCAAAGCAACCATTCAGAAAGTAATTTATTCTCTACCTGATTGCTAGATGTGACTGAAGCAACACAACATAAAATATCATTAACATAGTATGGTTGCTTTATTCTCATTACAGAACAGTCTGTAGAAGTTTGTTTTCAAGAAACAGATGTCAGATATGCAGCTCTAAACACTATGCTCCCACCAAGGATATGACTGCCTCCACACTGACTGATGTGAGATTTCACTTCATCTATCAGTGTTGATGAATATGAAAATATTATCTCAAAGTAACAAGTTCTACTCTACAGTTACCAATGAAATCATTAGGAATATTACATATTCTGGGAAATGAAATCATGTTCTAGGTATGGTACAATTTCTCCAAATTTCATTGTTTACATAGCCATTCAATAATTACTCTTCTGGGTGGGAGGAAGATTTTTAAAAAAAAACTGTCTGGGAAATAGCAAACATTAATATTGCATGTAAGCATCAATAACAGAAAACGAATGCAAAACGACATCAGGATGCATTCACTGTGACAAAACTGTACATTCAAGATTTCATGTTGCTTTTAAAAATTTGATACCACTTGCTTCAATTTGTATACATATTTAAAGAATACTATGCACCGTTGAATGCTCTGTGACCTTTTCGTCCATCAATTGTAGAATCATTTCATTTGTCAATATACATATACTAAACAGTTCTATTACCTCCAATGTAGTGTGTACCCAAGCATAATGTGCACCACCCTCTAGAGATAATTTTGGAGAAATAAAATTCCATCATTTGCAAACAAAAATATCAATGAAAAATTAATAAATAAATGAAATATGTAAGTCTAGATATAAAGTGAACTGATATACACGGGCAGTGAAAATATATGAAGGAATTGCGTGTTTGATTTCATTTTAAATTATTATATATAAATTTTAATATTTGTAGAAATTGTATTTCCTATATTACCTGTTCACATTAATGACTGTGCATAAATTCAAAATGGTGTATAGGGGTGACTATTGAGTGGGAGACAGCTATTGTGATACCAATCGTCCATTGCAACATATTATTGTGATAGCCATTCTCTATTGCAATCAACAATTGCAGTTCTATTGCAAAAGCTTTTACCTCTCCTTGAACTGTCTCATTAAAAGTCATTTCCTAAATAAATGTATGGTTTATATGAAATGAAAACAAGTTGAAGTAGTGTTTACAAGTGACTTGAAACCCAGATCAAGTTTGTTAAGAGGTAACAGGGGCAGATAACTCTAAATCCAAATAAATGAATCTGATGAAGGTACTTCATGTATTTTGCACTGCGTATTTATCAACGGAAGTCAATCATTAAAATGTTGATAGTCACCCATACTATCAATGCATCAATAGTTTTTCATTTCTATCATCAAATAATTGCTATCGGACACTCAACAATTGGAATGTATCGATAGTTTGATGCATTGTTACAGCCCTAAAGTACATAATGTACACATCTCTCCACACAGCTATTTTTAAGGAAAACATGTGCACTATACTCAAGAAAATATGGTACTGGCCTCTAAGTGCAATCTTTTTATGTGCTCTATTCATTTTTCAACATTTCTCTGGCCCCAGGTCTGTAGCTTGGGAACCCTACCATGTGTTGAACATACACCTATCACCCACATTACATATACATATCTCCTTGATCAAACAGCTTTATACGAGATCAGTGAGGTAACTGTTTGAACATTGTTTATGCTGTTACTCATCATATATCTATAAATATATATATATATCCCAAAGCGAGCTGAATTCGACGTTCGACGATTGCATTGCTAGCGCTATATCGAGGAAATACGTGCGCGATCAGAGTGCACAAACAGTTTCATCGGTAGGGCGGATGCCCAATTCATGTCGTGAGACGTTTTATTGACAATTGAAATCAAGAAATGAAGTTATGTAAAGAGCAAATAAACAACAATATTATTTACCCTCGATCGTTGATACCACTTCAGATGCAAAATCAATTGTCTGTATAACAAAAAATAGCGAGCAAAATGCAACAATATCAGTCGTCTGCTAGTGGCAGGTTATGTATGAAACAGGAAGCCATGTGATCAAAACACTCTCTCGCGGTGCGGAGGGAAAAGTATGGCTCACCGTCGAAAACACATACAAAAGTACCCGGATGTGACAAGCGACTGCAGTTTCGCTGATACGATGTTATAAAAGCTGTTTTTGTTGGAAACACACGATACATTTTAGTGAAATAGATGAATATACCTTTCTCACTCAAGGTTAGCAAAATCAAAACTTAAAATGATAATAAAGATAAAAATTACGTTTTTGTCTTATACCGTAGAAAACCGCTAACACTGGGATATATAATTTTTTGTATGCAAGGTCCAACTTTACACACACAAAACTTAAAAGTCATATCACAATAATTCCTGATTGAAATTCATTTGACTTTGACCTGTGTCACATATACGTATCTTTCAACAATCATTCACTAATAGATGAGTATCATATTGTTTCATAAATGTAAATACAAATGACACATTCATAATCACATTATGATCATTTACTGGTTTGCACATTTTCAAAGCAGGATGGAATTCTAACCAACCCACAACCAGTTATCTGAGTATATATCAAGGGATGTACCTTTTCAAAACATATACAACCCGATGCTATGGTTACATTGGGAATTGAAGTTAGCCTTTCATTGTGCATTATACTTTCAAATGTAAAGCATAAGCACGGGATCACTGCTGGATATTTCAATCTAAAAAGTAAAGACTTTTTTCTTCTGAATGACACCCTCTGACACGTGTCTCTTCAAACAAAAAAAACCTATTACATATTGATTAAATCCTACTGATTAAAGATAGTAAGTCACACTTTTATATAAACCTGTAAAGCATAGGAAAAGTCCGTTAACCTGTCAACAGCTATTATCGCTTGTGGAATACTAAAATACATTTGTTATACTAGGACATTACAGGCACTCTTACTTATCATGCTAGCGAATTGATCTGTTTGACACTGGGCACGACTTCATTGGGCGCAGCAAAAACAAACACAGTCGTGGCAAAGGATCGCAGCCGCTCAGGAAACTAGAAAGACGACCGGTCGTTCTGCCCCATTTCAAGAAAGCGAAGAAAAATCCTGTGGCCTTCAAACAGTCACATCATTGACACCGCTTCTCAATAAAGTATTCCGTGACAGAAACATGAAGTTATGTGACAGTCGTGGGCCTCTTGTTATCGTCTGAACAGGTAGTGACCTGTCACGTTTAACATTTATACATGGGCCAAGAAACACAAAGATTATTGATTTTTCACCTGCAGCATCGTTGGATACCCCAATGCGGAAGTAGCTACCTGACGTAGCTTTTGAGCAGGAGAGCATACCAAGGGGCGTAATTCTCGACAAGACGACGAGGTTGTTCACCGGTGTCTATTCTCACTGAGAGAGAGTACTCCTGAATCACTTTGCGCTTATTTCATTCGTAAGCAATAGTCATGAGCTTTTTTTCTTTTTTAAAAAAAGGCTAAATCGCATCTATAGCTATAAACTGATTTTTACCGTACGATTGTATTAGAAAATATGATCTTTTGATGTTTCATTTCGTTCACAAATAGGATAAATTGAAATACAAAATGTGATGTATGACGGTAACCTCACCACCAACAGCCCTCATTTCTTTAAAAAATATACGAATAATCTGACAAATATTTGCGTCAAAACAGTTTTACGTTGGAACTTGCATGTCACGAAATATATGCAAAAATTAATATATGCAAAAATTAATATATGCAAAAATTAACTATACCCTATATCAACCTGCTAATGATGTTTGTATCCAACTGACAGAATGAGTTGATGTGTTCTTGCATGCCTAGCTAGCTTGAATAGTGTTGCATTTATTCTACAGTTACAGACACATTGTTATTCATAAATAGATAAAGTGTAAAAGCCTACGTGGTGCGTGAAGCGACGTGGCCAGCCTTGTTCTGTCTTCGAAAAAAAAGCTTTTATTTTGTCTAAACCATACCCATGGCTGATACAACATGACATAAGTGGAATACAGTTTGAAACGGTGTTAAATACCACTCACTCACTCACTCTCTCAGTCACTCACTCACAAAAATTCCCATGCCAAACATTTATCCATTGATGTCTTTGTCATTTCCCCAGATGATGTAATGCTTGATGTCGATGTCAGCAAACGTGACACCAATATGAAACAAATATACGAGAACTGATGACAGGTGTGAAGGTCTTATAAACTGACGTACGAAAGAAAGCACACTGTTTTCGGACATTTAAGTTACAATAGTAACGTTGTTCTTAGCAAAATAATCCCAAAGTACTAAGTGCGTACTTTCTCTTATACACATCTTTAGGTTAAAATTAGGTACAAAATTAATTTTGATAAATATATCTTGCATATGGTTGGTCTTGTTATTGCCGCCTGGAACGTGAGCCCAATCTGATTGTTGTTTAACGCCGCTCTCGGCAATATTCCTGCCGACGGCGGCAGTCTGAAAATATTCGAGTCTGGACCAGACAATCCCGTGATCAACATCATGAACATCGATCTACGTAACAGAGTTATTATATGACGTATACCAAAGAGCCTGACCACCCGATCCTGTTAGTCACCTATTACGAAAAACACGGTGGAGCTTCTGTCTGTGGGGCTTCTGTCTTGTGAGGCTTTTGTCCGTCCACCTCTATACGTGTCATCCCATTCTCAGCTACGTTGACGGGCGCTCTGTCTCTGGCATAAACTATTTCATAGATGCACTTTTGGGATTATGTTGATGAATATACTACTCGACATATCGTTGATGCGCATGTCTGCCGATAATTATGCAAACTGAACAGGGACATCACACACATTTTCGCCAACATATATATAACATTATTCTCCCTGGCCATGCAATGAAATGTCAATTCACAACAAGTCAGTTGGTAAAAATAGTTGCCCTGGGACACCGCTCACCGTTACATCGTCCACCAAGTTTTCTTCCTTCTGTTAATCAGCAGCAAAATATTGATTGTTCTATAAACTTCACATGACGCCATTGGTGCACAAACATATCCTGTCCCGAATATTGTTACGTTACACCCTTCAGAAGAAGCTTAGCTTTCAGGTGGACTGCAAGAAGCCGGATCAAACTGGGAGTTGTTATAACGGGAGGGAACCAGCATTGTCTTCCTTGAATATCGGACGACTGTCAAGGGGATTGTTTATCAAAATGTGGCACGACGGCGGTACCCAGCGCTTCCTGTTGATTACGTTGACCGTTGAGTGTCCTAGGTGCTGCAATGAGATCCAACTTGCAGATTTACGAAAAGCAAACCCCACACCATCACTGAGCCGCCATCAAACGGTTTAACAACATGGACCATGTCCCGATGATATGTCATGTTAGTACGCCACCACACACGATAACCACGGTTGGTATCAGGAAGAATATGTTTACTTCAGTCGGCCAAGTGCTGACTTATCCCAAAACGCGGATTTCACCATCATACTGGTTTTGGCAATTAGCTGTTTTCTACGCATTGCTAGAATGAATTATACTGTGAGGTGTTTCAAGAAGCATGTCACTTCAGGTCCTGAAGTCTTTGAGTCCCCGTTAATTGCTTCCTTTGAATATCAAGGTTATATATTATAAGGCCATAACCAGAGTCACGGGATCAAAACATTTACAGTTCCAGACATAAAGTTAGCTGAATATAAGGCCTGAGACGGTGCCCAAATCATTCTAAAATTGAATGGGTCTCGTATCTATACACTAAGAACTTATCCCCTGATATCTCACAACTGAACAAGCCCTGATCCTAACCCTATCGAACATTTCTGGGACTTGACTGGGCATCGTGTGCAACAAAGGGATCATCCTGTACAGAAGCTGCTTTACACAGACTGTCACTTCATAGGATCAGGAGGATGACAGTGCATATGGGGAGGAGAGTGCTGGGTATCATACTGTCACATAGAGCTTATGCTCGGTATTGACCTGTAAGACACCTACAATGACATTTTGAATGTTCACATTCACCTATGAATACATTATTAAACATGCCTGGGCCATACTTGTACGGACATGTTTGATAATGGTATAAGTATCTAAACCAAAACGTCAAGCTCATTGCAATAAAGAAATAAAGAATCTGACTAACCATAGAACTTGGTTTTTCTTCATCTTCACAACTTTTAAAATGGCCTCTCCAAATAGACATGGTTTTGTAGGAAAATCAGAGTTGTTTTAAAATGAGCAATTGTCACAAAATCAACATGGATTCCAATCAGTTTGTCAGTTTTGTTTTTTTTATGAATCAAAGAACTACATATGGGTCAGAAGAACTTATGTTTTTGTGGCCCCCACGAAAATAATGGGTGTTTAATTAAGCTCTTGTAATATATGTACATTGTTAAGGCTTGTGGTTTTTCCAACAAATTTAACATTTTACGTTCCAGAGCCATACTTGTACAGACATGGTTTTGTATGAAAATCAGTGGGTTTGTTTTACATGAACAGTTATGATCATAAAATCAATGTGTACAGGTCAGAAAAGCTCACGTTTTTCATCGTGGTCACCAAAAGAAGTTTCCTGTATGTGTTGAAAAATTATTGCAAAAATATAGAGTGCTTAATGAAGTTTTTTGTTTATAGATTACTCTCAAAAGGCTGGGAAGACAAGACTAGGTACTTAACAACAACTTTAAACAACCAATAACTAAATGTGTAGGATTTTATTTCTTGCAAGAGTAATGACAGAAATGCATAAACTAGTAGACTTATTGTGTGTTGCATCTAACATATTTCACTAGATATATACCAGTGTACCCTTTCATGAGCAGTAATATCATATAAAGTTAAAAGGCATATATGGCAAACATGGCATTATTGCAGTCAACGTTGCATGCAAAACTGAGCACTGCTCAATATCAGCACCTTTTGTTATCTTAAACAACCATTTTTAACCTTAAAAAAAGCAGTTTGCTAACCAGTATACATGTGAATCATTTGGCCTTAAAGAAAATAACAAGTGCTCAGTGGACATGCTAGTTGGTTTGGAAATACATCCTATCTCCAAGTAAGTACATTTCAGTCTGCTAGAGTATTGATTTGATGTTACTTTACCCTTGAGCGATGACATATCTACCTTTCCAACAGGTATTTGTAAATTGCTGCTCAAGTTTTGTTTTAATTCAGTGGGATCACTAAAATGGGTTTATAGATATCATGAAATAAATGTATGTATGTTTTTCTGAAAATGTGTATTCCAAACACCAAAGCCACTAAGACTACTATCATTTCTAATTATCTCTTGTGAAAACTACCTAAATCTACATGGACCACAACCCAAATGCATTAAGTGATCTTACTCCAACTCTGATGAGTCTGTATCAATGTACTGGTGTTAACATAGTCATGGCAAGTTGCTTAGTACAAGTTAACTGATAACTTTAAAATGTCTTTGAAATATTCCAGTCTATGAGGTAATATCTGAGAAAGAAACAGTGTCTAAATGGCTCTCCAGCTGCCTGAGCCAAACTTTAGTCAGTAGGCATAAGCCTATACAGTGACTCATCATTTCAGATGAAAGACCAGGGGAGATAACTCCCAAAAGACACAAAACACAACTAAACAATGAACGGTGCCTGTCTGAAGCTGAGAGTTGATTTTAGAAGCAATTTCTATCCTATCAACATAATTTTAAATGCTGCCATTATATCAATGTGGTTTTGCAAACAAAAACAGATTTGATAACAGAATCAAACATAACAAGCCATGATACAAAAAAAATATTTCTGTAATTATAATACTAAATCACCAATACTTACAGTGATATTTCAACTGCTGTAAATAATACCCATGTGTTAAGTGATGGCACGCAGAATATAAGCTGAAACTACCTCTAATAACCAATATATTTCACAAAAGTTTGAACAACACAACTATGTCACATACCCCTGTTCTTCAGATCACACATCAACCTGATATAATTAATTGAATGCCAAACAAAACACAATTAAACAAGACTACATTCATTTAAGAAAAACATCACTATAGTACTATGTGTCCCCGACTCGTTGGTCAGCCCAAGTACAAATGACCAAAGCTGTGGTGACCTCTCTAGAAAAAATGTGAAGGTGATCTGAAAGAGCTGTGAAACATTGTTTTGGCCTCACTTATATTCTTCATTTTGTCCAAAGTATATTTTTCCAGTTGAATCCACCTAATTACAATTTCAGAAAACCTCAACGCAGTTCAGTATCGCATGGGAAGGGAAGTAACATATTTTTCTAAGCATTGTTTCTTCATTCTTAGAGTATACAAAACCCCCATGACACCTTAGATTAGCTCAGTTAATAAGGGTAAGCATAAAGATCTCATAAAGCATGTGGTATTGATCACAGCTGACAGTTCAATCAAAATAACAATAACCAATAACACAGTGACCAATTTGCGTGGGGACAAGAACGCATGTGACCAAATTTCAGAGGGAACAAACAAAGAAGTGCACCTTTTGTTCTTGGAGATTATCTCACTCCATTGACCATGAGCTCCAGAGAAAAGGCTGCTTGCTGAACGAGAATCACCCATTCTGACTTACCAGTCTGAGGGTTTAAATCGCAATAACTACGTCTGAAACAGCTCATTTAATGGCTCCATTCCACCACTGTTACCATTTTATCAAAGGATATCTCAGTGTACATATATAGCATAAAAACAATCAATAATATTCAAATTGAACTGTCAATTATTGGTTATTGAAACAAATAAATTTGCAAAAAATAGCACTGTTTTTAGTCATGTATTAACTATACATACATTTCAAATATAACATAACTGAATGGTATTGCACATAAAATAACAGGAAATAAATACAAAACACTCCAATCTAGATCAATGTCCATATAAACGTGACCACTATTTTCACTGACATGAAAAAAATGGTGACATATAGACTAAAACTATCAATCCTTCACCAAAACAAAATACAGTATAATCCAAAATGACCAGAACCTTAAATAGTTTATATATTTGTCAAGTGTTTGGTAACATCTGTTTAAAGAATATTGAAATGTAAGTTTTTTTTAAAGCACAAGTCACCCTTTACAAGAGACACCTGGGCCATCTGCTCAAGCTCTCAATACTTCTCTCTTGTTTCCCATCCCCCTTGAATTTCATTTCAGTGTACAGTAATATAACTTTTACTTATCTTGGTTTCCCTGCTTTTGCTGTGGAAACTTATGTCTTATTGTGGTAAGTAAGTACACTTACTTTTGAACAGTATTAAAAGAACCTGGGGCCTCTTTCACAAAACTCTCGTAAGCCTAAGGTCTCGTAACTTTTCTCGTAGCATTAGTACTTCCTATGTTACAGTATAGGAGGTACGAATGCTACGAGAAAAGTTATGGGATCTTAGGCTTACGAGAGCTTTGTGAAAGGGGCCCCAGGCCTGCTTGATCTTTCTTTATCAATAGTTATTAAAAATAATTGTGATTGAAAGTTAATTCATAAATTAATTTCAAGAGTATTACCTCAACTTTAAAATCCCATAAAATAAGTTAAACCATTGTAAAGTTTTTTCTTTCAGTATTTTCTTTTTTTTATTTGGTTTTTGCACTCCCTACAAATTTTGGTGACAACACCATGTAAGAAAATATGGACGGCCTTATACCAGTTATAGTGTACTTACCAGTAGTTGTCATCAGCGTAAGTTTGGAGATTGTATGAGTGTTCCCATCATCAGTTGTATGTATTTGTGTTTATGTAAGTTTTATACCTCTTTTCGCAATATTCCAGCAATATAATATCACGGCCAGGGACACCAGAAATGGGTTTCACAAATGTGTGGAATCAAACCTGGGTCTGTGACAAGCAGACACCTTAACCCCTAGACTACCTTTCCACCCCTTGGGCTCATGAACTACAGATTAGTGAATAAAGCTCCCACAATTATTAAATGATTTTAACCTTGAAGTTCATCTCAACCAAGAATGTAAAATCCACAACAGGAACAGCTGTGACTTTGAAGCTGTATGAGAAACATCAAGCAGGAAAGACATTTTGGCAAAATACAGGATTCAAATCAGGACTAGCTAACTATCTACTGAGCTACTTTAACACTGGCAAGCATAAAGCATGAAGCAGCTCATCTTCAAATACGAAGTCTTTCTATTATACAAAACAATTGAAAAATGACCACTGGCTCAGATACATAATATGATTATAACTGGACAAATTCTATTACTGCTTATAATGTACCAATAAGGAGTCGGACGTATATGTTTGAGATTCATGTATACAAGAAATATATAAATAAATATACTGGACAAAAATAGCTAGGGATATATGTAAATTTTTGAAATTATGAATAATGACCTATTTATTCACTAACATACTGATGAAATATCAATCATAAAATGACCAATATCCCTAACTTATTTTGTCCAGTATATTTGACATGCCCATACAGTATTTTAATACCATAGATATAGAATACAATAGCAGTACTGTGTAGTTGACAGGTTACCCTGTTTGGCTAATACAGGACTAGAAAATTAAACAAGAAATGTTCAAACTCCCAACTGTGCGTTGTGTATGACATTGTGACATTTGACAATGACATTAAAATCAGATCGTAGTCTTCATTACCACTAGTGTTGGGAATCGGAAAACAAATCCACTGTCCATTATCAAAAGACTTATAATGAACGGTTATTATTTATCATTGAAATATATACATTTGTAATGTAATCACAAATTTTAAGGTGTTTTTCCTTAGTTGTTTTTTTTCTAATTAGCGATATATTCTCAAATCTAAATTTTAGTTTCTGGACACAAATTATTTTGTTTAGTTATACAACAAATATTTATCAGTGTAACTTATTATGCTCATGATTGATTTCATGATAAAATTTATTCATAGACAGGTTACAGTAATATTTACCGTAGTCATGAATATGAAACTACGAATAGTGCACAGAATTACACTGTTGAGCACATTTATTCATGAATATTCGTGAAATATTTGACTTAATACAAGCGTGTTATGCGAAATCAACAAAATTCTGAATAATCAAAAATATGTTCTTAACAATTACTTTTAATCCCTCTTTCGATCGATTTTTTAAAATTTTTGATCATTGGAACACCACTAATTACTATTATACCAACCTTATTACCTCAATATCGAGGTCTACCCAAAAGTTGACACAGTGTCCATGGGTGTGTTGCTTACTTAGAGTACTTACTTACTTAGAGTAAGCAAATGAATTGCTTATTGAGGGCTTGCAACAGCTCGAAGCGTTTATCGCTCTTCCAAAAATGGCGGAGGAATTATGGCTTGTTTGTCTGGTGCTAGAGAACGTGCTAGGAAGGTCTCAATGACGAGTGATGAATTTATGATTGTTGATGACTACACTGAATCTGTGGAACAAAATTTGGATGCTGGGATGTAAGCAGTTTTTTTGCCAATTTGGCAGCCGAACAACTTTGTTCAGCCATTGAATTCAAATTTTCCTAAGCCACCATATTGGTTTGACAACGAAGCAACCTCACTGAGTTACTGATGCGATTGCAAGCGGATGAAAGTTAGCACTCCATTGTGAGGCGAATCGCTGAACATCGCTTGCAAGTGATTGGTTGTTTGCAACGCATCCCTATATGGTCTTATGGATGGTGACAAGCATGTTGTAATAAATACACTGTATGGGTGATAAGGTTGCGTTTATCATATCAAATGATTTTGATACATTTGGCCTAGCAGTTGCAAGACTGTTCCAGATCTGTGTGGAGCAGTGGAAACTATGATCTGATTGAAATGCCATTTCGTGTAAAAATATGGACAGATTCAAACATGGGGACTGTTCCATGAGCATTGATTTGGCAGAATTCCTGAGGCTGAAATACGTTTGTGTATTAAAGTGAGATAACCCACAACCATAAACTAATTCAAGTTACATGATGACACAAAATGTTGACAAATACTCTTTGACAAGTTTTGAGATATCATCTCAAAAAATAACACTTCAAAAAGCTTGACAGCAAATATGTATGAACAATTCAACTCAAATACCAGTTCATAGAATATATTCAGATGGTAAAAGCAATTCTCTTCTTTAGAATCCCTAGGTATGTAACCTCCCCTAGCACAGCGATACACGACACTACTTTGAAATCTCCACAACAGAAAATCAGACAAGTGTTGTCAAAAAAACGTAAAACAAACAAATCTTTCCATAAACAATTTGAAAAGGCATAAATAATAATGCATAAGTAATTTCAGAATTATTAGTTCAATGTCGATAACACAAGTTTTACCTTTGTAAAATTTGAACAACGAGGTCTCTGCTGTAAGACATTTTGCTTGAAGGAAGGGGCAGATTACTGCAGCTATATTTATGTAATCTGATCGCCACAGCAATTATTTGATGTTCAACATATAGTGGTTGTTCCTGACTTAGATCTTGCTAGTACAAGCGTGCTGCAGCTATGTAAGCAGTCCCCAGCTTTTTCTTGAAGCCGTGAGAGTGGACGACGACCTCGATCTCGTACTCTCCCATCTGGCAGTCAGTCTTGCCATCTTTGTCCAGTAGAAGACACAGAGTGTACACTGCGATCTCAAACTCTGGACTTGTACCCAGGAAACAACTGCACATCGGCTTACTCTTGATTCCCTTCCAGGAGAACTGGAGAGCTATAAGACGTGGGATTTCATCACCAGTAAGCTGAAACATAAAGTCAGGTACTTTTTTAACTTCAGTTTGGGGAATATCCCAGCAACATCACATCTGGCAACTCCAGAAACAGGCTTTACAGATTTAACCCATTTTGGGATTCAAACTCAAGCCTTTGGTGAACAAGCAAACACTTTAACCACAAGGCTACCCAAATCCTGTTAAAGCATACCACATATCTTAGAGAGTTGTAGTGATTTGTAAACAGGGCTTAATGTTCTTTGACTTCTTTTGTGTATTCTATGGTCAGAGAAAGAGTTGCTGAAATTTGAGTAAGGTTTGTGAAGTATGGCCTCTATGCCAATCCCTTTGCTCTCACCGTCTCTCTCCTGAAGAAGCCGTGGTAGTTGATGTTGCCTGCCTTCTCTTGCAGATAGAACTGGATCCAGTTATGCAGGCCGATGAACTCGTCACCTCGGCCTTCACCAACAAACACATGCTCAAAACTGCATGAGTCAGGACCTCTGAAAATGGATGCACATGGCACTGTATTACGGAACACAGAACACAAATATATCCTTACATTGTCAACATTGAGGCTGTATATGCCGTACCTCTAAGTATACAATACACACATCCATGTTGCAACTTCTGGAAATTTCAATCAATTTTGAAACCAAAGAAAAAGAGACGAGGGCATAACAAGAAGTAGTTTGCCTCATCAGGACAATGATATAAATGCAGTTGTTTTTATATTTTACTTTTCTACATATCATCTGTGAACCTCAAGCAAATTGGTTTTGCTATATTCCAGCCGCACTATCGCCATGTTGTTTGACTTTAAACTTGGTACCCCCAAAAATGCAATATCTGCAATAAATGCATCACAAACACAAGAAACATTTTGTGTGTCTTAGATTGGTAGAAGTCCACTAGAATCAAATTTAGTTATTAAAGTGCATACAAAAGCAATTTTAAAAACTACAATTGCTTTTTAAAGTGATTCCTCCCTTCGTGTTTACTGAAAGAGCTTGTTTTGGAAACACTACCCACCCCCTTTCCAGTTGATGCAATCATTAGCACATAACTGATTCTAATGTTGTCAGTATTTATACTGACTGGTCACCCAAGTGTCAGCTCCCAATATATTGTAACCAGTGCCACCTTGAATATCTGGACACAATGTTTTTGAAAGGTCAAAATGGGAGTGTCCTGAGGAAATAGCAACTGTCCAGATCTAAATCAAGCAATCCAAATCTTTGGTTGTTGATTATGACGAGAATTCATCCAATACCATTCTGAACATATATTATGTGATATTATCTGAGGACATATGATTATCCAAGAGGTACCAAATGACATATCGTTTTCATTTTCTGCAATTATTTTACAAATACCACACCCCAATGTGTTGTCATGACTCATAATTTCTGGCTTTGCTAATGATCCCTAAGAAAAAAAATAACTTTACAAACATTGGAAGTAGAGAATATAGTTATTCTCACTACTTTTTTACATCCCCTCGGTCATCCTCAAATGTACCCGGGATGTAAATGTCATATCTCTAAGAAATGAAACGATATTCAAAAGATCAATCAAAATAATTAATAATAAAGCTGCTTTATGTTTTATGAATATGTGACATAGTACACAAGTGTTAAAGATTTTCATGCACAGATGTAATACCTTATCATACTAGAATAAAAGATTTGACTTTAATGATTTGTCTTTTTAGAATAGAGCTGGAGTAAAGGATGAACAGGATCTTTATTTAGCTGATGTAACATTTGGATATAGATTTTAGAATCATTTTGAAACAGGTATGAATGAGCAGAAAAGAGGGTGTTATATATACAGTATATAATACCAAAAATGAGATATTAGAGAAAAACAGTGATGCGATGAAAAGGGTTTACATCTGGAAGCCAGTCGCATCACCTGAATAACGAATCTGTTCATCCATAGAGTTTGTCCTTAAATGACTCACAGACTTCTAGGAATGCCACTGAAAGAAGTTCAAGGATAGAACTGTTCGGGTAATGACATATGATGAATGTCTATATGTTGGCATGGTAACACAAAGTCAGTTTACCTTGCTCCTCGCCTCTGGTACATCTTAAACCAGATGTCATGAAGAAGCCTTTTGAAGTCATCATCATCTTCTGGAGCCTTGCCCCTCTCCACCAGCATCCTATGGGCTTCTTGCATCACTGGCGTCTCCATGATGAGATTCAGGAAGTCCCAGTTCTCTTTTCGCTCTTCCCATGTGACAACCTCCACCTCCCCACGCTCCAGCTCGTAGTTGTCTAGTAGGTCCCTGAAGGCTGTATCACAATACGACATTTAACCATCACAGGGTACAACTGGACGTCTGAATTGACACTTTGGTACAAGAGAGTACAACTGTACACAACAACATATTAAAACATTAAACTACAACAGGGCACAACACCACACCTGAGATGATGTTTTCGCCCAACACAGTACAACAGTACACATAAGGGTAGAATATCACATCTGAGTTGACACTTCCATGCAGTAGAGTACATGAGTGAGTGAGTGAGTTTAGTTTTACGCCGCTTTTAGCAATATTCCAGCAATATCACATCGGGGGACACCAGAAAATGGGCTTCACACATTGTACCCATGTGGGGAATCGAACGCGGGTCTTTGGCGTGACAAGCAAACGCTTTTGTACTAAAAAGTTATGAATGAAAATGTAGCTCCACACTCAACTGGGGTCATGAAGGTCATGGCTGGATAACTGACCAATGCAATTGGTCATGTAACCTCCCACAGGTCTGGGTAGGACTGTGGGTACTTTGGGCCTAAGTTTCATATCGGACCTACACTGCTCTTTAATAAAGTTCAATACTACACCCCAGCTCTGGATGTTATACCATCACAACATCACAACAAATTAGCACAGTAGCATGCTAAAGGTGAATCTGCACTTTATTCAGGTTTATGTACAAACAGGAGACAGAAGAGTTACCTGCTCTTGGCTGTAGGGGGGGCTATGAGGGGCCATGAGGGGCCCATTAGAGGTGATGTCATAAGACAAAAATGAGTTTTGTCTTTTAATTATTTTCATGAAAATATTGTTACAACTGTCATAGGGTTTAAAAATTGATACTTTATTGCTTTTATGTACCCCAAAGATTTCTTCTATGCATCTGGTTTACACGGTCCAACAGATGAAACCCTCAGCTTTCATAAACAATGTATTGAAAATACAATGTTTTTACCTTTGTATGTTGGTCTTGAGAAGACTTCTTCTTCATCAAACCAAGAGATCAGGTTGTCCCTGGCAAAATCCTTGTTCACACGCCGACTGCTTGTAACATATCCTGCAAGAACAGAATCAGAAAATCTGGTTTAGAATTGGTCTCCATGCTTGTCATAAAAGGTAATTAATAGGATCGGGTGGTCAGGCTGGTTGACATATGTCGGTGTATCCCGAGTGAGCAGATTAATGCTCATGCTGATCACTGGATTGTGTGGTCTAGAGTTGAATATTTACAGAATGAGTGCCGAGTAAAACAAGAAAGAATTTGTGAATAAATATGGTTCAGTTCCCAAAATACATGTTTGAATCACAACAGTCCCACTAGACAATATTTAAATATTTACAGCCCATGGTCAACCAGTTGTGCATGATCACTGGAACTGAATATTTACAAATATTTTACTAAAGTCTTTTTTCACTTGAAATTTTGTGTTATTATCAAACTGATATTTACAAAGTAGAATGCACCCAACAGAGGAAGTCATCTCTTCTGCAGATTTCACTTGACAGAAATGTGGTCACAGGACATTGTTTCGCGACGATATCAGTGTAAACATGTGCTATCACGTCCAATAAAATATTTTGTAATTACTTAACTCAACATTATGAAAAATACATCAGGTGGTGATGTGCTATGGTGTACATGGAAAATATTCATATATTCATATTCGTTTCCATGACTTTCATGATTTGTATCATATTCCAGTCATCCTGGATTCCGCTCATCATGGAAGGCCCAGGCTTGATTCCCCAATGGGTAAAATTGTGTGAAACTCACTCACTCACTCACTCACTCACTCACTCACTCACTCACTCACTCACTCACTCACTCACTCACTCACCCACCCACCCACCCACCCACCCACCCACCCACCCACCCACCAAGTAAACTTCATCTCAGTGTATTTCGTTACACTCCACCAGTGAGTCTAACAAAACCCAGTAGAAGGTCGCGTCAGGTAACCTTTGAGCGACCAATGACCATCCAATCAAATGTGAGACGGTTAAACAGATTTAACCAATCAGACAACAGCTACTATTTAGGGATCGGAGGGACTTTCAAAATATTCAGATCACCGACACATATCTCCACAAACAAGAATCAGCATATAACACAGTTATTTGACCTGCTGTATATACGCTTTGGGGTTTCTGTTGACATGGTTACCATTAGCTAATATTTCCGCAAGATAACATCCTTGAATATTGTCAAAAACACTATTTTCAGCGACTGTTTATTCACCGTTGTCATGGCAGTACGTACGCCATGTGCATCACCCAGAAGCAATCGTACGCTAAATAGCATTCGCAATCGTTCGGGTATGAAACCTTTTCGAGAAAAAACTTCATAAGGGATGTGCGAATGTGCACTTTCGCTATTTGGTAAGCTGTGTTCTGATTGGTCATTTTCAAAGGTTACCTGACGCGACCTCCCATAAGGTTTTGTTACACTCAGTGGTGGAGTGTAACAAAAAGTACTAAGGATAAGTTTACTAAGACTGCTAACTCACTCACTCACTCACTCACTCACTCACTCACATACATAGTGGATTTGTTGAAGCCTAATGTCTGGACTATCAAAGAATGTACTTCATGAGCATCTATGTACACAAAAGGGAAACTTAGCAAACCCCATCAGCCATGTGAGCATCCTGACTACCTGATGCTGCTAGCCTTAAGTTGGTAAAGACAAATTCTACCCCAGATTTTCAACGAGACCAAGGAGATGAAATGAGCACTTTAAATAATCATTCACAATGGTTAATGTTCTATTCAACATCAGATAGGCACAATACTGGTCTAAAAAGAAACAGAACTTATCAGAAATGTCCACAAGTATAGTCCAATAGTTGATTCAATAAGCGAAAGAACGTCAATGAGAAAAAAGTGCCCTTGACACTCACCCTGAAGGTCAACCTCATATTGTTGTCCTGGGTAACACTTGTTGTCGTCCATATCCCATAGTTTGGATATCGCTTCGGATAACTCACCATCTGCATCAAACCTGAAATAAAAGTAGGGAAAAAGCTCATCAGCCAGACAACCAACACACCAAGCAACAAGTCAACACATAAACCAGCCAACCAAACAACCAGCCAGCTAGCCTACCAACTAAAACAAAGACCAACCAACAAAAAACCCCAAGATCAACAGTCTAACACACCATCAGACCAACCAACAGACTGACCAACCAAGCAAATTTCACATACTACTCAAAAGAAGCTACAGAATACCTGATATTTTTATATTTTAAAAATCTATGAGAAAGTAGCATATTGTACATCCTTGATACCTCCAGCAAGTACATCTTAACAACACTTCACTATACCCTAAATGCATCTACAGCCTGAGAAGTTATTAGAGTATGATAGATGTAAACAGTAAATGAAAGACTATCACAACCTGCATATCTGTATCTCATTTTCAAAATAACAACAAATTACCCAAGTAGCACGCACACGCTACGCCAATGTTGGAAATCTACACCACCTTTGCCATCGTCGCCCTAACTTTCATGAATCGATGGACCAGCAGTGGGGTGATACCTGTCAGTCAACATTTTTCAAACTGAGACTACGGCTAGCCAGCACCAAGCCACTGGACCTGTGTCACTGGAAACTTATCATTCACCCTGCCTGGTGCTAACATGGAAAACATATATTTCTTTGATCTTTTAAAAATATCCTGTTATCATCTATCACCTAAGTATATTGATAATGATAATGATAATGATAATAATTCACTTATACAGCGCCTAGTATCCATCTGACTAGTTGCTCACTGGATGCTCTAACCAGAATCTGATTATCATTACCCCGGATAACCCAAGCTGCCTCTTAGGCACTAGAAGGTAATAGTCACAGGACTCTATCTCACCAGGTACCCATTTTCTGCTGGGTGAATAGAGGCAAATTTGAACAAACTCACTTGCCTAAGGTGAGACCACATGTTTCCCATGTGCTTCGTTGTGGGGCAGGACTGAAGTCCTAGAAACTCTCAGGAGTTAAACTGCCAAACACGGCGACCCATCAAAGGACTGTCCGAACGCGACGGTGCTTAACTTCAACTGATGGTGACCTGAGAACTAGGCACAGGACCACTCGCCGCCACATTAAGTCTTTTTGTAGTGTTGGCATAATTTTCACCCATCCAAATCATGATCATGCAAACTGATAGGTATTCACACCCCCTGGACTTCCCATGCGCACAATCACTCTTACTCATCTCGTGCAAACAGTCCAAAGTCCTGCTGTGACGTGCTCTGTGCCTTAGCTTGTGTTTCCATCGCCATTAAAGTAAGTATTTTATGTGTACTTTTAGTGTAACGTCACAATATTGTAAATAAATGTCAGGTATTAATTTTCTCACATGTTATGTTTTTAATTCTATTTCAAATTATGGCTTAGTATATACAAAAGGAGTTTACCTATTTAAATTCTGATTGATTTGTTGTGCGAGGTTTGGTAGAGATCACTTGCGAAACTACTCAAATCTTCATGGAAATGCTGCATACTGAATAAGCATAAGTGGAGGAACTCCTTTTGTAAATGTGCCCTGATATAAACCTGTGTTCCACAGAGCTTCTTCTTTGTTTCCATTGTAGGTTTGCACACTAGTCCACAAGGCTAACTCAGTCAATGACAAGTGTCAGTTTTAGCATTAGTTGTACAATTGTAACGTAATGTTGGCCAGACGCTGGCAAAGTGCAACTGTGCCAATGCTGGATTGATTCATCATGTATAGTGCAATGATGGCCTATCACCGCCCCAGCATTGGCAAACAGCATTGCAAAAACAGCACTGCACCAATGCCACACCCATGAGCAGAAATTTGGGTTGATGATGATTTTTATGGAGTTGCATGTACAAAGTGAATGTCTCCCCCAACACACGCCTACTTAAAATTATTGCACAAAGTGGTTCTCCCTGCTTGTCATGTACAAAATCAATGAACCCCCCCTACCCCAATCCCGAAGATGTGTGCAAAACTGATGACACCCTACCTTCCCAGAGCTAAATGGGTGCCCCCCACTCTGCCCCGCCTCTTAAAGTCATCAGGTACCACACCCCTTAGCCATAAACCATGAACTGTCCCTTACACCACGACCTCAGAGCATAATTATACCGCACATCTGAAGGGAAATAATGTTGGTGTCCTGAAATAACATTGAAAGCTATATTTTCACGACTACCATAAACGCATCGTAACATAAGTAAACTGGTGTGTGACGTCATTAAACTCTGACGTCGTCTCATTGCCCAGCTCTGGGTTGGGTGACCACAGTGCATGCACACATATTGTTATTCACCGACTTGTTGAAAAGGGTCAATATTTTACAGATGGCATTGTGGATATTGCGTGTTATCTCCGATTGGTGTATAAATTCATTAGACATACAAAACGTAAAATCAGTTTGATCTTGGTTGGTGGCTTGGGTTGCCGGCGAAAGGCGATACGGTTGACTTGAGCCGGACGACACCCTTTCCCAGTTCGCTGTGACCCAGGCCAGGAAATCATCCGACATCGCCCGCCTACATCGTCAGAACTGCTTACTCAGTTTCAGCTAAGAAATTTTTAACTTCATGCGTGAAACAACCGCGACATTTACCGCTACATCATTATACTAGCAATACATACGCGCTCTCGTCTTGATAGTAAGCCATGTTGAGGCTGCAACTGTGTTCCGCTTCGTTGCTACCGTGTCGATTCACCCCCTCGGTGCATTACGGGGTCAACACAAACTCCATGCATCGCGAGAGGTAATATGACTCCTCAGGTATATAGGAATGAGGAAATGAACGACGCTGCTGTGAGTTGCCAGTAGACCTGGCGTGTCTTTAGACTTGCTTCGAACATTTAGTCGTATATTGAGCGAATTGTTCCCCTTAAACACCACAAAATGATTTCTTTGCACGTAACTATGAAATTGATAAACCACAAATATTCGTGTGTGTTTAAACAACACGTTTTAAGGATATTAAAGAAAATTAAATGATCATGTTGACAGTTTTTAGATTTAAGAATAATCACTCGTATTAATGAAACAAAAGATCATAAGCTGGCTTTTACAGAACGGTTATCATTGATGAGATGACGCAAAACGATTCAGTCTACGTCATGAATTAATTTAAGGTGAGTACAGAGTGATCTAAACAAAAAGCCGATTAGAAGTTTCACATTAAGTAGAAAACAGAGTGCGTCAACATTTCATGCATACAACCGTCTATTGCCTTTTAGTGGTAGAGGCTCGAGATGAGGAACAGTACGTACATATCACAGACACTAGTGTCACTGCGAGGATAAAGATATTGTTTTTTGGGATTGTTTTTTTTTAAAAAAAGACCAAAACATGAAACTTCTGAGTTCTCTGTACAATATTGTACTGTGAAGCGTTTCAATCGGGGTAATCTCAAAATTTCCGTCCTCGTTAAGATACGAACATTTGCTGTTCGTTGTTTAATGCCGCACTCGGCAATTGTCTATCTGTATGACGACGGTCTGTAAAACTCGAGTCTGGACCAGACAATCCAGTGAAAGGCATCATCAGTATGTGTGGACATGTGTGGATTCTATTCTCCTCCTATTATTACATGCCTTTACGACTTTTTTTGACAAACTGTGTGAGTAAGTGAGTGAGTTTAGTTTTACGCCGCACTGGACAATATTTCAGCTATATGGCGGCGGTCTGTATATAATCGAGTCTGGAACAGACAATCCAGTGATCAACAGCATGGGCATGGATCTGCCCAATTGGTAACCGATGACATGTGTCAACCAAGTCAGCGAGCCTGACCACCCAGTCCCGTTAGTCGCCTCTTACAAGCTTAGTCGCCTTTTATGACAAGCATATGGGTTGTTGAATGCCTATTCTACCCCGGACCTTCACGGGTCTATACAAAATTAATACACACACATCACGTATATATATACACACATATATTTGATAACCCAGGTTCTCCGTAAAGACTGCCAGCATTTATATGATGCTTAAAGTGAGACTACATTATCACACGTGCTTCGTTAATTCCAAGGAACTCTCAGAAGTCAAGCTGTCAAACATGGTCACCAATGCAAGTTCTCTCCACGCCCAGCGTTACAAAACTTCAACTGATTTGAGACCAGGGCTCATATGTATAGAGTAATCTTAGTTAAATCAATCTTAGGCCCCAACAATCACCACACAATTGTCTAATCCACTTGCACAAAGCAGATCTTAGTGCAATTGTAACACAGCATTGGTTTAAGACTTCAACGGTGGAGAAACGAATTTCTTAAACTAGACACCTGTCTACAGTTGTTTATAAATGCATATCGCATGCTGCGCAAATACAAAGTGGAAATGGTCACTGCACACAAAACACACCTCCCTCAATCGCACTTTACGGAATTTTCATATGCACATTCAGAAGAAATCTTTGAAGGAAACGTAGATGGCCTATTTTTTACTGTTTATTATTTATGAACTAAGAATAATATTGAAACCACAGAAACACGTGCCCCTGTTAATGAAAATATTGAAAATACGAAAAAAATACATTCGTAAATTGGGTCTAGATTTAGTGATTTAATAAATATGTAAACTAAACCATAAAAATCAACAATATTTCTTTATAATATAGGAACTAAATGTATGATTTGCCAATGGTTGTCAATGAGACGTTGTTCAATTTTATGCACAGGAACAAACTCCAACCAAAGAACACAACCATGACAACACAGAGGATACGAACCTCCCCGACTCACTCACATATTGTATATCCCATATATAACATCCTTGAACACGGAGTTTACTCAGCCATACGTGAGGTTACATTCTTTTGTAAATATATAATAAAAATATATGATTATAGAGATATGATGGAATTTGGTGCATGCCCATAACAGTATTGACGCTTATCTTTATGCATAGTATGTGCTGTATGGGCGCGGTCTTTCCGAATGGGTAATTGGTTAGCCCGTGAGAGTCCATTAACCGATATAGGGTCTCGGGTTAACCAAAGGTTGGGATATATCCTATCTCCAACCACACACAGGTCAATGAACGATGTCGGCTTTACTGATAAAAACAGGAGAAACCCTGACAGTTGACACCTGTGTGGCCTACATGTATGAGAGCGAGTGAGTATTGTTTTGTGCCGCTTTTGGCAACGGAATTATATTACTGTGGGCAACACCAACTTAGTGAAGGAATGCGTTAATTTTACACTGCACTAAGTATTCCTGCTTTATTTGTCGGTGGTGTGTAAACAGCCAAGTCTGGACCAGACAACCCAGTGATCAGCAGCATGAACATCGATCTACGCAATTGGGTTATGACGACATGCACGTCACTGTGTCAGCCGAGGCCCGACCACCCGAACCAGTTAGTTGCTGAAGATCAATTCTAACCCGGATCTACCCCAATCCATTTGAAGTATACTTGTTATGAAGATTGCAAAGAAAAACACGCCTAGCTATATATCTTTAAATGGTATTCACCAAAAGTAACCATTATTTGACAAAGTTTTGCTCACACGCAAATTACATTTAGAAGTATATATGTGGTGATTTTCGTTGTGACCTTAAAAAATAAAAGGGCATACCCAGCACGACCCATATTTTCCCGAAAGAACAACTGTATCCCCGTTTAAATTGTGCCCACTGGCAACAAGACACAATCTAGTTATGGGGTTAAAGGTCTCCAGTTCGGTAGGTGATTTTGCGAATTATGATTTGGTTGCACCATGCCAACCTTCGCTGTGGACGCCACGACCGAGTACATTCTGTTATCAGTTAACAACAACGTTAATTAATTGAGTACAACAATTAGCTGAACATACTCCGATTACACATATGTATGGTCAGACCGCTATAAGTAATGTTCTTTACAAATACATGTACTTTTAGCACCCTTGTCTAAGCATCTAATGTCACACAGTCAACAAGCCATATTGATTTGAATAATGGAATAAATTCTGAATTTTCATCATGCTGAAGTTTAAATTCCTTCTCATTGTAAATATGGGTGTTTTTATTTTGTGTCTGTAAGGTCGCATATTTTGGGAGACTAGGCGATAAAGTCGAGGTTCTTGTGTATATTTCTTTCTGGCCATTACATTCCCACGTTGTGCTGTTCTGAAAGTAGTTGTCATTTTTAACAGGGTCAACTTGGTAGGGGGAAATAGTCAGAGGTCAAAATGTGAGTCTTTTGGGCAGGGTCATAGAGATAATACAAATAACAATTATCAGGGGCACTGTGTTAGCGCGTGCGTACGTGCGTACGTGCGCCCGTGTATATTGGGCCTTATAGTTAATGACAGGCCCTTTAGTACAATTTCAGTAGTAAATGGAATGAAATTTATTTTTATTAATCACTAAATTACTAGGATATTTTATATATATATATATTTTTTTGCTACACTTTATTACGTGATAACACGCAGTTATTAAGGTGGTCTCTCAAAACACGCCCAGAATTCGAAATAACGCTACTCGTGCATGCGTACCAAGGGATATTGAATGCAAGTCTAGTTTCCATGTAGTTTATTGAGTAACTACGCAGCTGTTGATTGGATGATATTTGACCGGAAGTTCATATATCCAATCGTAGGACCAGTTAGATGAGAAGGCACACAGCAAGCAGCATGGCGACCTTTGGTTATTTATCTAAAGAAGTTCTGACCGGTTTTGACAACTACAAGGTATAGCTGACTTCTAAGTTTGAATTAACTTAATTAAATTTCATAGAGATGCTTATTTATATATCGGAATTGAAAACTGTATGATCTGAGAGTGAAGTAGCTCGTTGAGGGTGATCACCACCTCAGTACGTGATTCGTTTGCCAAACTCCGGTCACTGGCCATCGTACACATTTCTTATAGGGTTTGTTCACGATTTCTTGATAGGTCGTGCACTTGACATGATTTGCGCGATAGGTACCATATGCTGTAGAATGTAGTAAATCGAGCACAGGGTTGTCATGTTAATAAATTCTGCTTTCAGTTTCACTTACAAATGCTATTTCGTTGATTTAGAAAAATAACTCACTTCTTTTTTCTCATGCAGTGATTGTTGTAATAGTGCTGACTGAAAAACAGCATTGTCCTCCTCAATCCCTGAATCTGATCTGAATATGTAATGTAAGACTTCATTCAAATGGATTTGGAAAAAACACACATGAAATGTTTAATTCGTAGTAGTAGCTAGCTGAACTAGAATAATAGATAAATATTTCACTTGCACCTTTAGGGACTGCAACTTCTTCAGCAAAGGTAATTAATCAGTCATCCTAACCCTAACTAGATTGCTAAAACCTGATGAAGGAGGCACTGGTTTCTCATCAATGGCCAGTTCTTAATTTTCAAAACGTGTGCCACACCTTTTGGTTCAAAGGAGTTACATGTATTTTGCTTATTGTCTTAGTAGTATTACATGCGATTGAAAGTACAAACTCTGATAATGAAACAAAGCAATGTATTTGAAGCATGATGAAGATATTAATCAAATGTTACTTCCATGATTGATAGATGCTATTGTTATCAGTATGGTCAATCAAAGTACTAAAACATCATGGACAAAATTCAAGCACACAGCAGTTGGGTCATGAGCTGTGAGGTATTACAGATTGCACATGCAATGAAATTGTGCTCAATATCCTTGCCATGGCACTGTGAAAAGTAGATGTGGCATGGATGAACAATTTTCAGTGTGTCCTGGTAGAATGACCAAAGTTCTAAAAGTAATATTCACTGTGATTAATTTACTGAGAAATATTTGACCATCTGCCCTCCTGTGATTCAAAGCCCATTTCTGCACCCCATCTGGCTATTTATCAGTGGCACCCTCAATCTCAGAGCTCAACACTGGCGTAACCATTTTGAATCATGAATGCAAGTGTGCATAACCGGAAAACCTGTTTTGGAAGATAATATTATGGGTTAGTTTATGGCCCAGGACAAAGGAAACAGAACTATTGTTACAGTCATGACGGTCTTTAGGAAATCCTGCTCTGAATTTACTGATTTACATGATGTTTGGTACTGATTTATTGTACATTCAATTGATTCTTATGATATTTTAAGTTAAACAGGTCATCAGAAAGTATAAGCACAAAAGCACCCCTAAATTATCTGTCTGGTGCTCAATGACACCCCTGAAATAATTGCATTTCTTTCCCTTTTGGTTGCCTAAATTATTGTTTACTTGAGAGGCATATTTCAGAAGTTGGAAGTAAATAGAATAAATGTATATTGATGACAACTTCTTCAATACTGGAACACGACGATTCGATACAGCTTCTTGTGTCGTTTTCAAAGTGTAAAAAATGAAAATGATACAAGAACCTGTACCGAAACGTTGTGTTCCAGTATTAAAGAAGTTGTCATCCATATACACTTATTCTATTCTAGATTATTGTTAATGAAACCAAGTTATGTAACCAGTATGCATTCTGTTTAAGGCATGATGATGATGATCAAATGTTTTTTTTTTCATGTTATCTTTCTACTGAAACCAGTACGATCAAAGTTCTTTGCCATCTTGGACGTGATTACCAGTATTTGGCATGTTAGGACTAAGAGAATAACCTGTAAGATATTAGGTATCTCCAATTGTATGTCATGAGAAAGTGGAATGTAAGCCTTACAATAGTTATTTAGGGACATGCGTTCCAGAATTCAGACTGTCAAATGGGTTATTTCATATATTGCCATGATATTCTGTGATCTTTTTGTTTAATAAACATGGTAAAAGTTATCAAATTGCATATCCCCAATTACCAGTACTTTTGTTTGTTGTTAAAGACTACAGTCTGCAATATTCCACATATCAACTGCAGCTTGTGAAATATAAGCAGTGAATGAGTTTAGTTTTGCTCCGTAATCAGCAATATTTTACCTATATGAAGACGGTCTGTCAATAGTGGAGTCATGGACCAGACAATCCAGTAGTCAACATTTACAAGCATCACTCTATTGATTTGGGATATGATGAAATGTGTCAACCAAATTAGGCAGTCTGATCACCCGATCCTGTTGGTTGCCTCTTATGTCAAGCGTAGGTCGCTGAAGATCAATTCTAACCAGGATCTTCACAGGTTGAATATGAGAAGCATGACCCAGCCTTTCCTATAATTCACTCTGGATACAATGACCAGACTATCAAACAAATCACCAGCCGTGATCCCTTTGGTTGCCATCCGTTATCACCACTTAAGTTGTTAGGGACCAAATCTAAGCCAGAAGCCCTCAGGGTACAAACACATTACTCTTTGAGCAAAGTCTCAAGATCCTCTTAAAACTGGATGTCAGAAACAGTGGATGGCATCATCTTGAATTGTTTAGGACAATGAGTTAGTGTGATGTCATGTTGCCATTGGCAGTTTTGCAAACAATACACATGCTGATACAATGGAACAATGAACAAAATACAGACTGCTCAATGAGATTTAGTGAAGATAATTTTAATGACATCCTGTAACATACCCTGATAAAAGGGTAATCCTATTATCAGATTAGCGTGATTACCATGGTTGCATTTAATAGATAAAACCACTCTAAGTCTAACCTTTTTGGTTCCTGCTTTACATAGTTGACCCATGAAGGTCTGGGGTAGAATTGGCCTTCAGTAACTCACAGTGTTCATGAATAGTGTTTCAAAGTAACAGGACATTGGGTCCTGTAAGTTTCAAAAGTCTGTCTGACCAACTGAAAATTCACAGGACCCACAGAATAAAAATTATACACATACTTCAGTGGTCAAGAATCTCACATCTAACATTTCTTATGGCCAGCACTGAAATTATTAACAAGTGTAAAATTTATATACAGCAAACAAATGGGGCATGTGACAATTTCAGTCAAAGTCATAGTGAAATATATAGTCGGACACCGGGTCTGATTGGTTGTAGACTTCTATCTGACCGTTGGCGAATCTGCCGGAATTGTCAGAGGGTCAGACAGTATTCGTGAACAATGAACTCATGCTTTTTGCAAGTGGTTACTATTCATTATGGGATCAGGTTGTCAGGCTTGCTGGCTTTGTTGACACATGTCATCGGTTACCAGTTAAGCAGATCAATGCTCATGCTGTTGATCACTCTGGAATTTCTGGTCCAGACTCCATTATTTACAGCCCAAAGCCTTATAGCTGAAATATTGCCGAGTGCAGCATTAGACTAAACTCACTCGTTCTCTTTCATATTGTGCTCCTCACTGTTTGATAAACAACAACTTCAGAAATTGTTCATGCTTGACATTAGTAAGGACAGCATTTAGAAATTGCATCCCAATTATCACTGATCACATGCTGATAGCCACCATTAAGATTAGAATTGGTCTTCAGCAACCTATCCTTGTCAGAGGCAACTAACAGGATCTGATTTTATTGTCGTATTGCAGTTGCATAGATTGATGCTCATATTGATCATATTGATCACTGGATTGTCTGGTCCAGACTTGAATATTTACAGACTGCCTCCAGCATAGCTGGAATATCATGGAGTGCAGCCTTTCACAACAAACACAGTCAAACCCACTCATGGTATCGAGGTATCATGGTATTTCAGGGATAAGTCTGTATAAAGATAAAAGATATGAGAAAAAAATGTCACATGGGACCAAAAACATGAGATCTTAGGGATTTAACATGTTTAACTGTTCATGATCTGAGTTGTTTATGAAAACATAGAATCAAATTGTGATGGTTTAAACACTCTATTATTTGTAATCATACAGGCGAGCAGGATGCGATTTTAGATTGCTGCAGATAAATTTGGGTGTGCTTGTATAGCAATAGATATCGCGGCCCAAGTCATTGTTAGTCAATCCCTGCTACCCTCTCTTTGCTTGAGACCCCAGATAGTGTAATACAGTTGCCATGTTTACAACACTGTTTCTCACTGAATAATAGGGCTGCAGTGAACAGACTGAGAGACATATACAATAGGGCTACAATGATTTGGTTCAATTCATCAAAACTCGAATCTGACACTTTAGTTTTGATTTTTATTTTGATTCAGTATTTGAATATCCATTTTATTTATTTCCACACAGCGAGAACTTAATTTTGAATCTAACTCTAGCAGTTTCGAGATCTGGAATAAGGTGGAATGTGATTGGTTTGACACTGGGCTAATTATCCAATGAGAATTTTGTTGAAAGACATGGCCAAGTTAACGATGGTTTTCACTCTAAAACCCTGAATCACTTGAACTCTGCGTGCTAAATGAATCTGATGTTTTTCTTGTGTAAAGAATTGAATCAAATTGAAAATGATCAATTGAGGGTAAAGTATCGGAAATTCAGTCATGGTCTGAATGAGTCATTTCATCCCTAATATACAATACATGCAATAAATATTAAGCAACAATATAAGTAGGTATCTTGGGTAGTATCATGTGTACTAGGGATGCAAGATTTCCTTTTGGCATTTGAGTGAATTGAACCATATCATCTTTGAGGAGTTCAGTTCATTATTCATGATCACATTGAACCATCGTTTCTTAAAAGTAGTGTTTTTACTTGGGTTTGTCAAACAAGATACACAAAATAGAATATCTACGAGCCATGAAGGTTAATAGTCAACATATTTCATTTCACAGTTACCTGGATACTGGTTATTGTCATGTTAAAGTAACATGTGCAACGTGTAGAAAGCATGTCACGTTAATATTTTTGTTATTATTTCACTGAATGCATGTGTACTGAATAATAAATCGGCTGCTGCTGTGTTATTGTTTTTGTTACCCAATATTCATGATATGAATCATATTCACCTCATAGTGGAATCATGGCAGCACTAAAGAGCATGTTGTCACAATGCTGTTGGTAGCCTGTTGCTTTGGAAACTGGCCATATGGAACACCAGCTATGCCTTTGCATGGCTTGAATGTCATGCCATACATTCATTTCTGCATATCGCCTTTGATACACAGCTGACGTGATCAGTTTGAAAAAACAGTGTTATTTAGTTGGATTACCATGAATAGCAATTGAATTCATGAAGAGGTACGGATCATTTCACCCTAGTGAAATAGGTGAATCGTAGCAGCCGCAATGAATTAGTCAGAAAAATAATCCACTTCTAATCTGACCCTTGTTTGTTTTGCAGTACAGTGCCGTGGACACAAGTCCCGTAGCTAACTACATCTGTCACCCCTTCTGGAACTGGATAGTACAGGTGAGTAGTGGTATAGTGGATAGTGTTTCAGATGAGCTGCATGTTTGCTTATAATAGGCCAATAAGTTGAAATACGCAACACAAATGAATGCCAGGATATGAAAAAACACTTATTATTTACCTGTACGCTATCTAAATAACAATGCATATTTACCCAATAAATCAACATCAGGTTGTATATCATATTAATTTAAAAGAGTGAAAATATAGATGCTATATTATTTAAATCGATCTTTGTATCTCGATTTTGCCACCCAAATGGATGTAGACAATGTAGATATTATTCCTTACGTCACAAGTAGATAAAGCTGTATTAGCTATAATTTAGCACTGTTAGTTATTCATTTTTAACCTAGAAGATTTTTTCTTGTCTCTATCATTGGATAAAAAAGTCGCACCTATTAAACCTTTTATTTGAAATGATGCCCTGAATTTATAAACATGGTGAGCATCAAAATGTATAGATACACACTTAAAATTGTAAATACCCGCTTAGTATAGATACACACTTAAAATTGTAAATACCCGCTTAGTATAGATACACACTTAAAATTGTAAATACCCGCTTAGTATAGATACACACTTAAAATTGTAAATACCCGCTTAGTATAGATACACACTTAAAATTGTAAATACCCGCTTAGTATAGATACACACTTAAAATTGTAAATACCCACTTAGTATAGATACACACTTAAAATTGTAAATACCTACTTAGTATAGATACACACTTAAAATTGTAAATACCCGCTTAGTATAGATACACACTTAAAATTGTAAATACCCACTTAGTATAGATACACACTTAAAATTGTAAATACCCGCTTAGTATAGATACACACTTAAAATTGTAAATACCCGCTTAGTATAGATACACACTTAAAATTGTAAATACCCACTTAGTGTAGATACACACTTAAAATTGTAAATACCCGCTTAGTATAGATACACACTTAAAATTGTAAATACCCCCTTAGTATAGATACACACTTAAAATTGTAAATACCCGCTTAGTATAGATACACACTTAAAATTGTAAATACCCGCTTAGTATAGATACACACTTAAAATTGTAAATACCCACTTAGTATAGATACACACTTAAAATTGTAAATACCCGCTTAGTATAGATACACACTTAAAATTGTAAATACCCACTTAGTTTTGAATTTATGGGTAAACAAAAATTATAGGCACATGGTCAAAAGCCTATCTGGAGTCCAGGTTCTCTCTAGTACAAGAATTTTCATGCATATGCACACAGTTTTGTATACCAGCAAAATAATTTGGAACATTACATACTGTTCCCATTGAACAGTGAGTGAGTTTAGTTTTATGCCACACTCAGAATATTCCAGCTCTGTGGCGGCGGTCTGTGAATAATTGACTCTGGACCAGACAATCCAGTGATGGGCATCGATTTGCGCAACTGGGAACCGATGACGTGTCAACCAGGTCAGCGAGCCTGATCCTGTTAGTCGCCTCTTTAGACCAGCATAGTCACCTTTTATGGCAAGCATGGGTTGCTGAATGCCTATTCTACCCCGGACCTTCACGGGTCTTTGATCAGAATTTCAAACTTTCTATATAAGATGACCGAACAAACAACATGCAACTTTATATCATGATATGTTATACCTGTAAAGATAGTGGCTGCAATTTGTCTCCTGAGAGCCATATTTTTCTTAAGTGAAGACTAACAGCATCAGGTGGTCAGACTTTATGACTTTAAAGATTCATGTCAGCATATCCCAATTATGGAGTGAGTGAGTGACTGAGTGAGTGAGCGAGCGAGGAATGTTTAGCCTTCAACAGTATTGCAGCTGTGTGCCGGCAGTCTATATAATTGAGTATGGTCCAGACAATCCAGTGATCAACAGCATGAGCATTGATCTACACAACTGGGGTACGATGACATGTCAACCAGGTCTGTGAGTCTAGCCACTTGTTCCCCTTAGTTGCCTCTTATGACAAGCATTGTTTACTGAAGTTTAACCAAGACCTTCAATAACTTAATAAGCCCGAACCAGCCAGTCCTATAACCCACAGTCTGGATACAATGGCCAGTCTATCAAACAAACCACTGAACCTGACCACTGGATCCCTTTGGTTGTCTGATGTCCGTCACTGCATTTCTCCAGTCTCTATTATTCGAACACTGCTGTTATAAAGCTGAAAAGGGTGTTTGTGTGCAAAATTTAACAATAAACAAGATGAACCAACAAAAATAATCAATATGTTAATAGCTAACAAGTCATTATAAGGGTATACCAGTGTTTTTGTTTGTACATCTCTGAAGATAACTAAGGCTGTAAACATATCCACTTTTTATGCAGAGTTTACTCAGTTGATGATGATGATGATGATGATGATGATGATGATGATGATGATGATGATTATTAGTTGACTTCCAGTTAATTGAAATATTTGAAAATTGGTCGCAATGACCAAACAGCCAGGCAATGAATGATATTTTCCCATATTCAAATACAAACGATTTTGGAACTACTGTTTTAGAGTTTGAAACGGTTGACAATGAAGCATATCTTAGAGACAAACTATAAGGGCCTGAAAATGTGCAGGAGGTTTATATTCATGATAGTCATCACTTTATATGAGGAATTTGCATCGTTTTTATCCCCTAAAACACAAAGGAAAACAGCAACAAGGGACAACAACCTGAACAGGAAAATTGCCCAAACCTGGTACAAGTCAGTATTCATTTCGGGCAATCAAATCATGGTATCTTACTTGTCCGCTGGCTACAAGACAATTTCCGCTAACAGTTTCAAACTGCAAATAAACTTGGGTTTCATTTCATATCTGCTCAAAATCTAGCTGTTAGATTTGGTAATGATGATAAGGTAGAGTTATCTCTATTTTCTATTTATCACTTCTCGATAAATAGTGCAGTAAACATCGACATCAAATACCATGTTGATATATTCTTTCATATTTACATAATCATGATTATGTCATAAAAATGAGGGCAAGTGGATAATTAGTCAGGTCAAGTTGTTTTCTTAAAGTCACTTGTGGCTAGTGGCTTTTGAACCCCTGAAAATGATGATAACCAATTTCTTTTGATGATTGCTCATTGGTATTGAACAGATCATCAACTGTGACATTTCAGTCAATTCCGAACTTTAGTGATGATGATGATGTCGATGATGATGATGATGATGATGATGATTATGATGATGTTTCCAGTTCTACCCACTATGGATCGCTCCGAACGTGCTGACACTGTCGGGATTCCTCCTCCTCCTACTCAGCTTCATCGTCATGACATACTTCGACCCCGACTTCTATGCCTCCAGTCGAGACTACCCTGACTATGACATCATACCCAACTGGGTGTGGCTCATGGGTGCTGTCAACAACTTCATGTCACATAATCTGGGTAATTGATGTTCAGTGTTGATCATCCATAGTCTTTGAATGGCATTTTGAAAAAATGCACAATAAAAGGGGAAGTTTGCGGAACTAGGACTGAGTAGATGAGTGAGTTAAGTTTTGCGCTGCTTTTAGCAATGTTCCAACAATATCACAATGTGGACACCAGAAATGGACTTCATGCATTTGACTCCTGTGGGGAATCGAACCCTGGTCTTCAGTGTGACGAGCGAATGCATTAACCAACAGACTTCCCCACTGATCCTATGAAACTAGCAGTCAGCTAAATATGTACATGTGATATGTGAAAAGTGATAAGATAACAGTGGTTGACACTTGACAAGGGAAGCCAGTAGTGTATTGGCGCTAACATTGACGAAAAGAAGCCATGGGTAAATCAGGTGTAAGTGGTACAGATAGGTAATGAAACATTGGTAAAAACTGACACAGGGAGTGCAAGGGAGGTAACTGTACTGATTGATGATCCCGCTTAAAATCAGATCTTTTGCAATTATGAAACCTTGCAGGATATAGATCTGAAGGTATTTAACAGGAGGAAGGTCAGGCTGTCCTTGGGTGAACTAGAGGTGCCAAGCCTAAATGTACAGGGCCTAGATTTTCGATCTCTCTTAGCACTAAGATAGTCACTTACCATGTTCTGACAAGATGCTAAGAGCTTTGAAAATCTCGCCCTGGTTCTGTAGTCAATTTATATGACCATCTATAGAAGTTTGGTTGATGGGGTACTATCTACTCATCCATGAGTCTGAGGAAAATTCAAGACTTTTGTTTAATAGAATTTTAATTTTCTGAATTTAGAATGGGCCACTGCCCTTGTATCAATAGTAGCCTAATGTGCAAAATGGCCCATGGCCCCTGCCATTCCCAACGCCTTCTTTAGCCCCTCAAAGGGCTTTACATTGTTTTACAAAGAAGTTGATATTCCTTGCTGTTATTCCCAGATGGTACAGATGGCAAGCAGGCCCGGCGTACAGGCACCAGCTCACCGCTCGGGGAGCTGTTTGACCATGGATTGGACAGCATGGGTGCACTCTTTATACCAGTGGCTCTCTACTCCATATTTGGGCGCGGTGAGATGAGCGTGGATGTGTTTCGTTGCTACTACATCATACTGGGGATCATGACATGTTTCATATTGTCCCACTGGGAGAAGTACAACACTGGCATCCTCTTCCTGCCCTGGGGGTATGACATCAGCCAAATAGTAAGTACTTCTTCTTTTCTTCTTGTTTGTTGTTTTGTTGTTTAACGCAGCACAAAGCAATATTCCAGCACATGATGGCGGTCTGTAAATAATGAAGTCTGGGCCAGAAAATCTAGTGATTGACAGGTGCCCACCTGATCATACCTACCCTGTTTCTATGATGCATGTATAAGGAAACGGACATTTTTTTTTTTTTTTTTTTCGCACTGACATCTTAACAAAGTCAGCGAGTCTTACTACCTGATCCTCTTTGTTGGCACTTGTGACAAGCATAGATTGCTAAAGACAAATTGTTACCCAGATATCCATGGCTTTGAAAATAGTGAGCCGATCCATCAAAGACATTCATCAATGTTGACTACCTTCCTTCATAAACATCATTGTACCGACACAAGATGAGTCAAATAAACTGTATGAATATTCTTTGAGCATGTGGAATGAGATCCCAGTGCTGAATGTCAGTGTTCAGCATGTTCAGTTTTTGAATGGCGAAGTTAGTGAATGTTGAATGCAGATATGGAGTCGACAAGCCCCTACTTCTGAATCAGCAGATTTGAGTGATTTCTCTGACTTACACCATCTAACCATGCCATTGTCATTGCCTCAGTTCTACTTCAGAATGTTTTCAAGTTCAGAAAGGCTAGTGAATTGATGGCTCATAATTGTCTGTGATGACTAAGTCTTTACGTTACCATACATCCATGAAATTTCTTCTCCTCTAATATTTTCACCTCACAAGCTTGTATGTTGAACATACTAGCTGTCATAAGCTAATCTTGTATTGAGGACCACTTTTGTTAGTGCTGTATTGTATTAGATATGTAATTTGAACAAGTGATTAAGATCATTTCAGATGTTCTTAAGAAGTGAGTGTTTTTATATTTACTTTAACTTATTGGCATGCATATGAAAGTAGAAAAAAAGTTTGCTGCTTTGAAACAACATATTTGGCAACATATGTCAGTGAATTAATTCAATGTGTTGAAATTGCCATGTTTTTATGCTTGCTTTTCTCAATGATTTCTTGTTATGGAATAATGACTCTGAGTGATTGTGTTTTTCTTCTGTTTCAGGCTATGACGTTTGTGTATCTAATAACATATTTTGGAACATATGAGATCTGGAAGTTCACAGTTCCTATTATTGACTGGACAGCAGCTGAGTGTGTCGTGGTGCTGTGCTACAGTGAGTGTTTTTCTGAATTTTGTAGTGATCAGTACAGTTGCCATGTGTTTTTGAAATAATGCTGTAAATTTGGTATTATTGATGGAATATCTGATGTATCTGCAACATGCCCTGTTATTTAGTTGCAATGTTGCTGAAAACAGGTCCAGTGATGTATCTGCAATGTTGACAATTGCGTATGTGACAGAGCTGAAGCTATTGCAGATTAGGTGTCTGTAATATTGATGCAATATTGCTGATTATTGCTTATGTCAAAAAAGTGAAGCTTTTGCAGACTAGATGTCTGTAACAGAACTGCAGTATTAGTGCAGTATACCTGATTATTGCTGATGTGACCCAAGTGAAGGTTTTGCAGACTAGATGTTTATGATATGGCTGCAATATTTGCTGCAACATTGCTGACTACAGATCCAGTCTTATAACCGTAACATTCCTGAAAACATTACTTGTGATATAGCTACAGTATTAGCTGCATGTAGCTGCAGTATTGCTAAAAAGGTTCAACTGTTAAATGTTTGCTATCTGCAGTTGTCAAGTGTGCATGTGTTACACACTACCCTGAATCCCATTTTTTTGCATCCATTACAGTGGGATTCTTCTTACTGACATTCCCCCCAAGTCTCTACAACCTATACGTGTAAGTATCTCAACTTGGTAGCATTTGTTCGTCATGCAGAGCACCCCACTTCATTCCCCACATAGGTGCAATGTGTGAAGCCCATTTCTGGGGTCTTGATGTTGCTGGAATAATGCCAAAAGCGGCATAAAACCAATGTAGCTCACTCTCACTCTCACTCTCACTCTCACTCTCACTCTCACTCTCACTCTCACTCTCACTCTCACTCTCACTCTCACTCTCAGTACCCTGACACTTGCGAACATCATTCAGGACTGGACCACCTCTGTAGTCTGTAGTGTCTGACTGAAGAGTCCCTAATTTTACAGTTGGTTTTGTCAATAACTAAAGATGATAGAAAGATGATACTTATTATCTTAACTATTGCTGAACAGTAAGTGAATAAAACTACTGCAGGTTAATTCTTGATTAATACTTGACTGAGTGTGGTATCTAGTCTATGTAATGATGTACCAAACTATCAACTGATAGCAATTGTGTCTCCAAGAGCTATTAATCAATGGTACCAGACAAAAAACTGTTGATGCATCAATAGTATGTGTTATTATCAATAACTTTAGTAATTGACTTCCAGTGATCAGTCAGTTATTGAAAAAGACCGATACTACTTCAGCTTGCTTTCATTTCATATAAACTATACATTCATCTGGGAAATGACTTCAAATGAGACAGTTCAAGGAGAAAATATTTCGCAATAGTATTGCAACAGTTGGTCGCAATACTATGTTGCAGTTGACAGTCATGGTCACAATTGTTGTTTCCCCCTCAACAGTCACCCCTGTGTTAAACAGTAGACTAGCACTATGAAATCGGCAGAAAAGGGGACTAATACACATCTACTCACAAATGCATACAGGGATCGAACTTAAGTTTTCTTAGAGTATGCCTCATGGGCACTGTCAGTGTCATGATCATTTAAGTGTGCCATTTCATGACTTGCAGTGGGTGAATGTAAAAGTAATGAGGAATAAAACAATGTTAGGTATGTATTTCTGTCTATTTACTGACCTCAAATTTTGAAAAGACTTTGATGACAAGCTGTCTGTCTGACCTGTACACTTTATCATTGTTCATTGTTCATAATGTCATTTTAAATCATGAAAGATAATAACAGTTAAAACATACATTAATGCACTTTATCAAACAAATCAAGTGTGCCACAAGGGCAGGCAGGTAAGAATTTAATTATTTCAATCCCAGGCACACGAGTGTGTATGCAGAGTAATCACTGACACAGTGTTTGTCTGATTTCACCGTCAACTTAAAGCAAAGTGTCATAATGTATGGGTTTCACAAGATGTGTGTACATGATTAGATTTATTACCTTGTAAACAACAAGACAAACTGTATGCAGCACTAACAAAACCACTAATGGGATCAAGATGTATATAGAAAACAGCCCGACAACGTGAACTGTTTTTAACAAGATCGTTCAGCTAGCAAGACATCATAGTGAACTGTGTAGTAAGACAACATAGTGAAGCCCATGTGTAGTAAAATTCTTTTTGGCCTTATAAGGTGAGGTATTGAAAGTTACAGTTCACTGAATATGATTCTGAGTGCTGACAGTGACATGGGCTTGTGTTTGAGAGTAAACTCTGGAAAGCAACATCTAAAGTCTTGATTTTGATGATGTGTAATACATTATCTCAGTACAGCTTTATGTCTTGTGACTATGTGTCCCAGGACACGTAGTTGTGAGTAAGTGCCTCGTTAGGATCAGAAAGCCACATGAACTCAGTGGGACAGGTGGGAGCAAGAACTGTATAATCCCCAGGGAGTTGAGATTGATAACGCAACGTGCCATTGAGGTTGACATCCAGTGATTGAGGGAAAACCAAAGCACATTTGAGTAGCTGAGCAGGATGTTAGCACTATACAAGTGTGATGATGATGATGATGATGATGATGATGATGATGATGATGATGATGATGAAGAAGAATAATGTTCTCCACGTTGGCTCCTGACTGATTTCAGATCTTACCGTGACAAGACAGGAAAGATGAGATCCTTCTCTGAAGCAATGCGACCTCTTGTATCAACAGCGCTGCTGTTTACCCTGTTATTATCATGGGCCAGTTTGTCCTCCTACAGAGTCTTGGACAAGCACCCTAGACTATTCTACTGGACCACCGGAGCAGCCTTCTCAAATATAGCAGTGAGTACCTCCCTCATACCCAGTGTTCCTTGCATTCATCGAGTTGTTCTTTTGAAGTGGAAGATGTGACGATTCATTATGTCTCACTGAGTCCATTCCACAAATCACATTTGGTATACTTTTGGTTCATTTTGGAAAAGTCGACCCCCATTTGATAAACAAGTGTTGAAATGTTTCCTTTTGTTGAAAACATACAATAAAGTGTGAAAAGCACATTTGCCCTGTTTTCTCCCTCCTCACGATATTTTGATTGTGTAGGTCTGGCCTAGAATCAGTCTGCGTGTTTTTAGAAGCTGACGACCAAACTGGCTGGTCAGGGTCATTGACAAGCCGGTGATGTTGAATCACTCGATTTTTCGAATGCAGGCTCAGCTGTTTCATAGTGTTCAACTTGAGTTACCATACTATACAAATAGTGATATTTGCTTAACATCCTTTTCCTTGAAGTCTGCCCTATGACTTTGTCTACTAGACACTGGAAACCATGAAACTTCAATATACAATGGAAGCTCTCAAAACTGGCAGCCCTCAACACTGGCATGCTCACAATATTGGCGCTGTGTCCTTTCAAGCCTTAATAAAAACTGGGCCAATGGCCCACCTGCCCACAGTTACGTGAGTCATGTCCAATTGCTGTGACTTGTTAGACATACAGTAGCCAGCAGTTACTATAGTTTGGCATGAAATGCATGTGGACCCTTCTTTTTGTAAATAACTCTTCATCCAATAATCCAATAGATCTCAAACTTTGCAAGTGGATGTTATGTACCTGTCTATGTAACTGTCAACAAAATAAACAGCAGAACGCTGACAGCAGCGGAGTGGCGTAGAATCAATGCCGGAATTTGGCTCTGGCAAAAGCTAATTTATGATCATTTACATGCCCTCTAATCTGGTGTCCTTTTATTCCGTATTTCGGCACAAGAAAGACCACCCAATTGACTGTTTGTACAGTAACTAAGGCTTTTTAAAACAGCGTCCAATATCTTGGCTCTCCTGCTGATTTGCTGAAAGTGTATTAACAGCATGCTGGCTTACCATCAGCCTTAAGCTCATTGATGTTGCTAATTGTGAGTGTCACATGCCACTTACAGTATAAATTAATCCAAAGTACCAATTTGGCAGGCAAATAGTTTTGGACATTTTGCAAAAGGGAAGAATTCATTGGTGTTTTACGGCACACTGAAGATCAAAGGCAAAGGTTCTCTAAACCAGCACACCCTCTATGCAAGCAGATTTTTGCTAACCCCAATGAATGCTGTGTTAGAGGGCTTCCACAGTAGCCTCATTGCAGCCATTGTTGTGAATGAAAAAAATTACAGCTTGATTCAGTTTATAGGCAGTTGCATTGTTGGGTCATGACAAGCATTGTGTTTCGTAATCGTAAGCTGAGTTTTGTTTTGTTTCAGTGCAATCTAATTATTGCTCAGATGAGCAACACCCGGTGTGAGCTGATCAACACGCTGCTGTTGCCACTATTCACAATTGTCTTCCTTTGTGGAGTTTTTAGTCTTGGGAACATCGAGTTCTACCTACTCTGGTCATACTGCATATACGTGACAGTGTCTCATGTTATATTTGGTGTCAGTGTGGTAGGTACCAGTTTGATGATTGTTTGCAGGAATTATGTATTACATATCTATGGGATCGTTTTGAGAGGAGAAATGGCCAGTGTGTTTTCTTAAGACCATTTCTGGTGTTTCTTGCTGTGATATTGCATGAATATTGCTAATACAGTGTGAAACAATAAGCAATCTCTTACTTCATATGTCTGGAATATTGACAACACACTGATATTCACTCTCAGCAGCATCTTTAAAATACTGTATTGTTAGAAATCAATTATAATAGTAGTGTATAACAAGGGGGTAAGCACAGTACTTGGAACAGTGAAACAAGTGCACGTGAGATACGTGATGAGTGTAACCTTAGACCAATTTAACTTTTTCTCAGTGTTTCATGTTATGTGCATACCCCCTTGTCATACAAACCAATAACAGCAATCTGAAACTATGATCGCTACTTAAAAATCTTTAAGTTGTATGAAATTCTGTGATTTAAATGTTCAATTGGTAAGGTATAATTCTGAGGATTTGCAATTTCAGTTTAATCTATTTACTTTTTCCTTTAAAGTAAATTTCATCAGTATGTTCTCATTGCAAACAGACTATAATTCTTCTAAAAGTAGGATTGAATTTTTCTGAAAGAAGGATTGAAACCAGGTCCCTGTTTCTCGTACCAATCATAATAGTTACAACAGTCGTAAGTCTGTGTTAAAGTATGGGAGTTACGATCACGTTAGTGCTACGACCGTTTTGAGGAATGAGGCCCAGACATTTACTCAATCTTACCATGAATTATCTGATTATATTTTTTGTCTTTTCAGGTGTGTGAAATGTGTGAGCATTTCAATATCAGAGCATTTACCATACCAGTGAAGAAATCCTGATCACAGTCTTCATTTTAAATACTGCTCTTATTTATTGTTTGTGATATTGAAAGTCAGAGGCCATGTTGTTTATTCAGATATTATGGCTGTTCAGAGCTCAGTCCTTGTTAGACATCACCAGCAAGGAAGGTGTAGTGGAACCCTTCCTCCAACCATCCAGACCCTGCTTGTTATACATTTCTATGAACATCTTCAGTACTTCATAGATTTGTACACACTCCGTTCATCTGTCACCAGAAAATAAATCCTAATAATGGTGTTGCAATTTTAAACTAATTGATTAAGCAAGGCTTAGATTCAGTGAGAGGTGTTCTCCGATCTACGATATGAAGATTAGGCCGGGCCAATTTTATTTCTTTTCAAAAATGTGAAAAAATAATGATTTATTTTTGCCACTCAAAAAATAAGTTGGCCGAAAATGTAAACTTGCAGGAAAATGTTTTCTAGGTTGTTTTTTGCCCCATATGCCCCTTACACACTTCATAAATTGCCAATAGTGAAATACTTTTAGTATTTAAACAGAATATTATTTGACTGGTGATTTTTATTTTTAATTTTTTCCCTCCTGCCTTTTATATTTCTGAGGACAAACATCCATAAGCCAAACAAAACTGGTCTGGCCTAACCTCTCAAAGTATGTATATCGTCCTGGTTGACAATATAGGCAGCATGTACATAGCATTTTGCTGGACTGAAACCTGAGTCTAGGAAAATTCTGTTCGGGCTTGTAAGTTAACCTTATAGCAGTGTTGAATATTTGAAAGAATCTGGTACTAAATAAGTATAGCAATAACTATAGCACTAAAGGTCAATGACATTGATCTCATTGATCATGTGATTAGATGCATAAATATTTGGCAACAACTGACATCCTTTTTGACGTCTGCTCTATGCATTGCCTCCGTTGTGGACTGAAGTAGGATTCTCACACACCTGGAATATAGATGTCTAAAGGCTATATCTCATTAGCTTGATTTAAATAGGTGTGTGACTTCTTCATTCCAGAGGGACAGTATTTGTCCCTGGATGATGATGGAACATAGTATATGCATGACAGCGAAATATTTATGATATTTTCCATGCTCTGAGAATAATGTCAGAACCATTCCACATTTGCAGACATCCAAATCCTTGTTTCATATTATTGTCAGAGAGTCTAGGATTTTTTTATTGCTGTCAACTTTATTTTTTTGTTCGTATCAAGTTTCCTTTCTTCTTCCCAACGGATGAATGGAGTTTAGCTCGTTGAGAGATGATATTGATAATTAGTTCTGAAGAGAGTACAATGTGTGAATGGTTGCCTGTTACAAGTCTGTCATAAATCATGCTGAGTCTGATGGCAAATTCTAGTATTTTTGAGACGGTGCTGCCATTTTCTTTTACAAGTATATTAATAAGTATGATTGATGTTTCCATCTAGTTAATCCGTCATGGCTGGTGGTTGTCACAACACACAGCGTTATAGCATTGTTTTGCGAAGTATAGATAAATATCATACAGGCCACAAAGTCTTAGGTAACGCATTCACAAATTGGTACCATCAGTGCATAGTCAGTTTATGTGCACACAATGGGTTGCACAAGTTACAAAACCCGTTTTTTTAGTTAGAAGTACCTTGATTGAATAACATGTAACTGAAGTTGGCAGGGGAGATAATATACATTTGAAGAGAAATAATCACTCTGAGTTAGTTACACAGGTAGATGGGGAGTGTGTTGCATGCTTAACAAAGGACTAGGGACCTGTCCTTTAAGGAGAGCAGCTGAATGGTTAGTCAGGAAATTGGAGATATTTCTTTGTAAGAATAAGATAAATAATCATGAATTTGCTGAGAAATGCTTGTCGACTGTTTTGGGGAAAACGGTCACATTTATGTTGAGTGACTAAACATGGCTGTTTTTATGAATTTATGATCAGCATAGAATGTTTTTCATTACAATTTTAGGATAATGAATGGCTTTCTGTAATCTTGTAGTAGAAGGCTTTGTTCAGTGTTATTCTATATTTAACATTACATAGTATTTACTTCACAATATTCCTTTGTATTAACAATGTGTAAACTCCCAATGTAATATTTCTATGGCTTGATGACATGATTACAAAATATTTAGATGTATGAAGAAAATCATGCAAATAGGTATATGTTTTTAAGCAGATAAGATACAACATTCGAAGGTGGTACTTGATTGTCTATTTGTCTGATGACAGAGGAGGGAACCTAATCATTGTGGATTAAAATCCAGGTTCACCCTACATATGTCTTATGGTTTCTGCTTCGTGCAAGGGCTGCAACTATTCACCCAGACCTTGATTCCATTCAAATTTCGATGTTCGACCCTCAATTCAATCATTTTTTTGTTGATTCTCCATACAAGTAAAGCATCACATTCGTTTCCCTCTCAGAGTTCAAGTGTGTCTGCCTCTTCCCTGTGAAGCCCATCATCAACTTGGCAATGCCTGTTAACAACAATTCTCATTAGATAATTAGCCTGGCGTCAAAACTATCACGTTTCACCTTATTTCAGCACTTCAAACTGCTCAAGTTAGACTCAAAGTTACATTGTCACTGTGTGGAAATAGTATTATTAGATATTCAAATATTGAATCGTATTGTTGGATTCAATTTTTGATGAATCAAACTGAATCATTGCACCCCTAGCCCGTGATGATGGATTTAAACAAAATGGTAAACATCAAAGACGCTACTTCAAGGTTTTCTCTCACATTAAGTTGACACACTGTAGAGTGAGTTAAAATTTCATTCACTCACTTAGTTCACAGCATGCCAGCTGTAAAGTTACCAAAATACTGTTAAAACAGTGGTGAGCCATCTTCTCAACGACACATATCTGTTTGACCTTGTAAGATGGTGTCACTTTGCTGTGCTGTAATTAGTGTATGGACAACATTGATAGCTTTTGAAGATTTGAGTATTTATTTCTCAAACTGTATTTAACTCAGTTCTTGTCACTCTTCCACTGATGAGTGTAAGGTGTCTTCTAGCCTTATTCATTCTACTGACAATAAATAAGATTCTTTTTGTGCCATTAAACAAAGTAGGGGATATTCCATTTTGTGAACATACCACTAGCCAATGCATATGAAAGGAATATATATCCATACAGATGAAACATTTACAAACTAGTGGAAGAAATTGTCATTTTTTTCCCCTTATTTTCTCTTCATCATCTGTTTCCTCCTTTGCTTCATCATTTGGATTTTATCAGTCTTGTAAATCAAATATCCCCGATTTTTTTGAATGGTACAGTCTATATGAAACTCTTTAGCTTTACTGTCAAAGATGACAATCTTGTATGCATGTGTCCATTGTGAGTCACATTGTTAAATTTGTTTCCGTGTGTTATGAGTATGATTTTATCAATATTTTTTTCTGCCACTCTTTTTGGACCAAATCCAGTACACAAGCAATTTTAACAACTTTCGTTTCTTTCTCATAACTACTCAGTTTAAATGTTTTCTGTTTAAGGGCACAATTATTCTGTTTTCACGTTTTGTTGGTGTCTTTGTATAAGGCCATTTTTTCAATAGTTCAACATGATTTTTGCGTGTAATCCAAAGAATTGTATACTTGATAGATGTGAGAAAGTTGTTGTTTCCATTGGTCATTGTGTAAATGGCGGTAATTGCAGATTACTCCGTGACCAATACAAAGACTTCTCCCATCAATCTCCATCTTGCTTTATCCAAACTTGGTGCTGTACTAAACCCTGTGTATTTAACACTGGGGGAATCAGAGCTTTTTGATGCAGTGACATACTAAAAATAATTACACTTTACAAATACTTATATTTGGATAACTGTGACTAAACAGATGCAAAACCACTTCATACTTTACTATATAATGTTCACTTTTACATGACCCTGCCCAAATATGAGTATTATTTTTATGTTTTTTGCTTGTTCTTTTTTCTCTCCATATTTTTGAACAGGAATTTTGATTTTAGGTGCTTGTGAAAATAGCAGAAGTTGTTAATGCTACACCCTTCTATATCCTTGTTATGTGTGATCAAGAGAAATAGGGTTTGAGTCATCAGAGTTCCTAAATAACCTGCATCACTTAAGGCTGTCCACACAAAGCTAACATGTGATATTGATGCAGTTCAAAGCAATATTCACTACTGATCACATGATAGATCACATGACTTGTCACATGACTGATCAGCCATGATAGAGCTCTTCAGATGTCATGAAATTCTCTGAAGTATGATTGGCCATTCAGAATGAATTGCTTTATATGCAAACAAATCCTTATTCATAGTATTATGTTACGTGTTTAAAAATTAATCTGGTTATGTTTGTATGAGTGGTCATGGAGTCGTGTGATATGTTTCTCCTGAAGCTGTGATTAAAATCTTCTGTTTCATACGAGCATAAGAGATAATGAGATCTGCCTTGAGATAGCGGTGAACAGAATAGTTAAGTTTTAAGCCTGATGATATTTAAGCGCTTTCCAGGTATACTCAATTATTTTGGTGAAACAACTCGTGATACGGGGTGAAACAACCCCAAGAGAGGTTTGAACAGATCTAGTTTGAAATTGGAATGAAACTTGAGTGAAACGACTTGGGTTGAAAAGACCCAGAGCTGTAAGAGTCATGGGCCCTATTCCTTGAAGTAATGTTAGTCCAGTGACAGTTGTGTCTCCGGTACTTTAACCTGGATGTCCAACTGTCGTAATGTGAATATCTAGTTCATACAGGGCACGTGTGATCATGGCTGCCTGGTTCACAAAGAGATCCTGGCAATAAAACATGAATTCCATTACTTCTACAAAGATATTTTGATTCTCCAAGTCACCACTTTCATCGGAAGCACCTCACCGAATATTTAACCAATCCCTCTGCACATGGCAGCACAAGCTTTTATCTGAATTGTGTTCAAATTTTGTAAATCAAAAATACATTATATACTTGACAAAAAGAGTTAGGGATATTGGTATTTATGGTTGATTCTTTATCAGAATGTTAATGAATAAATGCATCATTATTCAAAATTTCAAAACTTACAAATATCCCTAACTATTTATGTCCAGTATATGATCAGCTTACTAGTCATGCAAGGGCACTAGGGTAGCCCAGTGGTTAAAGTGCTCACTGGTCTTGCCAAAGACCCGGGTTCAATTACTCACTTGGGTACAATGTGTGAAGCCCATTTCTGGTGTCCAAATCATGGTATTGCTGGAATATTGCTTAAAATGGAACAAAGTTTAACTCACTCACTCACCAATCATGCTGACAGGTATCAGATAATTATAAGATCAGCATTGAATTAGATAAACATTCCAGCTCTGTTCAATTCTTTCTTCCCAGTTGCAACTGTATTGTACTCCAGGATGGTCCAGTTATACAACATACGCTTTCTCATGTAATTTCTTGTACTCTTTTGGGTAGATTATCATTCAGGATCCTCTTCATGATCCATTTGTCTATTTTCCAAAACAAGGATTGTATTTTGGGTCCAATTATAATTTGCTTAGGTATTTTGAATTTGGATAGTCATTAAGGTAGATTTGTTTACTGGAAATTCTATATCTTAGAGTCATTTTATCCTTCTGTAGTTTGAATACGTTTTTCAGGCAAAGAAATATCATTTTGAGGGGTTTTTTTCATTATTTTTTTATTTATTTTTTTTTATTGACAAGTACAAAAATATTTCTTCTCTATTGACTAATGGGCATTGCAGATGTTATATACCCAACAGGTTTAATAGTTAAAAGGACTTTTTGTTTTCTGTACACTTGTCAAGTTGTTAGGCTGGAACCAAATTATTAGATTGTTAAGTCTGGAGTGATGAGTGCATTTAGATAACTGTAGTATCTTTGTTATCAACCGGTACTGTTGATAGAAGCATTCCTGTAGTGTTGCTCAATACTGGCTGTATGTTTTGTTGTGTTAGCCAAGTTGTAGGATTTTATCTTGTGTATCATTGATTGAAGTAACATGTTGATGGTTTGATATGCACGTTTGAATATGATTGTTTTAACAATAAACTGTGACGCTGTTGTAGATGTGTTTTGAATGAAACATATAGGACGCAAGGGAGAAGAGGGCAGAGTTGTGTCCCTTGGAACGGGAGGCTCTTATTGTGGGTTCTGATTCTGGTTTGGCTTGATTGTTTGTCAAGGTTGGTGATCACCAAGCTCTTTGGCTTTATCAAAGTGGAAAACATGAGATTCTTGCATCACAGATTGATTGATTGATTTCAAACATGACACTCAGGAATATTCTAGCTACACAGCAGTAGTCTGTAAACAACCGAATTTGGACCAGAGCATTCAGTATTAGATCAATTTATGCAGCTGGGATCCAATGGCATGTATCAATCATTTTAAGGAGTCTGACCACCTGATCCCGTCGCCTCTAAGGACAAGCATTGGTTACTGACAACCAATTCATGTTGCACGAGCAGCTTCAAATATGGGTTAAGGTAGAGTGTAAGCTATCCTCATGATAGTGGAAAGACCCTGATGTAACTGAGACACAGAGACAGAAAGGTCAACTTGACCATAGTTTGCTGCAAAGTCGTACGTCCAAAATGACAAATAAGTGTGCAGTCGAAAGCAGCAGATGGTTTTCTTTGGCATGGCAGTGGCGGTGACAATGAAAGGATTTCAGACCAGAAGTTTTGAGTCTATCCCTTTGTTCCGTGGTAACCTTTAGCAGTTGTGGAACAGGCGATGTGAGTGCATGCTCATTTTTTGTAAAACAGGACATGAGGCATACGACGTTGTTATGTACTTAAGTAAAAGAATGAAGTATTTATCTTAAAGTTAAAAACATAATACACGGAGACAGTATTTCAAACAGTAAAACTTTCCAATCATTAACGCAATACAAAGGGAAGACGTCCATGCATTTACTGTTGTCTCCCTAGTCTCTTGTTCGTCCACATCAATGCCCAATTGTAATAGTTCCTGAGCCAGACCTTGAAAATATGGAGTACTGCCAAACTGAAGGGGTCCCACCCTGTGTTTTGTACTTAATTGTAAGGCTTTTAGTTATTTTTGTGAGTCCTCTAGTAATCTTGTTAGGTTTTGTTAAGGTTTCTGTCATATGTCAATATATAAATATAATTTGGGATGGGGGAACGGAAGGAACTCTTTCACCTGAAGGGCAAACAGTCAGTGCGATTTTCATATAGCTCAAGGTAGATAGTTTATGAAATCACGCGATGGACATCTCCCATGCCCAGCTAAATGCGTTTTGGGCGGCCATCTTCTCTTCACATTCCATAGTTAAGTGGATGTTATATAACCGAGTTGGGAGCTTTACGTGTTGTATACCACAAATTGTAACGTGGGAACGCGCCTTAATCCAACTAGAGCACAACACACCTCTACCCCTAGAGCAGAAGCAAACTTTCTACATCCACTCGTCTGATATGAGCTCTGGTTCCATGCCTGATGACTGCATGGTTGCATTCAAGATCTTCAACAACTTGGTGATCATCATTTGCCATAGTTCACAAACAATGACTTGCTGCCTAGCTTCTGTTCCTTCCAAGCTTCTTGGTTCCTTCCAACTCTTAGCTTCATATATGGGGAGGTTGCTCTGCTTTTGGTACAAGCAGGGAGGTTCGTCCATTTGTTGGTTTCGTTTGAGTGAATACAACTCCTTCTTTTGACACCTTGCTTTCAAGATGGCTTGCTTGCATGGCTTTGTTGGCTTTTTAAGTCTATAAATCTGTCCGCACACCTTTTACCAGTGACAATGAGGATGGTTCCAGAGGATGACAGAGAATTTTTCTCATGTCCAGTTATCGGGTTTATGGCAATTAGCACCATATTTCCAAATACTCTTTTGATCCTATTGCACTCAATGTGTTTGTCAGGACCTTTGGTGATTTCTTGTTGATGTCAGTGAATGTTTTCAAATTGATTTGTTTATTGTCGTAAAAGTCTACCTCCTTCTCCAGTTTATCCTGGAATTTGTTGTCTGCGTGTAGTCCTTTTCTGTAGTGCAGTCAAAGACCCGATCATACTTAACAGCAGTCCGTCATAACATACAGGTTGGTCCAAATACTGGAGAGAATGTCAACAAGTGATACCACACTTGTGTGCTCCTCTTTTCTCCAGGTCAACATGGCACAGGCTTTGTGATTTGAAATTCGCTTGATGATAAAATTGCCGCGGGGCTGTACCTCTGTCTTCTGCTGTTAGGTGGTACAGAGACAGACACTGTTCCTGATTCATGCTGAAGCCTCGAGTGCTATCAGCAGTTTCTGTATCTTTGCTGACTGTTTCCTGTGTGTCTTGGTCAGTAGCAACTTGTCCCAAAGGATTTGTATTGCTAAGCTGAACTGAAAATCCTTCGGTATGGAAATGGTTGTGCAATTCTGGAGATGTTTCTGTGCATAGAAAACAGGAAGATGTCTTGTATAGTATGTTTCTTCGAGGCAAGACATAGAGGTATCATGTCATGAATACAAGCGAGGTGGAGGTACCAACTGCCCTTTCTATTTGCATGTATGATCCCAAACAAAATTTCCACCAAATCAATATGGGTCATCCAAATGGTTGCAGTATGTCCCCTTTTGTGGCGCAAAACATTGAGATAAGTTGTGAAGGAACTGCTCTCAATGATTTTTCTTTGTCTTTCATGATTCATACATTGATGAAGCTTACTTAATTTTCCAAGACAAGTTCAAGATGTTGGACGTCAGGGGTTTGCTTTGCTGAAGCCACATATTCCAGTTAGTATGTTGGAAAAACGAATGGTGGGCGTTTGCGGGGAGAGTGACACTGTTACAGTCAAATTGCTGGAGTTTTTCAGTTTCTTCTAAAGCCGAATAGGAACAGGAATGTCAAAACGATTCATAATCTGTATTAATTCATTATTGCCAGTGAGGGTTTTGATAGTCCAATGCAGTAGAACAGAATGTGTTTTGCTGTCAACCGTTTTTCCACAATAACACCTGTGATGGTATCTTGAACAACAGACCAGAAAAATAACAAAATATCTCCATTTGGGTGAAAATCATTTTTTTCACACATTTCCCCCCAATTTATGAAAATAATCATTCTGAATCAAATTACATTTCAAAATGTGTGAAATTCAATAATACTGATACATTGTATTTAGAGGGTGATGCTTAAATTTTACTGAAAGGGAGTCAGTTTAAGTGGAAAATGGGACCTGCGTAATAAACCTGATGAAAAGTCTATTTCAGTTTAGATTTGAATATCAAATGGAAGCAAACGTATACTCAGGGACATAGGCTTTATGTATAGGAGAAAAAACGCCTCCGAAGTTTTGGTAGAGAATGTAAACCTGAGGGGTAGGGAAATCCCGAGGGGCGTAGCCCCGAGGGATTTCCCGACCCCCGAAGGTTACATTCTCTACCAAAACTGAGGAGAAGTTTTTTCTCTTGCTTATAAACCGTCATTTTAAATATTGCGTTATAAGGAATTAGGACCTCACTATACCGCGAACATTCGGAATGACAGCAATGTCGCAACTCTAATGCACAAGTTAGAAAACGCACGGGATTTTCACGCAGTGCACGTGTTTTTTGTGAGTGAGTCAGTTATATACCACGTGGTTACTTGAATCCGCTCATTGCTATCCATGGCAAACCAGAGCGAAGACGAAATGTTTTTAACACAGTCGCAGTTTAAGAAAGATGATGACAATGCTGCTGCTGCTGCTGCTGCTGCTGCTGCTGCTGCTGATGATGATGATGATGATTTTCTGTTCCGTTTCGCGGCACCTTTGACTGAGGAAGATATTGAAAGGAAATTATCTCGATGTGTTCCAAGAACGACAAGGTACAAAAATGATTGGGCGAAAGGAGTATTCAGGCGATGGCAAGAAGAGCGTCGGACGAGGTCAATGGATGCAAACATCGCGCTGTCGTCGTCCGTCTTGACTGAAGACTTGCTGGATATGACTGCTAAAGATATAAATACAGCCCTAAAGTATTTCCTATTCGAGGCGAGGAAAGTGGACGGGACTTGCTACCCAGCTGTTACTGTGTATGGGCTATTCACGGCAATAGCGTCACACTTGAAAGCTAACAAATCTCCTTATTACAATCTGATGGAAGGCGAAGAGTTCCAGGACAGCAGACAGGCACTGGACGCATGCATGCGTGAGAGGTCCACAGCTGGTCTTGGAGCAGACGTGAGAAAACCTACAGAGGTGATAACTCGAGACGAGGAGAACACTCTGTGGGAGAAGGGGGCTCTTGGAGAAGGCACGCCGCAAAAACTCCTGGACACAGTCCTCTACTTAACTGGTGAGTTGCATTTTGCATTTGATTTCCCTGTCGAAAAGTCGGATATTAGCAATTTTGGCATTTACAATCAAACCTTCACATCGAAAATAAATGTGATTAACTGGAACAAAATGCCCGACTTCACTTTGAGGCAAACCAAACCAAACAAAGTTTGGATGGATATTTTGAATCCCGTGTTAAGACCAAAATAGATAAACATTATATAATTGTGTACGGAATTTTATTTTCCAGGACTTAACTTCGCCTTGAGAGGTGGAAAGGAACATCGGAGTTTAAGACTACACCAACAACCTCAGATTACAGGCCCACATACAGACCAGAACGGCCGCAGGTACCTGCAGTATGTGGAAGACGTCTCTAAGACAAATGCCGGGGGAGTGAAAGACAGGAAACTGCAGAAGAAAAAGGTGCGAGCGTATGAAAATACCAAGAACCCGGAACGATGTTATGTGCGCCTTTTCATGAAGTACAAGTCACTTTGGTATGTATTAGATGTTTTCTGATACATTTCTGATACATGTTATACATTCTTTAGATATACCACTCATTTAATCACATCATGCGGGTGACTTGACCCATACTGCATGTAAATTGTCTTATAATTTTACTCCCTGATGATGATTGCACGCATTGGTTTAGGGGCATATAAATGACAAATGCAAACATTTCATACTTAATTGATTCTATGTCAACACAATTTAACTTTCCAGCCTACCATCTTCAACTCGAGCAAATGCGTTTTACTTCACCCCGATGAAGAAACCTAAGGATGGAAAATGGTACCTAGAGTCGCCCATGGGCCACAACACAATCCAGACAACGGTGAAGAGAATATGTGCTGAAGCCGGAATTGAAGGAAGGAAAACGAACCACTCGCTCAGATGCACTGCTGCTACCCGTCTCTACGAGGCAAACATAAGCGAGCAACAGATTTGTGAACAAACTGGTATGTAACTCAATGAATATCTGCAAAACACGAATGAAACTTGAAGTGACTGGGCCAAATTGCAATTTGGCGATTTTAAATGCTAGAACTTGTGATGTCAACATGTGTTATGGTTAACATGCCAAGATCCGGGTTCGAATCCCAATGATGGCCCCAAGCAAAGCGATTACAATATCATATAAATTGCTTTTCAAACGGTTATGTACAATTTGAAATGACTTATCAAGATGAATTCTTTTATTGTAGGTCACAAAAGCGAGGCAGTGAGGGTTTACAAGAGAACCAGTGATCAACAACAAGCAATGGCGTCAGATGTTCTCTCATGTTCAGCTCCAAAGAAAACTCAGACGTCTGCGACAGTGTCGGTTCCTACTTCAGAGGGAGATTCCGGTACAACACAAACTGTCGCTCACGGAAGTGTTACAATGACGTTCAATTTCAATTAAAACACTGTTGTCAGAGTTTTTGTTTTTCCTTTCCTGTGAATGCAGATTTCGGTGGCTGATCGCTCCAAACCGGTACTTTCGGGACGAGGGTTTACTCCTAGTAAAACCTGGGAATAGGTTTTACTTAAATCTAGTTAAACCTATTCCCAGGTTTTACATTGGGAGTAAAACCTCTTACCGGGTATTGGTGCAAGTAGAAAGGATAATGACCATTAAAGGCAGTGATCAGAATTAGGTTTATAAAAATTGTTTAAGATCTCATGTCAGTGATCATTATTTTCCAGAGAAAATAACAAAATACCCGCATATTTAGGGGAAACTTTTATTTGTTCATACATTTTCGACATTTTGTAAACTATAATCAAGCTACACTCTTACAAATTACATACCAAAATGTGAAATTGAATACCAAACATATTTCACCCCACATATATTTGTCTACTGCTAACAGTTTTAGCTGTAGCATAGTAGACAGATGGTTGGATTCAAGAAAATGGCTGCCATCTTTGAAAATGGCCGCCAAATCCTCATTTAGCTAGGCATGGGAGATGTCCATCACGTTATTTCATAAACTACGTACCCTCAATTTGGAAGTCAAATCTCATATGGCTCATGGACTAAAAAGCACTTAGGGGTTTAGAGAGAGAGAAAGTGAGTGTGTGATATGATGGTGGTGATTATGTACAATGTGAATGCCCTGAAAAGAAGGAAACTGATCCCCACCCCACCTCGCTGTTCATGAACAAAATCAATGACACCCATCCCACCCTCATGTGTTCAAAATTTGTAACCCCTCCTTCTACCTCTGCATTTCTGCTTTGCTTCGCAACGTCAGGCCACTATGTTGTGTCAACGTAATCGGGAGTTCACAAGGTTGGAATAACGAAAGCATAACGTCGTGAAATTGTCGCGAGGATCATTCTACGCAATTGAGATACGATGATATGAGGCAACAAAGTCAGCAAACCTGACCATCCATTAGTGGTCTCCTTCGACAAGCTGAAGACCAATGCAAAGTCGCACCTCCACGGGTTAGGGTTTGAGAGAAAGTGATGTTAAACAGTGTAAATTTTAAATTAGTACATAGTTTTCTTGAAAAAATGTTGACGTTTCTCATTTTTTATTCTATTTGCAGGTTTCTTCAAATTATACCGTCACTAAACTGCATGGCCGGTCCCGCGTGTATTTGTGAAGTGCACTTTAGCGAATACGGCCCCTGCGTTCAGCCCCCTGTAACCATGCAAGCACCCGCTTACCGTGCACACTCTGGTATTGCTGATAATATTGACTGATGCAATCACATTGATGTTTCTTAAGAACACTGATATATCACACAGATTTGAACAAAATCTGAAACAGAAAGCTAATTTTGATCCGAATTTCAGTGCTATTTTCCACATCCATTAGTTCAGACCGCGGTAATCTGATGTCTGTGGTCGGAAGAATGAGTCCTGAGTGTCACGTGTATGTTATAATCGAGTCAGGACCTGACGCTTAATCAACCTTCTATACCATCACGGCAAGTCTTCTTGCAGGTCACGGAAAGAGACGAGTAGTTACGAATGGGTAAAATGTAGAGGTTGTTGACCAAATCGGACACTGACGTGACAAATCGGCACAAATCGGTCCTTTCCGCAACCACAAACAAGGTATATTTTCAGCAGAAACTGCCCATCGTGTCCACAGCGTGACCACCTGATAACTTTCGTTGTGTCTTCCGACCTGCATGGGGATCAATTATCCACCGAGTGTTTTTAGTTGTGTCTATCCAACAATGAGGGGACATCACCGGGTTTGAACAGCAGCATCCCGCTTGTGGGTCATGACAACAAGACACACTGTACCCATCTTCTGTTGAATGAGCTTCCCAACGGCCTTGTGGTCCATTCGAAGTACGTTCTTTCCGTTGACAGAGTGGATGAATTGTCGCACCTGTCGTTAAAAATAAGTAGACGTGTGAATGAGACGAGTATATTACAAACGTGAAAAGGATATTTGTGACTTTATGTGCTCGAAATAGAAATTGCATTCAGATATGACGTAACGTTTATCCCGTCATCCAGACATAGACATGACATACCTTCATCCCTTCCTCCAGACATAGACATGACGTACCTTCATCCCGTCATCCAGGCAGACACGACGAACCTTCATCCTGTCATCCAGACGAACATGACGTACCTTCATCAGATCATCCAGACAGACACGACGAACCTTCATCCCTTCATCCAGACAGACATGACGTTACCTTCATCCCGTCATCCAGACGGACATGACGTACCTTCATCAGGTCATCCAGAGAGACACGACGAACCTTCATCCCGTCATCCAGACGAACATGACGTACCTTCATCAGGTCATCCAGACAGACACGACGAACCTTCTTCCCGTCATCCAGACAGACATGACATACCTTCATCCCGTGAAACAGACAGACATGACGTACCTTCATCCCGTCATTAAAACAGACATGATGTACCTTCATCCCGTCATCCAAACAGACATGACGTACCTTCATCAGGTCATCCAGACAGACATGACGTACCTTCATCAGGGCATCCCGACAGACATGAAGTACCTTCATCAGGTCATCCAGACCGACATGACGTACCTTCATCAGGACATCCTGACAGACACGATGTACCTTCATCCCGTGAAACAGACAGACATGACGAACCTTCATCCCGTCATCCAAACGAACATGACGTACCTTCATCAGATCATCCAGACAGACATGACGTACCTTCATCAGGTCTTCCGGACAGACATGACTAAGTCTTGTTATGGCATACGTACCTTAATCCCAGCAGCGGCTGCGGGGCCATTGGGGTCCACAGTCTGGACGTAGGCGGGACTGTTCCCACGGATGACGAATCCATATCCCACTGAGTCACTTACCATCTGCAAAGTTGATATGCATGGTATGTGAATAGTGAGTGAGTTTAGTTTTAGACCACACTCAGCAATATACAATCTACGCATCTGGGATACAATGACATGGGGTAGAATAGGCCTTCAGCAACCCATGCTTGCCATAAAAGGCGACTAACCGGATCTGCTGGTCTGGCTCGCTGACCTGATTGACACACGTCATCGGTTCCCAATTACGCAGATCGATGCTCATATTGTTGGTCACTGGATTACCTGGTCCAGACTCGATTATTTACAGACCGCCGCCATTTGGCTGGAATATTGCGGAGTGCGGCGTAAAACTAAACTCACTCACTCACTCCAAATATCAATTCCCATGGTTTTGCAATATTCAAGCAATATCGGTGACGGGGAAATCAGAAATGGACATACATTGTCTTTTTGTTTTACGCCACACACAGCAATATTCCAGCTACACTGCATATGGCGGCGGTCTGTTAGCAATCGAATCTGGACTAAACAATCGAGTGATCAGCAGCACGAGCATCAGTCTATCCAAGCTGGATACGATGACGTGATGTGTTAACCCACAGGCAAACTGTAGCGCAACTGGGCTGCGCAGCATAGAGAAAATGACTAGTCTTCTCTACATGCGAGCGAAGCTAGCAAAGGTTGGCAGCGTACTTTTCTTCGTTCGACTTCAGTGCGACAAATATTTTTCATGTCGAAATAAAATCTCGCTACCATCAAAGGTATACACCCATTACTACACTGGGTTGTACTCTCACATTTCCAACCCCATGTTGAACAATTACTCACGTGAAATGTTTTTATTCAACCGAAGAAAGTACGTTGCCAACCTTTGTTCGCTTCGCTCGGATATAAGAAGACTTGTCATATTCGTTATGCTGCGCAACCCCATTTGCGCTACAGTTTGCCTGTGGTTAGCCAAGTTCCGTTACTCAGTCTTTAACGACACGCATGGCTTGCTGAAGACCAGGATCTTCACGGATGCCTTTTGAAGAATGCTACTTGGTTTGTACAAAAGATACTACCAAATTGGATTTGTTTTTATATGTAACTGTTTGAAAACATTAACGACACCATATTTTGATAAATGTCACAGTGTACGTCTAACGTCAACGCTGGTGGTCTGGTAAACGGTTTCTCCTGTGTAACGTCTTCAAATGCCGGTCCTCAGTTGATGTTGTTACTCGCCGTTTCCGAATTATTGGTCTGCCCTGAGTGTGGCCGGTCTGTTTGTCACGTGGTCTACACGGGTTCTTGCAACGTTGGCATGTGTAGGCCCCATCTGGAGCACACCTATGGCCCTCGTTCAACTGCAGATAGTCGTGGCATATCTGTGGTGACTGTTTTCAAACTGCATGTGTAACTTGTCCGAACACTTGTTTTAAATCCTTAGTGCATGTGAAACATAGGCCCAAATTCATGGTTTATACAACTAACCACTTCGACGTTGTATTCACGACGTGGTATCCCTACAGATTATCAAACTGCTACGTTGGGGCGACTCGTTTCAGCGTGTAATTTAACTACAAGAATATTTCTTTAAAATTTGAGAAATGGCAACTTTTGGTACATACATTTTCTTTTGCCGATCAGTTTATTTCACGTCTTTCAGTCGGTACCCACAAACCGAACTGTTCGCCCCCTGGGCAGTGCATGCCTGGACTCACCTTCACTGTATGTTTCATGTACGGCGTGTCTGGGTTTTCGAGTTCCTGCACTGTGACATGCCGTAACAACACTGCAAAACAGTAAGGTACGTCACATCAACAAGTAGTCGAAACAAAACAACGCTTGGCCTCCTTTAGAACATCCTCGATATCTCCAGGGTCTACGTTCCGAAAAGTCTCCACTATACCCTGGACGCATCTACGGGTCGGCCCGATAATTTTATTAACTCCCTTTGCTGGCTTTTTATCCAATCAGGTGTCTACGCTGGGAAGTTGAGCGAACCAATCACAACTCACTTTCGCTTTTCAAATTCTCTAACCGATTAAACTTGGCAAACAAACCATGCACAGGTTCTCTGAAAGGGGATTTCCGCCATACCGCTGGAATATTGCTGTGTGCAACCAAACTCTACTCATCTAGAAATCTCACAACCTGTCTAATGTTTGTAAAATATACTTCAAAGAAATGCATTTGCTTTGGGTTTATAAACGTTTTTTTCCCCGTTAAACACGTCGTTTATCGTACGAGCAACCATAACTGACTCTGTCACGAAAATACCATGTCTTGAGAAAAGAAAGAATGAAAAAGTATATGTGCATAGCCTACTATTTTATAGTCCAAGGGGAAAACGAGTGAGTGAGTGAGTGAGTTTAGTTTTACGTCGCACTTAGCAATATTCCAGCTATATGGCGACGGTCTGTAAATAATCGAGTCTGGACCAGACAATCCAGTGATCAACAACATGAGCATCGATCTGCGCAATTGGGAACCGATGACATGTGTCAACCAAGTCAGCTAGTCTGACCACCCGATCCCGTTAGTCGCCTCTTACGACAAGCATAGTCACCTTTTATGGCAAGCATGGGTTGCCGAAGGCCTATTCTACCCCGGGACCTTCACGGGTCCAAGGGGAAAACGAAATCCCCCAGGCTCAAAATGAATTTTCTTTGAAACCCTCAAAGACAAATTAATCACTACCTCCTACACGCATGCACACGGGCGGTAACTAACAATATTCGCTGCATAGACTGGTTTTCTTGCCGTAGAACGCTTGCGCTCCTGGTCGGACTACTGTGAACGGTTGCTAGTAGGTGACGGGAAGGATACACAGGTACCAGTCAATTACTAGTCTACTCGTTCCATTGCTATAACATTACATCTGTGAGTAATATGAATTTGCATTTCGAGAGAACCAGTGAAGTTAAATTATACATTGTGAGATACTGTACTCAGATGTATTTTTCGGCCATACCTGACTTTGGCTGGAGGGAGCACGTGGAATCGGTTGATTCGGTTGAGCCAGAGTGGAGCCTTCCAGACATATCATCAACCGATGACTCCAGAGGACTGGGATTCAACAAGGGAAGCGAGTTCCGACTAGAGTCGGACGAAGAGTCATCGGCAGCAGATCTAAGAGAAGATGTCATTGATACTGGAAGTACAGAGATAGATGGTCCTTATATAGAATTGTGTTCCTCTAAAGTGATAATATTTTATGAGCTTTTATCTAAAAATACGTTGCGTAGTGACGAATAACCAACAACAGTCTAATTTAGCAACGGTTTAAATCTAGCAGATTTTCAAATCCGATTAATGGTTTTTGTATACTATGTACAGAAATTTAAATGGGGGATGTTTACCGTACAATGACACACTGATGGCAGAATAAACGATTTGGAGCAGTAAGTCCTTACTATTTAGCCAAAAATGAACAACCTGCTCCCTGTATATGTCTTTGATATCTATGTCTATATATTACCATTATCTACAGCCCCTTTGAGGCCGAGTGGGAGGTTGTATTATTATCTGTCATGAATGTTCTACCAAATCCAAGTCATTTCAACGTAAATGTTACGTTCTCAAATACACTCCCCTCTCCCCTAAGAATTTATACATGAAGGACGTAGATTATTATGGAACCATGTTTTACGTGAAGTGAAAAACGCCATTGTTCTTTGTGATTTATCTGATAAGCTGAATACCTGCATTTCGAGTGCGCAGTATATATGAGAAAAAAATGGAAACAATGCTGAAGACGTTTTTCAACATGTTCACTGGTGACATCAGGCAGAAAAGAAACGCCGTGTGACGCATGTTGGGAGAAAGCACGCGCGCACGTACGTACGTACGCACGCACGCACGCACAGGGAGATAGTGTTGTTGGCTGCGTGCTCACCAGGAGTAGAGCGTCTCCTGAGCGCCGTCATCTCGACGGATGACCGTGTGTAGCCCGATGATGAGGATGAAGATGAGGTGCGACGGAAGGTGAGGATGTCAGAGAGGAGGTAGGGCTGGTGGAAGTCCAGTGAGAACTGGTAGATCAGGTCATCATCTCGGAAGTGGTAGTCGTCTGTGACTGGAACAGGAATCAGAACAGTTGGTTAGATGGCAACGTTGCACTCTGAGAATAGAGCGACACATTTACTTGTTTCTGTAAACGTACAGTGTTTCTGTCCATCGTGTGGTTATTGTGCGTTGGGATGCAATGTCAAGTAGGACGGGATGTTCGTTGAACGGATCCGGGCGGTGGGGTAGCCGCGTGGTTAGAGCATTTGTTCGTCACACCGAAGAACCGGGTTCGATCCCTTGCATGGGTACATTGTGTGAAGCGTACTATTGCAGGGATATTTCTAAAGGCGACGTAAAACTTAAATCACTCATTCATTTAAACGGAACCGACCTTCGACAATCTCATGAGAAATGAGATTTCAGGTCTTAGTACCGTTTAACTGATTTGGACCCAGCGAGAATGGACTCAATAAGCAAAAATATGAAATTGTGAGTTTTTTTAAAAAAAATCCACAAGGTTTAAATCATTACATGTAGCAATTACAAACAATATGAATAGCTTCATCGGAACCCCAAGCAACGCGTTGCTTTGTCATTCAATATTTAGTATCAAATGAAAGACGGAGCAGACGTGACCTTTTTCTTCCATTAGACCCGTATGTGTTTTTGTTTACTTTACCTCTTAAATTGTGCCTCAGCCGATTATCTACAGACCGCCGTCATACAGCTTGACATCTATTGGGGGCGACATCAAACAACTCACAAACAAACAATAAATGAATTATTCAAAACTTGGTGTTCACCTCACCATGTTTGATGACGTCGTTCTCCAGCAGTTCCCTACAGTCTTTGATTGCCGCATCCCTTGTGATGGACAGCCCACTCTGGAGCATCCAGTCGATCAACTCGCGCCCCATGAAGCTGTCTCGGTACACGACGCCGGGGGCGTGGAAGTCGCGTAGGACGGCGCGGCTAGCAAACAGTCTGGAATCACAGGTCACAACCACCCTCGATTATCAAGCTTATATGAAACCACAAGGAATAGAAGTGCGTGAACACGCTGGATAAACGAGGATCCGATCAGCCATGAGAAAAGGACTTTACTTGATCCCAAGACCAAGTTCAGTCCCCCTAAAAAACCATTCGTGTTTCCTTTGTGACGAACCAAACATTACCCAACTGTCAAGTACATAATTATCTCCATTCGGCCATGAAATATTCTAGTACCCCACACATTCGTCAATATATTTTCGATTCGGAAGTGACGTCACTAGTTTCTGTTGCCTTCTCCGTTAATTAACGCAGTTATGCTTCCGCGTGTAATTTGATTGCACAGAATTGTTAGACGTCATGTCGTTCAAATCGGGCTCATGGCAAAGCTGGCAAAACGGGCCTGTTCGTGGAATATGATGGAAATACAATGCTGGCTCATTAAACAAACTCCATTCAGCTCCGAGAATGGGATTCTGCTGCTGAGGAATTGCCAAGCATCCCAGGGGCACTGGGTGGTGACGATGATACTGTGCGACCTGGCTGCTTGTGAGGGACCGAGGTGGTCAAGCTATGAACCATTGGCCAGACACAAGTATCCAAATGGCTCTACGATGAAACCGGAATAAGACTTATGCGGCGTAAAATGATATTAATGTGATGGAGCCACCACGTGCCTGGTGGCAGCAACAACCGGGACAACAGAACCTTGCTAATGAAATGTTTAAATGCAGATGTGACCAATAACGCAGTATGGTGTTTTTTTCAGGATCAGGGAACAGCGTTCAGAAAAGTAGAGTTCGATGATTTACAAAGGTTACCATTTTGCTGTCAAGTACAATAGTTACAATGAAGCGGATCTAGACTGGGATACTATAGTAAAGTGCCACTGAAAGCAGCCATAAATCTCCCTAAGCAAACAAGTTCACGTAACGTCAACAAACCACGCAACTAGCAAACAAACATTCCGCCATGAGAGAGGAACGGTGAATAAATACGGTAGCAACCACTAAGCAATGCGCAGACGCAGTAGAATTGGTATCAAAGAAAGCGATATCTCAAAATGGCAACAGTGGCACATGGAACAACGTCAAGCATCCGTACTACCTGTGTCATTTTCCCAAGAGTATGTACTTCCTGGGATAGCATTGCGAGAATTTATTGTAGATTATATAGGTATTTTATGTTGAAATCTTACTTCATGTCCATTTATCCTTCTGGCTGGCCGCGAACTGAAGAGATCAAATGATGCATTTGTCTTTGAATACGAATAGCGACTTCGTCCAAGAATTATCGCCAACCCCCCAGGCTTACAATGTATGCTAATCACACTTGACGATGTATAGGTTTACGGCTCACAGATACAATCAGAAGCAAGAGTTGAGTGATCTGTTGTCAGTGGATTACTGTAACGTATTAGTGTCCGCAAAGTGTCATTGTGAAACGGGTTCTGAGTGTAAGAACCACAAAGTATCAATATAACTTCACTGGCGCATATCCAAGAATTTTCAAAGAGGGATGGAGTTTTGAACTTCTTCTGGATGCCCTCCACACAAAACGAATACACTCTGTCAGAGGGTTCGTAACTCAGGGGTGTGATTATAAGGAGTGAGTTTTAAGCCACTCTCAGCAATATTCCAGCTATATGGCGGCGGTCTGTAAATAATCGATTCTGGACCAGACAATCCAGTGATCAACAACATAATCATCGATCTGCCCAATTGGGAACCGGTGACATTGTCAACTAAGTCAGCGAGCCTGACCACCCGATCCCGTTAGTCATCTCTTTCGACAAACATGGGTTGCTGAAGATCAATTCTAACCTGGAGTCTTCACGGGTAGTTACTGATATATAAAATGAGTTGCTTGAAATATGGGCTAAGGTAGAGTGTATGCTATCCTGGGAATAGAAGAAAGGCCCTGATATAACTCTGACCCTGAGACAGAAAGGTTAAACCTGACCATAGTCCCCTTTTATGACAGAGAAGAAGAAGAAGAAGAAGAAGAAGAAGAAGAAGAAGAAGAAGGAAAAAAAAAGAGGAGGAGATTTTGTTTGGATGAATAACATAATGATCCAACCATAATGGGGAACGAAATTCAGCCCGAAAGTAATATCTGATGATATCTATCTGAAGTTCATAGAAGAAAACAATCCTCAACAGAGTTGAGTGTTGGAGGTAGAAACAAGATCAGTTCATTTGAAAAGTCACATGAAAAACACTACTATAAACATATCGAATGTGAAGACGGGTACATATTTTGTCTTGGGATTGTCGAGTGAAAAATATCGTGGACAATAAGCCAAAAACCCAGCTAGACATCAGGGCTGGTACACTCAAGGTAAGCCCAAAGCCCTTGTACACAAGCATCCATCCTAATGTACAGTAAGAGGTAGGTGTCGCAAAATAAATGTCGTCCAAATTTGGTGACTTTTTGCAGTCATGAGAGGAATATAATACTCTCCTACTATGTAAAAATGGGCCTCAAGATAGAAGCTACGATTTCTCCACTGATGTCTTTCTTCAAGCAGACCTTACTAATTGTCACGGTCACCTTCTCACTGTCCGTGGCGCCATGCATGCATGATGTTCAAATATCCCCTTCTATTGTTTTTAAGGGTAATGACTGTAAGAGTATTGTTATTTTATTTGCGTCGTGGAAGTTTCTTCACCTTAACAGGATCAAAGGTTACAAACAATGCAATGGTTCAGGTTCTTTGCCTTTACAAGTTGATGAAACGGCATCAGCGCCTCCCTGAAAAGCTATATGACGTTGTATGAAAACGCATCGAGACTACAACTTTTAGGGACCGTTGACAACTTACCATGGAGAGGCACGTGCAATGTGAATTACACTACACACACACACACCCCTCACCCCACTTCCTCATCTACTTATCACCATAGCTGCTCTTGAAAGATGATAGTATGAAGTGATATGTGCATGTTTACGATTTTCCTTTTCAAACAAAACAAACGGACTCGAAACAAACACTAACAACTGTGTGATGTGTGATCAAAATTAATGGTCTACAGTGATTTATGGATCCTCTTGGAAACCTTCAAAATCAAGAAGGGTGGTGATAAAAAAGGTGCTGCTGCGTTCATAAGATGCCTGTCCTAGGACCGTCGGTTCTTGTTGACAGACAGGCGTGGTTTATTGGCATTACGTGAGCGTATTTGCATAAGATCGTTTACAGCGGCTCAAAATGGCATTTTAGCACAGTATTCCCGTCCAGGTGTGCTCACTATTAACCACTAAGTATTCGGTCCCTTAACCGCACCAGGATACAATGATCAAGGGTTCGGAAACAATATTTATAATAATTGGTCGTTTGACAGCCTTTGCCCGTAAGTTCCATCAAAGCAGTAGGCTTTCATCAAATTCGATCTATTGCTGAACTGACCCGCCGCGATATCGATGTAAATAGATCAGGAACAGAAACAATTAAATCTGATGTTTATATAACTTTATGAGATAGCAAGTATCGGTAGATCGAGTAGTTATGTACTCTCTGACAGTAAGAATCGTGGCGAAGATTGAAGCGTACCTGTCAAACAGATGTTGGCCCTTGAAGAAAGCTCTTAGATCCTTGTTCTGTAGGTAAGTTTCGTCATCCCGACGGAAGCGGTAGAATAGGCATTCGTCCTTGAACAAGTGATCGTCGCACACTGCAATATGAGGTAAACAACAAGAAATAAACAGAGCTTTGAGCAGGATGCTCATCCTGGAATGGCGCTATAAAGGGGGACTATTGTTATGTTATTATTCATTCACCACCCACATTAACATGCTGAAAAACCCTTTCTTCTCAGTGAGTGAGTGGACTTAGTTTTACGTCGCTTTTGGCAATATCACGGCGGGGGACACCAGAAATGGGCTTCACACATCGTAGCCATGTGGGGAATCAAACCCGGGTCTTCGGCGAGACGAGAGAACGCTTTAACCACGCCTCACACACTGCTTGGATTATATGGCACAGGGTAATTCTTACCCTGCATGGCCTATTTAGGGCAGCACGTGCAGTTCTACCGAAGGAAACTTTCCCACTGAGCAGAAACACGCAGACAAGCCCACATCCCTCGTGGAAATGGCAACAGAAACATAATATATCGCTACTAGCTGAGCCATTAAAAATGGCAACTTCAAATCACTAAATCTGGAGTGAAAAAAAGAAATCTGCAACTTCGCGATGTTGCACATGCGCACATGGAAGAGGAAGTTTCAACA